>NC_071572.1:23573685-23889262 GCF_024509145.1 Vidua macroura
CAGACCTCTCTGACCACTGGAAAGGAGTATATTAACAACAACAATGCACTAGTTCAGTCTGGTTCTGTCCTGCAGCTCTTCCACAAAGTATTCAGAGTTGAGAGATGTTTATGGAAAGAATATCAATCCTAGTTCTAGATATTTCACTACTGGCATGACAAGTGCTATTGTTTTCCTATAAAATGATGACAGCTGCCTAGAATAATAAGGAAATGAGCAGAAATCTCTTCAGATGAAATGAATATTTTTTAATTACCAGTCCTACATCTGAAAGCAAGGCATGCAGAGATCTGTGGGCAATTTACAGTTTTTCCATCACAGAGATCAATGGGAGTTGATAGTTTTTAAACTATTTTTAAACTAAACTTATTTTTAAACTATTTAAATAGTTTTTGAACTATTTTATTCTTCCTACAGAATCAGCTAGCAAAGTAAGTCTAGTATGATTTGTAACATTTATTCCCACTACTTTGCTTTAGGCATTCTTATTCCATTTTTTTGAAAGTTACCAAAGGTTGCCCTGATGGGAAAAAAAATATAGCTCTCTAGTTCACATTTTAAATAGGTTGTTGATTTATTATTTGCTGTTTCATTCTTTTTACAGGTTTCCAAACTCTGCAGTGATCATTAAACAAATAAGCAAATACATGAGGAAATAAGTTTTGCCATAATTAAAGCATGTCTTTCTGTATATTTTCCCAGTTTATTGCAGCAAAACATACTTTTTTGAGCTTCCTGAATCACGATGATGACTCTGATATTCTTTTATCTAACATTTTAGAAAAACAAGCAAAACAAACTATGATCCAAATAACTAAAAACAAAAAACCAAACCCCAAAATAAAATGTATGTACCTGCCATAAAATACCAGCATAGTCCAAATACACTGATAATCAGAAAATCTTATTTCTGCTTCAGATTTTTGTATTTGTCTCTTGTCTGCAAGAGGGAATTGGAATGTTTGAGAGATTCAAGTCAAATATTAGCATAAAACATTTTCATTCACATAAATGAAATGCAGAGTCCTGGAAGAGGATATCAAAAGAGATTAAGGGCTAGACAAAGCTATGGCTACTGTCTTGTAGTGCTGGTGATGTTAGATTTGTGGTAGCTTGGACTAGGTAATTTCCAGTTTTTCCTTCTAACTGACTAAAATGAATTGATCTCAGCAAGATCAGCTGCTCTGGCTTAAATGCATGTCAAGAGCATACTTAGAAGGTCTGATGTCATACAACAGCTTACACTGATTTTCATGTAGATGCAATTTACAGTGACTTAGTGTATTTTGTAGAACAGAATCCTTCCTCAAAATCCTGACTGACACCAGTTTTCTAAAACCAAGTTCTGTTTATTAGATTCAAACAAGAACAGTAGTATGGTTTGCCATTCAGTTAGTTGAAACACTGTAAGTGACTTAGTATTAGCTGTTCTGCATTCCTTTCTGCATTCTACTCAAATACTTACATTGAATGAATTTTTTGTACTCTTGGCTAATGCATCTGGTTAGAAATCCAAATATACAATACACAAATGGCTAAGACACCAACATCATCTGATCATTAATATGACTGTAGACAATAACAAGGCCTTTCAAACCCAATTACAAAGTACTGCTATTATATCAATTACTGGATTTAAAATAGAATTAATTCAACACCAATGACCCAGAGATGGGGGGAAAAAAAAAGTGAGAGACTTCCTAACAGAGCTCTATTTTGAAACACATGCTTGTTTGCAGTTTCTTATAGAACACAGGTTCAGTAAATTATTTTATGACCTAATTTCCCCCAACAGCATTTGTTCTGAAGCTAAGTAGTAAGGAGCTCTGCAGTGCCCCATGCTATGCTGATTGCAGCCGTGGTGCTCTGTAACTAATGGGGCCCAGATGGGACCAAGAAAATACGAGCTGAGCTGGCTGGGAAGGGACTGATTTATAGTCCTACTCATTCTCCTCCTCCTCCAAAACAAACAAAGTTAAGGAAAGGCAAATCTGCTGTGGCAAGGCTGCCACAGAAATCTCCAGCCTGTTTGACATGTATACACTCTTAGAAGTCTTAAAATGGAGCAAGAAAATGAGACCATCAGATGCGTTCCTCATGACAGCACAGACTACTTCAGAGTTAGCATAACTGCCAGCTGCTCTCTTGGACTCACTGTCTTGGAGAAACATCAGGCCTAAGAGGGATAGTAGAGTCAGGTAAACTATGTGTGATATCTCAATTAAATGGTATGTACCTTCTGTGTGTATGGTAGGGCTAAGGCTCTCCCAGGATTGTTGTATCTGAAAGCTGTAGTACATCAGAAGTCCAGCCTGTTTGTAAGTTTCTTTCTGCTCATGCAAACTATCTAACAAATGCTGCATACTTGGCATAATTTGAGTTACTGGATAATGTGTGAAATTAGGTATGTTTCCTTTAAAATAAATCCCATCTAGATATAGAAATAAATCCTTCTTTTTGTATACAAAACCTCTCACACACAATTTTTACTCTTTCCACAACTGTTTTCTTTTTGCACCCCCAAAAAAAAAAAAAAAAAAAAAAAAAAAGAAGGATTTTTGTTAATGCTAAGTAAGTCTCTTGTGTATGTCAAATTTTAGAGGGTATGTTTTTTCATCTGGCCTTCTTCATGTTTGTGGTAAAGTCTAGTGGTAATCCAAAAAAAAATCTCATTAAGATAAAATTGTTTTATGAAGTTACAACTCAGAATGATTTCTTTACTACCTCTCCACCTGCAAGCAGGGATACAGGAATAAATTACGTCTTCAGTAATATTTCCTAGTTTTTTTGTTTTTTTTTTTTATATTATGATTTGGAAGTGAAATGCACATTTAAATATTATTTTAGCTTCAAAACTAGGATTCTGAAATTGATGGCATCACACCTGCTGTCTGCAATTTCAACAGAATGCAGAAAAACCCATCTCTGATATTGCTGGAGCTGAGTGTATGGCAAGGTGTCTCTGATTTCACCAAAATAGTGCCACACAGCACTCAGACAGCATGGTTCTCTCACCTCTAGTCTGAAACTGGCCTCCTAATTGCTTGCAGAAGCTGCTGACAAGTAGGAAATGGTCATGAATACATGCTGGAGCATGAACTTTAATGTGTTAACTAAACTAAACATCTTTCCTGCACAATGTAATGTTATGTCATTTGTGCACTTTTGTGCACTGTATACATGTTGTTTTGTACAGCTTCTTAATTTATCAATGAATTTTTGCAATAAACAGCAAGAATCAACTGTGGCTTTGTTCACTTTCTCTTAGGAAAATGAACTCCCTGCTTAACAAATCCAAGATTTTGGAAGAACATGGTCCTTTCCTGTACAGGAAATCTATATCTGAGCATTACAAGAACAAAAAAGAGAGACAAGGAAAAAGTTCTTTTTAAAATTATCTACCAAACTAGTAATTTAATGTTTAAGGAGGAGTTAGATGCTGACTGAGGAGCTGTTTAATAATGTTGCAGCAAAGAAAGTAGAGATACCCCAAGGATATTCATATTGCCCTGCTATGACAGGTAACAAAAGAGCAATTCCAATAGAAGGAAAAAGGAATGGTCCCAACAAAAATCTCTCCAAAATCATCCAGATGAGGATAGCACCTCACATTGCTATACACCTAAAAGAACAATGATTGTTTTGTAACTCAACTTTGCATTCTTGTCACAAAATTGGATTATGAAATCTTAGCGTTAATATTTCCCTGGGAAGCAAAAGGTGCTCTTTGAAAGAAAGAAAGAGTCTTTGCTGGTTTGCCATCTGAAGTGCTACTAACCAACCTCACCAGCCTGAGGCTTTTAACATGGAAAGTGGGACCTGAGCCAGCAATGTGGCCAGGTGATTGCTACAGAGCCTGAGGAGTGACAGGACTGACCTGAGGGCCATGGATGAAAAGGGATGGCATGGGAGAGGCTGGGAGTGGGGAGAAAGCTGGATCAGTGAGACCCACCTAACCCAAGAAGTACTCTATTTCAGCCTCCAGAGTGTGTTGATCTATGTTTAGGTTCATGGCTTAGTGGTGGACTTGGTACTGTTGGGTTAATAGTTAGACTCAATGATCTTAAGGATCTTTTCCAACCTAAATGATTCTATGACTAAAATAGCTAGAAGCAGATATGCATGTCTTAAAAAGGAACAGCATAATGTTGCATTTCTACTGATCCCTTATTTCCTTTAATGGGGAAAAAAAAATCACCTGGTGACAGACACTCACAGCTGCCCCCAAAATTTCAAAGAACCACCAGACTAAGTAAGACAAACTATTTTCGCTTCAGAAGCATCAGAGTTTTAAACCGTTGTCCCATTCTGTGGGTGACTTTTAATAATCTTTCATTAAGATTGACTGCTTTGCAAATGAAGCCAGCTAGATGGTCTGATGCCTTCTGTTTGTTGCCCTGCTACATGGAAGGCCAGCAGCAGTTGGGTAATATTTTGTTTTGCCCTGAGCTGGTTCTGTTTGTGACATAAATGTGGAAGAGCATTATTAAGGGTAAGTGATCTAGTATGACACTGCTCATCAAAACGTTTTCGCACTCTGCAGGCCATAAATCTATTGATGTTCCTGAATTTTGTGAATAATTGCTGTGAAAAGTGAGGAGTGTTTGAATAATTTTATTTGACATGTAAACTACACTATGGGTTCAAAATCTGTCATCATAGAGTTGAAATCCATCCTTGACACTGACTTGTACAAATGGCAGGTCTCACTAGGAGGAAAATATTTTTTTTTTCTGGAAAGAAGTTAAATTTGGCATTATAGGAGGCAAGTCTTTGTAGGACTCTTTGCCAGTCATTAAACTATGGCTGTCAGCTAGATGTGTTTCTCATGTAAATAAAACTCTTTCCATTATGTACTTCTTCCCTTCTGTGTTTAAATACAAATGAATGCAGATAGTGATCACATTTCTTTAAAACAGAGATGGAGAAGCTCATGAGGGTGGATGGGGAGGAGAGCTGGCTTTCAAGAATTTTGAAGTTTCAGATAAACTTTTTAAAAGCATAAAATTTGGCTTTTTTTTTTTTTCTTTTAATAGACGTTTGGGGTAAAAATTAATTTCTCTGACCAGTGTATTCAGAAATTAAAAAGCACTTACACAACCTAAGAGCTGGATACATTTTGTATTTATATTAAATACCAGCACATGCCATGATTGCTTTCCTTAGAAAGGGAGTCTACTAAAAATTGTTTTTCATGTAGAATATAACAAAGAAAACACTGTACCTTAAATAATTTTTGAAGCAATGCATAATTCCAAGGATACCAAGCATTCTCCACTCTCACTGATTTCAAAACCTAAGGCATTAGGCCTGAAGTATTTTTAAGGGGATCTTAAGCTATCCAAGAGTCTCACGTCTTTTCTAATGAAAACCTAATTCACTTGTAAACCAATTTAGTGCCAAGCATATCAAAATCTGAAGGATTTCCTGCAAGATTTTTGATCCAAAATAGAAAGAAATCTCTTTCCTTTCATCCATACCAAGCTTTTGAATGGCAGCTCTCACAGCTGTGACCATGAAAACAATTAGAAAATGTGATGTCTGTAATTCCAATGTCTTTAACTTGGTCTGCAGGCATGCCAGGTGGGTCAATACAGTAAAAACCTCAGCATGGAGTCTGCCCTAAAGACTATTTTACTCTAATTATAGAATGACACTGGAGTGAAAACAGACCAGATAGTAAGGAAAATTTCAAATCTTGCCTACCAACACACACACACATAGTTCTGAGAATATCAAATCTTTTCTTCCCTGACATAGTTTAAAAGGGATAGCAACAGGCAAGGTAGCCAGAAATCCTAAATCTCAAACTCCTTTGCAAATGCTCAAGTGCTTCCCCAGTTTCTCACAAAATCTTCTGCTTTTCATTGTGCTCTCACACCACAAAGTCAAAAAGGAAAAGATTTAAAAAGCAGAAAATGTTTTTTTTTCATCTTCAGAAACTCAGAAGGCTCTTTTTATGTAACTCCAAAATCCTGTTGTGGGACGCTGGACTCCTGCAGCCCCGGTGTGTCTGCTGAGGTCAGACTTGAAGTGACTGTGCCTGACTGGCAAAGCCAAGTAATAGTTATGAATATAAACAAATATTACTACCTTACTTTAATATGTTTATTTGTATACAGTTATGCACATTGGATGGTTAGTTATCTGTATCGAGGCTCAATCTCAGCATCTCCTCTCTTCTTTCCTGCTTAAAACTTCCCCAAACAATTTTCTGTTTGACCTAATTTTGCACACATGTTAATCCAAGGATACTTAGAATGCAGATAGAAAATTGCTTTAAAAATCCCCAAGCTTTGAGTTTTTCTGCATTCGATTAATTGTTAAGGGATGTTTACTATTCAATATCTGCTTCTAATTGATGTACTGTTTATTCTTTCTTCCTCTTTAATAAAGAAATTCCCAAGCAATATTTTGGGTACAACCAAAGCCCAAAATACAGTCCTTGATCCAAAAGCCTTACAGTCAACAAAAGTTTATATAATATTTATCATATTGCATTTATGTTCTCTGCTCTCCAGAAAGAAATGTAGCACATTGACAGAGTAATTTGAAGTCATCCAAAGGAAGTAGGAGGAAAGAGAGTTTTAGAAATTTAAAACCAAATTATTTTCTTCAATATCAGATAATCATATCTCTCTGGAATTTTAATCTTGTTTGTGAAGAATTCCAGTGTGAAGGACAGAAGCTTGCATATAATGTTACTTAATTTTAAAATAACACACACAGAACTCAAACTGAATATAATCAAGGAAATAATAATATTAAAAAAAAAAAAAAAAAAAAAGACTCCTTCCTATTCTACAGAGGGAATGAAACAAAGATTTCTGAAACAGGAAAGGCTCCCCCTCTCCTTCTTGCCACCATTTTTTTTCCCTTTACCCTCATATTTGTCACCTTCCAAAAATGTTAAATCTTTATTCAGGATGTATGATAGGTATAAATAAAACTGTATTCATCCTTAATAGATTTATTGGAAATTGATGTCTCCTTGTTCAACTTCACTTTTGTAAGTCCAAAAGTAGTGTTGGGCAACACTGGGAAAGTTATTCACAGCTGGTCAAAGCAAACCTGTTTCACTGCATTTTTGCCTCTGCATTCTACTCCTGTGTGAAATACTGTAAATTATTCTTTTTCTGGAACATTCACACATTGACCTTATCATTCTTACAATGCCAGAAGTGGAAAAATATTGTAATTTGTCTCTGAGAATAAGATTCATAAAGAAGAAATATATTAGTTTTTATGTACCTTTTTGGACTCATAGGTAGAATAGGCCTTTGGATCTCTAAATTTCAGTGGCATATGATCATTTACACTTAGTAGAGGTGTGGCCTTTGGCTTTTAATTTCCAAGAGAACGCACCAAATAGTATAATATCATTTCTATCTTACTGGAAGTGATAATAATAAATCTTTAATAGACTTTAATATGTTTTATAATAAAATGTAAAATCCTGCAGTTTCTTCTAGGAAGGTGGGAAACAGGTTAATGGAACTGAAAGACAAAGAAGTGACCAGTTGATTTGACAGTTGCACAAACAATGTGCAACTTTATCTAATATGGTATTAAATAAATTGTAGCTTTTATATTACAAGATACTGAGAGCTGAGCATAAGCTTCTTCCTATCAGTAATAAAAGACACTGTATATCCCAGAACTGCTGAAGAAGATGTTTGGTATGCATTTCTCACTGATTTATTGTTTCTGCTCTGGAAAATATTACTTGGAAAAGCCAGTCTCTAGACCCTTTGGAAGCACGAGGGTATTGGAAGGGAGGCAGAGGAGCAGGTCAGTGCTATGTGCTCCATACGTGCTGGAGTTTAATCACGCTCTGAGCTTTCACCTCTCCTAACTGCAAGCAGATGACTCCTCAGCAGCTCTTAGAAAAGGGTCTGTAGTGCTACAGCACCAGCAACAGGGTCATTCATCATGACCAAAACAGCAGTAACAAAAATTCAGTAATGGAGACAAGTGAAGATCCTCTGTACTGGTGTGGGGGAAAAGGAGCTGAAGTTTGCTACTACCTCTGTACATATACCTCTGTATCATTTCCTTCTGAAGTAAGTTTGTTGTCACCTCTGTATAATTATCTCTTGCTTTACCTACAGCAGCTTTAAATTGTTTTGGTTTTTAAAACTAATTTTAATATAATATGCCATTGGCAGTGTCATAACCTAGCTAGAATTTAGTCAAGTTTTCCATTGTAAGGATCTCTTTTCAGAGGTCCAAACTAGAACTTAGTGGGGAGAAAAAAACTTTCTGGGGCATAAAGGGATAAAATTCAACTTACAAAACTTTCAGTCCCAGGGAGCCGACTTTTTCTGAACTGTTTCTTAAAAGTAAAGAGAGAAAAAACACTTTAAGGATTACATACACAGTAAATGTTTTATTCCACTGTCTCTACTCTGTTGACTCCTCCTGTCAAGCAAAAACAACAGGCTTTGATATGATCAATAGGGGCATACAATGCAATTTTAATCCATTTTGGGTTTATCTTTTTTGAGGTAATGCATTTGGGTTTCTCAGAGGGCTGGACTGGGATCTGGTCCAACATATTCAGATTCATTAGCCATGATTTTGTATCCCAAGGTAACTCTTTGGAAGAAAACAAATACATCTGGATTTCACATATATTGTAATGGAAAGCTGCAAAAGGAAATGCTAAAGTAACTCTTTCATTGCTAGTGCATTGGACCCAAAATATAAACAAAGTCAAATAGGGAATTTAGGTAGCAACCAGGTTATCCACAATATATGACAGTGAAGAACTTATTATTCTTTAAAATAGTGCTATGTGCCATGAGATGATGAGAACCATATAGAGTTTTCCAGGCTCATAAGTTGCATGTCTTTTCTTTAAGAGTAGTTTGAAATGTTGTCTTTTTTTTTTTTTTTCACAGAACCTCAGAAGAAACAAATAGAGTGAAAAGTGCCTTTTTTTTTAAATTCAGAATTGATTTGATCGAAGTTGAAAGTCAAAGTCTACAACCAACAAAACAGTTATTATGATCTCTGTGGGAAATGCCATGGAATTGTGCAACCACATATGAAATACAAGCTTTTCAATGAACACATAATTATAAAAATATATACCTTTTTTTCTGAGCAGAACTCGGATAAAAATAAATATGTCTCTTTCTCTTTAGTGCCGTTTTGTAAACACATAGCCTTTAAAGTCTGTCTCCAAGGGGTGCAGTTTGAAGTAGTTTTCCTTTAAATTAGCAGTGTAAAATAGCCTTTTAATTCTTGGGTGTGTGGGGGGGGAGGGGAAATAATCACTGTATTTATATATAGGGGAAATAATTTTACTGTACAGTATTTATTGGCACAAAGCTTTGATAGTCCAAGTCTTCAGCTGCCTTGGAACACCTGTAAGATATCCAGTTTTTAAGTTGGAAAACTGTGTCCAATGTAGAGTCCAGCAATAACAGCTGCGAGACAGGTGTGATAGGCAAGGAGCCTGGCCAGAGTGAGCTGTCTCCCTGCCACCTGGGTCTTCCAGGAGCAGAATTGATTTGGGCCTCACAGGGGAGGTGCCTTTCCAGGACTTGGCAAAACCAGAACCCAGACTCCCTAGGCTCAGCAGGAAATGGGCCATAGTCCCTAGACATTTACACACATCAGTCTGTGAGCTCCATAAGGTCTGAAGGCATGCACTCCTGTATATTAAATCTTTTCCCTCCAAATAGGCAAAATCACCTAATTCATCACCTTTGTCTGGCCACTGTTTTATCAAAAAAGTGCTTGGATAAAGAAGATACAGTATATTTAGGCAAACACAAGGTTAAACTCTCATTGTAAAACTGGAAACAATTTAGGAAAAGAGTATAACTTCTCTTTAAAAGAGTTAGATTTCTTTATTAAAGTCCCATTTTTGGCTCTGTAGCTTTCACTTAGGATAGTTAAGAAATGCCTCAGCTGTTATACCTGCAGAAACAGCTCACACTGCAACATCCCCTTTCTGCTCAACAGACTTGAAACTTCGATTATAGACCAAAAGTTATATTTGGGAGATGGAAATTTAGTGCCATTCCTTCATACTTCAACTTGTACAAGCATTTATCTGATCTACTCTCTCCCATTTTCACTGCAATAGATAATCTGTTACTGTGGCTGGTGTTACCTCTGCATCAGTTTCTACATCAGGTGTTTATCAACATCAGAGATGAGCCAAGACTGCAACTGGATTGTGTTCTCATTTTATATGAGTAGTAGTAAGCATGGACATTTTTTTATTCCATATATAATTGTATTGGCATTAATCTGCACTGAATTAATCGTCATAATATGTTCATATTCATCTTTAAAATATTAAAAATGTATTTTATTACAATATAACCCTCCTCTATTTTATTGCTTATCTGAGTTGCATATATTTCACAGATCATCACAGATACAGCATTCAAAAGTACACTTACAATAAAGAAGAATAATGATTTCTCTCACTCATCTCACACATTAGTTTCACTGGCATGAGACAGTGCTAAAGCATATAAAACAGCAGGGAAAGACAAACTGTAATTGCATAATTTCTCCAAATTACAGCATTTCTCTTCTGACTATAATTTTTCCTCAGCTACAAGAGGTTACTAATTTGGTCCAATATTTCAATGAGCAATTGTAGCCTTCTTTGGGTAGCACATACTGTCCATCTGCAATAATCTCTGCACGCAGGGAAGCTTCCTCTTGTTTGGTTTGAGGCCAAGTCTCACTCTCCAGGCCACAGCACAGGCCTTGAGAGCTCATTTTTTCCCATCATCAACTCTTCTCCAAACAGTATCTTCCAAACAGAGAAAAAAAATGTTAAGCTGATTTTAAATCCATGAGAATGTCTATGAATATAAAATTGGCTGGGCATTTTTAGAGGTGTCAAGCCCCATTTTTTTTCTAGACGTCATGCACATTGGTAAAAACTAAAAGCACAAACTGCACAAACATTTTATATGTTCCCTTCAGCAATGGACGATCCACAATCAGCTCCTGCAGGTACTTCTGGTAGCAGTTGTCAGTAGGTCTCATGGGAGATTAGCTTCCTTCTGTTACTTAATGCTGCAGAAACAGAACAGTGCACACAGGTAAATCTTTCCCTTTAAGTTTTTCATAGCTTCTTCCTTCAATGACACATATTCAGACACATGATACAGAAATTATCATAACCTTCTACTGCTAGACAGTATTCGTAATTAATTTTTTAATTCTGATTTTTTAGTAGTCCTGAATACAAATATTAAAGTCTTAATAACATACCAGCTAACTTTTCACAAAATAAAGGAAAGAACTTGCTAGGTCCTAGAGTCTGATTGTCTGCCTTTACAGGCAGATATGTAATATGATTATTTCTAAAAAGAGATAAAATTATGTAACTATCTATTTGAATTAATTATAAGTCTCATTATTATATGAAGGTTGTTCTAGAAGCTACCAGCCTAAAGCCATCTTTTAACTGTTTTGTCCTCAGACATCTCTCTCCTTAAATCAGGAATTCTTTTTCTAAGTTTATCTGCCTGATATGTACATATAAAGGATTTGTGAGTGATGCCACTCTTCGTTTCATTACTTTCACTGCAAGTTCTAGAAATTCAGATGATTTATTAATGAATCAACCTCCTATCAAATATAATTTTCTGCCAATTTGTAGATGGAAAGAGAAAAGATCTCCTCATGGTTACTGCTCATGATACCTCACACAGCTTGGCTCTGAGGATATTGCAGCTGACTCTTCTAAAAATCATGTGTCTTTGACCTAAAACTGGTCTTCAGAGTGCTCAGCAGGATCTTTAATTCCCCAGAGTTTTGGCTAGTCTGTTCAAGGGTAACATTGGTGATTGTCAGGTCTCTTTGGTTCATGAGCAGTAAATGGGGCAGTACATTGTTCCTTGTCAGTACCTCCAGCATGTGTAGCAGGAGTCAGTCCTCAGTGTGTTCCAAGAACCTGATGCAAAACTTGCGCCGTGCTGTTTTCCCAACAAGTGTATGGGTAATTGAAGTCACCCATGAGGACCAGGTTCTGTCAGCCCAAGACTTCCGTGAGAAACCAATATAAGGTTTTGTCAGCCTCATAATTTTGATCCTGAACAAAAATATTTTCCTTTAAATCTTCAACCAGATTTTACCTATGGACAAATGTTACTCAGATATAAGCATATTCAGTTCTAAATAATATTAAAATTACCTATCTCCCACATTCATTTTATTCAGATCTCTTGCAGAGGAATCAAAACCAGTGGTTTGTGTCACTTGTTTGTGGTTTTCTATAGCTGCACAGAGATTCTGCATATGTCTATAAGAAATAAGTTACTGTAAACTTGAAATGTCTTTAGAGTTACTTGTCATTTTATATGCATATTTTTTAAAAACATTAATGAAAACTATGGTGTTGAAATAATGAATTACAGAAATTTAAATTAAAAAACCACTAGAGGACTGCACAGAAACACTCTCTGTAAGTTCAAATAATGAATTTGAACTGTTTATCTACTTATTTAATAACAGAGACTTTTATTCCCCTTAGGTAATCAATCTTAATTATGTAAGCTATGTTGATTATCATAACTTTTTTTTTTTTGTACAACAACATCAAACTGATTAGGACAATGGGTTTCCTTCTAATAAGTAAATTACAGATGAGTTAAAACAGCTGTCATTCAAATATCTTTTTTCCCTCTGAAGGATCACAAGACTGATTACAAATATTGTGTATGCAGGAAGTACTTCATCATTGATATATATCCTTCTGGGAATGAGGGAGGGCAGGAGCATTGTAAAGCATGTTAAGGCTTGAAGCAACCACAACAGAGCCTTTGTTCAGAGAAAAAAAACCTCTAATCTGTTAACAGCACTGTGTTTGCCAACCAAGTTTTTGTTGGCAGTTTTGAGAACCCTGATCCAGTGGCTGGGCATGCCTGTGCCAGACACGTACCTACCCACCCAGTGCTGGTCAGCCTTAAAAAACTCTGTCCATCCCACAGTTCAAGGCTGCTGAACTTGAGTCAGTTACCCCAAAGGCTGTGATGTTCAGGAGAGATTTGTAACTGTCTAAACTGAGCCCCACCAGAGCCCAGCACTGACCCAAGAAAACCATCGGCTTCCAAGGTGGGCGTGCAGCAGCCTGAGCACACCAGGGACAAGCTGGAGTTCATCAAGCCCCACCTAATCACACCTGCCATAAGTTTTGGGCTGAAGTTGGATAGCTCAGCATTTGGCATGTTTTTAGGTACTTCTAAACTAATATATTTAAGAGACGTGCATTTTACTGAGGTTCCTTGTTTTAATTAGCATTACAAAAAGAAATTCTGCAACTGACACAAGAATTGACAGCGTAAGATTGTAATCCTTAACATGTATTTTTTTTCCCACATAGCTCCTATCGACTAAATGAACTCATGAGAGTTCATTTAAGCATGCTGTAGTTCTGAAATCATAAAGCTGGGCATTGATTAACAAATCTCTCCTGCATATTAAAGGATATAGGATTTTGCTACTTGCAAGCACTACATTCCCCTGTACTGTAGCCATCAATAGATGCTTTTAATGGATATATCTACTCTTCTGAAGTAGTTCCCCCTGCACTTTCCTGTACACAATGCATCATTTTTCATGAAGGTGTTAGTGGAGCTGGCATACACAAACTGGATTTTTTTCAAGTGAAATTAAACTGAAAGATAACCTGAAGGACCACTCCTAGTGTATTCCTGCAGTTTCAGCTTTCGGTGTCTGGGAGAAGTCTGAAGTTAGTTTGAAGTTTAAAAAAAAAACAACGTCAGGCATTGTGAGGTTACAGCACCAACTGCCTCTTGCTGCAGATCCAGCAAACAGAGCATGCATTGGTCCCTGATCTTTGCTTAGGATAGACAGTCTCTATAAAACCTTCTAGATGGGATTTTGGCCAAATTTTACCTTTGCTTTAGGGATGCAAAGACACTTTTCAAAAAGAAATGAATAGCATGATATATTTAGAATTCATATTTCCACACCGGATAATGCTGACTGTGTGTAATGTTCCTCTTGTAAAACAGCCTTACACCATGGTATATTCTATTGCCTTGCCATCTCACATGACTGTTTTAAAGAACACAATTATCTCCTTATGTCCCATTTTAGGTTGCTTATCTTTTATCCCTTTCAGTATTTCTCATAGCATTTCTAGAGTTACAGACAATGAACTATCAAGTAACTAGTATGTTACTTTCATCAGTAAAGAGTCTTGCAAAATTTGGTAGATAACTTGTGAAGACTGTGAGATGAATGTTCTGTAAGCTCTTTGGCACCACAGACTAGCTGAGCTGAGGGTTTAGGGTGACATAATACATTTTTCCATGTAAATGCTAGAAAGAAAAAAAGCCATAAAGGAATCTAGATTTTATCCATATTGTCACAAAGTCTGGTAAATGCATTAGCTAAGGGCAGTGATTAATTCAGCACTCCTGTAAATGAAATCTTCTGTCAGAGTAATTTTTAGTCTTAGTTTTGAGTACAGCTTCATCATCGGCTGTTGGTAACTTGTCACTTCCTAATTTTGTTTTTTTCTCATCCTTATGCTCACTGACATATTAACTATTTTGTATTATCACAATAATGTGTCTTTTAATACAAATGTCCCAGTGTTTTCATAATACTAGCAGAACATTTTCCAGTGGCAATGCACTTCCCTTCACATATGATCTCATGACTAAATTATTTCTGACTCGCTGCCATATATATCCCTAGGTCATATATGTATTTTTCTTAATGGGTGAACATAATTTCTACTGTATGGAGAGAAGTAAAATATGCCTAGCAGGGAAGAAAACACATCCCTTGATAGGATGGGGGCAGGAAAAAGAAATGTTGCTCAATTACTGCCCCTCTCCCCTGTGTCTCTTTGCTCTTTATTTATCTTTGCTCTTTTTTCTTATAATCATATGTGACAGAGAAATTAAGTAGAACATTAGATGGAATAAAATAAAGGACATAATTTTCATGATACTTAAAAACAAGACCTCAAAGAAAGAGAACGAGTGTCATACAACATGCAACAGGAGCCATTCCAGGTCTTTCTTGAAAGCAGGGAGAAGAGAGTGCCCAGATAAGGTTATACTCATGAGGCACGTAATTTATTTGTCCACACTAGTTTGGCTGAGAGACTGATGACCACCTCTCTCCACCTTGTACCCACTGTCAGTCTTCATGAATCCTTGCAGAATGCACCTATATGCTTGTCAGGCTGTAAAGAGGAGTTCCCCTAGAGGAATTCTTGGGAAGAAAAAGAAAAAACAAAAACAAAACAACACAAGGAGAGCTACAGCTCAGAAGTGTTAATAAACAGTAAAGCACCTGGAAAAACATTGGCTGGAATAGAGAAACCTCATGAGTGTGTGTGTGGGAGCATTATTTTCTCACCAAGCCTTAATTCAGGACAATGTTTAAATCAATCACACCATTTAGATGATTCCCCAGCCAACTAAATTATTTTCTGAGATTTCTGTGTCAATTTTTTTTCATAGCGTCATTGCTGTGATAGAAACTCCTGCTTCTAAAAATGGAAGAATCAGCATATGTAAATGTTTCTACTGTAAACAGCATGAAAAAGAAACTGGAGGCTTGTTTTGAAATAATATAAAGTTTGCTTTGCCACATTAAGATCAACTGGAGGTGCAAAAGCTCCTGGCCTCTGACAACTGAACCGCTTATGCAGTCATGTGCCTGAAAAGAATCAGACATTAAAATCTGCAAGCATTTAATTTGAGGATTGTTTGGGGTCTGCAATAATAACCCACCAGATACTAGCAGTCATGTGAAATGGCTCAGCCATGTCAGACAGACCATAATGGCTCACTGGCATTGGTCTGGATTTCTGTTTGTGCACTCAGATTTGTCTAAGGAATATATTGCATGAAGCCTGCAGAAAATAAATGCTGGTTAGAGGAATCAGAGCCTGGAGGAGAGCCAGAGAATTATTTTATCCACAGAAAGTTAAATTCCTAAGTAAAGTCACAAATCTGGGCAAATACGGATTAGTATAAGAACTGGATTAGCATAAGAAATATGGAGTCCCTTTGTACAACATCTTTACACCAGCACAATACATAAAGCTCTAACTGTGCTCACATTTTATATCTGCAGATGGTTGAAAGGCAGAAAGGTTATGTCAATTTCTCTATTTACACACACAAGTCTAGTACTTATACTGAAAATAAATGGAGGGTTTAGACTTATAATCCCTAAAAAATTGCATTACACAAAAAGATCTTATTAAGAAAATCCTAGGCCCTCAGAATTTGGGTATTCAGCAGACCTGACTGCATCTTGTAAAAACCAAGAACTGCTCTTTATAAAGTCAGTAAGTCCTGTTCTTGAGCAGGCCCTTACAGTTACAACCAAAATAATTTTTAAAAGGTAAAGAATGTAATAGGATTTATAGTTCATATAAAGTGGCACATGCACAACTATATGACATCTTTCAAAAAAAATCAGTATTTTTCTACACTAGGTTATTAAAATTCATATGTTAATATAAGAGAGAGGGCAAGAAAGAAATGAGAAATTTGTTTGTAACCAAAATTTCAGATATTTTGCTAATCTGCAAAATCAATCATGGGGAAGGAGTAGATTTTATGAATGGGGAACAAAATATACACTGTTTTAACACTGAACATTTTGTATTAGCATGAGAAATATGGCATAATTGTTTTTTCATATGCTCAGGAACTTGACTGAAAAAAAGTACAGCAAGTTGGAAAAACTAAATAAAGACTATTTCAGAGAAGCATCAGTCGCTTTCAATTGCTCCCTGACTAGACAACACCTTACTTGCTATTTAGGCATTAAGCTTGCCAAGGACAAATGGTCCAAGAAGGTCATTCTTACTTCAAGGCCAGTTTGGCTTTTCTCCTATACCGCATCCATGAGTTTTATTTTATAATGAAAAAAAACCTGCAAAACCACTTAAAAACACTGGTTCCTGGTGTGTGCTTCAGTCCAGACTGTCTTGTCTACACTGAACTGTTAAACACCTTGGATATCAGCCTTTTCAGAGACTCCTAGAGCTGTGTGTCAATAGGGACAATTGCATCATCTAATCTGACCTGCAAGATACCAAATCATCTTAGGTTTCATCCCCTTATTTCGGTATTAAACCAGAAAGGCATCCCAGCTTGAGTTGAAAAAATTAAGAGAGAAGTCTACAGAAATGTTCTTCAATAGTTTGTTCCAATGTGAGATCAAAATGGTGGCTTATTTCTCATTTTTAGTTATCTAGCCAGATTCTGCTGACAGCCACTGGTATGTATTAATATATTAGTGACTCTAGTACTCCCCCTTCCACCCAAGAAACCTATGTACTTGTTAGGAGTCACCTCTTGGTATATTTTCTAATCAAGGCTTTTTAAGCAATTCACTGTAATTTGTCTTCTGTGATCCTAAAATTGTTTTTCTGTGACTCTCCTCATTCTCAAAGTAATTTCAAAACGTATCAGAAGAACAGCTTTATAGCCCTCTGCTACTTTTTTTTTTCTGTGCATAAAATCACTGATTACAAAATTATTTCTCTAGATTGTAATTTTGGCAGTTAATGACAAACTAAAAGGACACTGTCACTAGTCCCTTTTCAAAATTATAGTTTCCAGGATATGTCCCCTACTTGTCAGGTTGCCTTTTGCAGTCTAACGTGTGAATGCCCTGCTTTTTTAGAAAGGACCCAGCTTAGAAAGCAATCCAAAGTCACTGTTGACTTGTTTTGATGACTATTTAATTTTCTTCAGTCCTTGTTCAGCTGTAGTTTTTACTCCAAGTCACAAAGACAATGTCAATTGTGCTAGATCTAAGGCAGATCTTAGGCACATAAGGAGGTCTTAAAATAACATTTGCTTACAAAAGACTGCCTTATTCATAATATGCAAGTTATTCTATTTCTAATCCATTTCATTTATGTTTTGCTGGTACTGGGGAGAATTTTCCTCTAAAATTAGAATTCATTCCGTGTTATAGTAAGGCTTTGAAAGCCCTAGGTAGATTGTAATCCAGTAGTTATGACCTCCCAAACTAGTAATTGCAAAGGAAAATATCAGGTTTGTTTAACTAGCAATGTAGGTAGTTTAGGATTCCTTAGGTCAGTCTTCCTGTGCATTTTAAGCATCCCCATCACATCACCACTCTCCTACTTTTTTGACACTTTCCTGATATTATCAGTATTTATTTTAAAAGCATGGCCCCAAGCTAAAGATTTCCTTTGACACCTGTTCAAGTATGTAGTCAATACAACTTTCAGTTCAAGACAGACAGAAGGTATGACGTCTCTGCATAATTATCTCAAGCAGTCTGAGTCATAACTAAGCTGCCCACTTCACAGAAAGGTCATAGATGAGTTGTACCTGACAGCTGATGGTCCATTAATATCCACGGAGTTTTTGTGAGTGCTCAGGAAAGGGCACTTTTCCCACTACCACCACACACAATGCACATAGATCCATTCATCAGCTGCAGTACAGAGAATTAGAGGAGGTGTCTTCTAGAGACATCAATCCACAAGAAGGACAAAGTCAAGAATATAACAGTAATGAGAAAATTGAAGTATCATCTAACATGCACTCTGTGAGCGGGATGCCAGTCACTCAAATCATGCCTGCAGCAAACACACCCCTTTGACAAGCACAGCACAGAGCAAATCAGCAAATCATCAGCTTTCTCTGGGTCTATCTCCTTATCCACAAGCTCAGACTGCAAGAAAGGCAGAAAGACTGTTGCATCCCTTCTCAAATAGCCTCAGTGTCATGCTCCTTTGCTTCATTTCCAGCAGCTTTGGCACACAGGGCACAGAGCAACTGCTTTCCTCTGGCCATGCTCCAGGAACAGAGCTGGTGTCAGTGCAGCTGACTGGACCCAGTAGGTGGCAATAAGCCTTTCCCCACAGCTGCGGTAGGTTAAAGTGACCCTTTCTTCTCCAGAGCACCGAGAGGCTGTAGGGGATAGGACAGGAGGTGGTGCTCTGGCTGTAGGTAGTGCTCCATACACAGGTGGTGCTCCACACACAAAGGGTTGGTCTGTTCAGCTTCCTCCTCACCCTTATCAAACAGCCTGTGCCAAGGAGAAAGTTTAGAGCAAAAAGTTTATAAGGAAAAAATTCTTCACCAAAAGGGCTGCCCTGGAAAGTGTTTAAGTGCCCATCCCTGGAAGTATTTAAAAGATACGTAAATGTGGTGCTTAGGGACATGGTTTCGTGGTGGACTTGGCAGTGCTGGGTTAACAGTTGGACTTGATGATCTTAGAGGTCTTTTCCAATATAAATGATTCTATAATAGAAGTATGGAATAAACAGGGTTCAGGTCATTCATTCACATCAGGCCTGTGTCTGTTCTCGTTTTGTTTTTCTTTGCCTTAGCCTGAGCTAAAGCAAAGCTCTTGATGTGTATGGCAGCAGGCAATGAAAGGTGACTGTTTCAAGGAGGAATTCTTTACCACAGATGTTTTTTAAATAGAGTGGGGTTTTTTTCATCTAATGCTTTTAGCAAACTTTAAGGAAGTCAAATCTGTTCTGAATATATGAAATTTCAGCTTTTCAGAATGATGTGTTTTTCTTCTTATTCTCTTTTACTTTACATATAATTTGAGGAAATCTTTTTATATCTTTTAATTACAGGAGTGCTTCTAAAACAGGGTTAACTGGCTTCTATCATTTCTTTGCTAAGAAGTCAGATAGCAATTAATGACTTGTTGGGAGAATAAAATGTTGAGTTTCTTTTTTTTTTTTTTTTTTTTTTTTTTCTGAGCAGGTTTTTTTACTCCATAGAAGAAAACAGAAAAGAAAAAACAAATATAAAACAAAACATACAGAACTCTCAAGTACAGGAATGCCACCTAAAGCATGTATGCTCGGTATATCCCTGAAAAGTTAAGGAAGCTAGTAAACCTATCTGAGCTGTCTGCAAAAAAATTTTGTGACCTGTGGTTGTTTTCAGTAGAAAATAAATTTTATTGGGTTATGTTAGAAAGATCTTCTGAGTCAAAAACTATCCTCCATGTCATGCATTTTGTTTCCACTGTATGCACTTAAAAGAAGTTGTCTTAAAATTTAATTATCCAAATTATAACTTACAGATACTTTAATTACAGTGCATCAGTCTTCAGATAAATTTAACCATGAAGTTGAGTTTAACCCTGAGGAGCTGCACACCACATGCTACTCCACATACCATATTTTAATTATATACCATATTTTAATTAAATTACAAAATGGTTAGAAATCAGCTTAATTGTATTTCAAACAGCTACCTATTCCCAGATGCTGGGATACCTTGCATACAGATAAATTCTCTCAGATAATTTTAAAACACATCACAGAAATGGCTATCATGATCACAAGAATCTTGGATTGCAAAGCAGAGATTCAGAGGACAATTACTCATCAAGAATCCCAGCAACAATATGAAAGTAGGTTTACTAAAGTACTTGTGTACTTTCATTAGCAGTTTAAGCTACCTAAAACACAACTCATCTTCAGTTCTCCCACCTTAGAGAATACCTGGGCTCAACATCGCAAACTTAGCACACAGATGAAAGTGAATCCTGATATTCAAATGTAGGATGGCAGAAGACTCTTTGCAAGCAATCAAAGTAATTATCTGGGTTTGATTCACCTCTGGGAGCTG
Source organism: Vidua macroura (assembly GCF_024509145.1). NCBI lineage: Eukaryota > Metazoa > Chordata > Aves > Passeriformes > Viduidae > Vidua > Vidua macroura. The sequence goes on from NC_071572.1 coordinate 23,594,310, forward strand.
TATTCACTCACATTTAGTCCTTCAGAACAGTCATGTTGAAAGGAATGCTGGAGGAGTCTTTGAATCCTTGCAGCAATAAACAGTTATTTTCTTTGCAGAGCAAGGAATTTTTGCTTGCTGGCCAATACTGTATTTCTCTACCCTCTAGTGGTGAAAAAAACTTGAAAAAAGCTACTGTGCTAAAAAAAAAAAAAAAAAAAAAAACCCACAAAAACCCCCAAGATTTTAGAAGATATATAAGAAGTTCTTAATAAAGATAAAATCACTTTTTACAGTGAAAGAATTTACCAGAACAGTTAAAGCACCAAAATATACTAAGTTTTTATAATTAGCAAGTTGTCTATATTAACAAACCCACCTTCAAATGAAGTGTGCAGTGAGTTAGAGGTGCAAGAAAATGGGTCTTGATTCAAATAACTGCTTGTTATTTATTTCATAGAGTGTTTTATCTAGGCATCTCCTTGGTAAACCTGAGAATAGATGTAGCCTGATGATCAAAATCTAGAAGAGAGCTCCTAGAGAAAAACACTGACTTTTGCAGCATGGTGGGAATAAAGTACTTGGGACTGTTCGACACTTATGGTTGGACACCAGTTATAAAACTTATATAGGGGAGATATTGGTTTCTGTAACATTCTGAAATTGGCTGTTGATGGAGGGAGGGAGGGAGGGAGGGAGGGAGGGAGGGAGGGAGGGAGGGAGGAAGGAAGGAAGGAAGGAAGGAAGGAAGGAAGGAAGGAAGGAAGGAAGGAAGGAAGGAAGGAAGGAAGGAAGGAAGGAAGGAAGGAAGGAAGGAAGGAAGGAAGGAAGGAAGGAAGGAAGGAAGGAAGGAAGGAAGGAAGGAAGGAAGGAAGGAAGGAAGGAAGGAAGGAAGGAAGGAAGGAAGGAAGGAAGGAAGGAAGGAAGGAAGGAAGGAAGGAAGGAAGGAAGGAAGGAAGGAAGGAAGGAAGGAAGGAAGGAAGGAAGGAAGGAAGGAAGGAAGGAAGGAAGGAAGGAAGGAAGGAAGGAAGGAAGGAAGGAAGGAAGGAAGGAAGGAAGGAAGGAAGGAAGGAAGGAAGGAAGGAAGGAAGGAAGGAAGGAAGGAAGGAAGGAAGGAAGGAAGGAAGGAAGGAAGGAAGGAAGGAAGGAAGGAAGGAAGGAAGGAAGGAAGGAAGGAAGGAAGGAAGGAAGGAAGGAAGGAAGGAAGGAAGGAAGGAAGGAAGGAAGGAAGGAAGGAAGGAAGGAAGGAAGGAAGGAAGGAAGGAAGGAAGGAAGGAAGGAAGGAAGGAAGGAAGGAAGGAAGGAAGGAAGGAAGGAAGGAAGGAAGGAAGGAAGGAAGGAAGGAAGGAAGGAAGGAAGGAAGGAAGGAAGGAAGGAAGGAAGGAAGGAAGGAAGGAAGGAAGGAAGGAAGGAAGGAAGGAAGGAAGGAAGGAAGGAAGGAAGGAAGGAAGGAAGGAAGGAAGGAAGGAAGGAAATCTATTCTGCTTCATTGGTAAACCCCAGCTGGTAAATTCCAAGGTAAAACTGAAAATAGAGAGAGTTTTAAAGGAATTCTATAGTTATTAGACATGTGGCATGTAACATACAAGGAAATTTCATTTGTTTTCTGTATAAGTATATCATTAGGCATTTGAGACATGTTTCTTTTAAAATGAAAGAAGAGGATCCTAGTTCTGCTTCTGAAAATCTGTTTCATACAATGCCATCTGTAAAATCACTCTTTAAACTTCTGTAACAAGAAAATAAAAGAGAATTTACAATTGCAAAGATATTTCTTAATGACTCAGTGGATAAACATTTGTGGGTATATTCTGTAGTAGTGACCTTCCCCAAGCTACACTCACAGGAGAATTTACTTCACTGGCCCTCAAATATTACAGTACTCAATTACAAACTTCAAGAATTTTTTGTTTTGTAAACTGATAAGTTATTGGCATTGAGAGAGCAAAATATAGTACTCAGCATTTTTATAAGGCTACAGATGCCAGTATGTGGATTCCAGATCACAACATGTAAGGTACAAGGAAAAATTCCAAAAGCATTTTGATACATTTGTATGCTCACCTCCCTCCAAGCCTGTAGATGTTGAAGTGGAATGCTGGAAGATACAGTACATTCATGACTGAAAACCTTGAGTCACATCAATTTTTAGAGCACTTATATGGCACAGTGGAATATGGTAAAGACAATCAGTTCTACTGAAGATGCACTTTGTTTAAAAAAAATCACTTCTAGCATTTTATTTCACTTTAGCCATTTCTCTCCCCCCAACACAGTGACAAAAATGCATTTCACACCTTTGACCAACATAGCTATATCTGCAGAAGTCTGTAGCACAACCTTGGTTTCAGAATGCCATTGATATAAAAATATTTCAGGTCTCCTGATCATCCATGTTTTTGTTCTATGCAGACTGTCTAAGCTGTTTCTTTGTGACTTCATTAGAAATGTTCCCACCATTGATTTCTGGAGTGAAGTTGTTTTCCCTGCGATTGCAAACAATATCCCTGTGATGAACCTGCATGTTTCTTTTCTGCAGTGCTGGAGTCACCGTGGTGCTCAGCTGGTCTAATTGAAATGGATACTTTTTGTGACTTGTGATTTTAAATAGTCAAGAGGATCTACTCTGAAGTTAATGCTAAGTTCTGAAAGACAAGTGCAAGTTTGTAATGCAAAACCACTATTTTGAAGGACTTAGATTTAACAAGAACTATTTTTAATGCTGTGTTTCAATGTCAGTGTTCTCCATTTTTTCTCTCCTTTTTTTTTTTTTTTTTCAGTGGTGAAAATTAAAATTAGTAGGCTCAAAGAGAAAATATTTCATAGCTTTGGAAATGCTGAACTCAGAATTCAGAAAATAACTGAAGATAGTTTTAAGCTGACTTGTGAAGTGTAGTAAAAAACAACAATTACTCTGAGTCACTAAAAGTTGTTATGCCATTTATTTTGCTAGAGTTTTATATAATATTCAAATATTAATAACCATTAGTATTATTTCTAGTTAATAAGTAATAGTCCTCTATCTTAAAAATATTTGATAAAATATTAGCACAAAAGCATTTATTCTACTTGAGTTTACAAAAACATTAAAAACCTGTGACTCCCTGTGAGTGTCTTACCTGATGTGACACTGATGGTTTGTGGTTTTCAGTATGTTATCTTATAATTTAACATGATATTTAAGTCTATGAAATTCTCACAGTGATTTTTCTCAATAGCCTCTGCTTGCATAAATGTATTTAATATCAGCATCAGAAAACAGTCTAAAGTGAAATACTGCAGATTTTTAATCACTCCCTGTAGTTGTAATAGCACATATAACTCTTGGTATCTGAAAGAATAGCGTCAGTGATGAAAAAAATCATAAGGCAACAGAACATTGAATCAGCTAATACCTTCACACCCTCATACACTATTGTGGTTTATTCCAGCCTCTTACAGACTTAAGCAGTTTTAAAAGACATGGTTTTCAAGGATATTCTAGATATGTGCCTTGCTTCCACCAGCTAGCAAAATAAAAAACTGGTTTGTATATAGTATAACTTGTCATAAAAAAATCATGTTTGTTTATTGAGAAATTTTTTTAGATCTCTCCACCCTGTTTTAGTCTTATTGCTTCTGGAACACTCTTTTTTGTTTGGGTTTTTTAATCTCTCCACTGTAAGCTTTAGTCGAGCAGCCTCAACTGCCTAAAAACTCTTCTAAATCTATTTGTCTCTTCTTTCCCATGGGAAAAAAAAATGTTTGCATTATCTCTATAAGTTTAGGTATGTACATATATATTCATGCACATTAAGGTATGACTACCTTCACTTCATTAGAATGAAGATAGTATGAGAGACTGCTTTTCTTGCTGTTTAGCACTTGGCTTACATATGACAATTCCTAAAAAACTGTGTCCATGCAGACTGCCATGGATGCACACATGGCCTGCATTGGTCTGAGAGGTTCATAACAGGGGTGATGATACAGTGCTTAGGAGGCAAGTGCCTCTCTAGAATGGCATAGATGACATGGCCACCTCTGTGGGACAACACAAGTGCACTTCTGGGTGGCATGAAGCAAAAAAAAAAAAAAAGAAGCTGTAAACCTATGACAAAAAGGGTGCATGACAACAGGCAGCAGAAGGACCTCAGGAGTCTGAATTAAGCACCCTCTTATACAGGCTAGTACAGGAAGGAGTTTCTTTTCCATTTAAGATCATCTGCAGTGGTTTTTCTGGACAGACCTGATCATGGCACTTACTGCTTTTAGTTACTTTATAGCAAAGTACAAGCTATTCTGAAGAGAGTTAATACTCATCTCTCTTGCAAAGGGCGGAATTCCTAAAAGGGAAATTCACAGCCATGATTCCTTTAAAAATACCCTTTGTAAACTCTCCAAATGCTCTTCAAAAATCATGGGAGCAAAATACAGAAGAAAAGTTTCCATTTTTTCAGCTAGGCTTCTATTCCTCTTCATTCCACTGAAGAGGTAGACCATGCCTACATGCAGGTTCCTGGCCAAAGTAGGCTGACAGCACAGAAAATTGTTTGGCAAAAATGGAAACACACACTGATTTTATAGATTTCCTTGAGAGGTTAAATGGTGTGTAAGTAATCTGAATCATTCTCTGAGACTTGTGAGCAGCAGCCTTCTGAGTATATGTCTAAGGCTTCTATGATCTCAGCCTTCCAAAAGGAAAATATTTCCTCTGTTGATATAAAGATAAATGCTTGAAAAGGAAGAGTGAGATACAGAAAGAAGGAAAGACAGACAGACTGCGTGGAAGGGTTACTTTCCTTTGAATGATTGAACTCAGGCAGCAGTAGGGTACAACTGATATCTGAGTTTCTCTTTCAAACTTTTATGTTGTCTGTAATGAATTCCCTAAGGCACCTCTACTAGCAACACAATTATTTGTAATCCTCTGTCACCTTTCTTTATACCAGAGAGCCTGCCTATGGCTTCTGTAATTTTTCCCATGGAAGCCTGAATGCCTGTGGTCCAAGGTATAATAAGGTGAAATAAATTTCCTCCAGTTACTCTGACACCTTGAATGTAGAATCTAACACAATTTAATATGAATCTCCCTTTTTCAAAGAAACATCATTTTATATTACATATTTTCATTCTATAATAAAGCATGTACATTGCATACATATTTATATACAAAATCTTCCAATGTAATACAAAGCTCTTCTATGTAGCTATCATATTTGTATAAACATAATTACACATGCTTATGAAAATGTGCCTCTATTTGGCTTCTTACCTTCTAATACAACCTGTGTAAGTTTACCTTGGAGGGTCATCAGGACTTCATCTTTTATAGCTTTATTGTTGTTACTGTTTTGAGGGTTTATAGGTCTCATATCAAAATGCTCTTGAGCACTGCCAGGAATGATATTGCAATATAGTTATGATAGGCAATAGATGCAATGTCATCCCTGTCCAGTCAGACAGGGAAAAGTCACAGGCTGCCTGTGTGATGTAGCTACATATACATGTTCTTTCTAACACAGTAATCCAACTGATAGAAAGGACCAGAATTTCAGTAGTCATATATGCCCCCATCCATACCCTTGTACGTTAGTGCAGTTCACTCAGTGACTGGGATTGAGTGGTGGCAAACTCTAGTTGTGAGTCATCTTCATATTCCTGTGGTGACCCTGCTTTGGCCTCTTCATCCTCCTTGTCTGTCTTTATGGGATGGGATGGTTTTTGTACACAGTTCTTGCATGCAGGAGTGACTACCACCAACACAGGCTGGTTTTCTGTTCACCTGCACTTCTGACTGTCCAAGTCTGACTGGCTGTAACATCTGTCCACTGGGGTCATGAGCAGCCATCACACTTGTCACAGGGGTTAAAGTATCTGGAGCATGAATAGCCCCAGTGCCTGTTGCTGGAATGTGAGTAGCTGCAGTGCATGTCACAGGGATGGAAGTGGCCCCAGTGCCTGCTGCTGTTGGTTGTCACAATGATTGAAGTAACTGCAATGCTTGTCACCGAGGCTTGAGTAGCTGCAGTCCCCATTGGAGCTAAAGTCAGTCCCCCTACTCCTCTTTTGAACTTCAGGGCTTTTCATGGGATTTGGGATGCTCTCAGTCACTTAATCCTAGATTTCAACTGTATGCAAACACATTCTGATTCCCAACAAGAAGTTTGTTTGCAAGGTGTTCAGAAGACATTCAGAGGGATGGAGCGTCTCTCATATGAAGACAGGCTGAGATAGCTGGGGTTGTTCAGCAGGGAGAAGAGGAGCCTTCAGGCACTTTACGGGGACATATAAGCAAGATGGAGATACAGGCAGATAGCAATAGGACAAGGGGCATTGGTTTTAAACCCAGAGAGGGCATATTTCAATTATATGTTAGGAAGAAATTATTTGCTTGGAGGATGGTGAACAGGTTGCCTAGAGAGGTTTTGTATGTTCCATTCCCAGAAGTGTTCAAGGCCAAGTTGTATGGGACCCTGAGTATCCTGATCTAGTGAAAGTTGTTCCTGCCTGCAGCAGGGTAACTAGATGATCTTTAAGGTGCTTTCCAACCCAGGACATTCTATGAATCTATAGTAAAAATCTTTAAAATTCTCCAATGCTACTGCAACCAGCCTAGAGGGCTGGAGGGCTCCCGAAGAATTCGGGAGGAAGAAAATGCCGTGAGCGGCTTGTCCCGGCACCCGATGAAGGCAGGGGTGTAATTACGGGCAGTGGCCACCGGGTGGCGCGGGCAGCGCGGAGAAGGCGGCGGAGCGCGCTCGGCTCGGGACGCGCGGCTCGGGCACGGCGCAACCCAACGCGGCACACAGCACCGATAATCCTCGCCCAGACTCCACAGGACATGAACATCACATAGGGAACACAGCCAGCAAGAACACGAATATATGATGCACTTCTGAGCACACACACGGGAACTCTGAGAGCAAACAAAGCAACATGATGACCGGCAACTATTAAGCTAACGTAATAAATGTTTATAACCACTTTGTTTTAACAATCTTTGCTCAGATCGATCATTATCTCAACTCTCCATCCCTCACGCTGGGTGCCAAACAAGGACTATCATGGTTTAACCCCAGCTGTCAACTATGTGCCAGGCAGCCTCTTGCTCTTTCCCCACCACCTCCCTCAGTGGGGAGGAGAATCAGAAAGAAAAGGAAAACCTCTTGGGCTGACATAGGAAAAAAAAAAGATTTGAGACAAAATGTAATAATGATAATGAAACTAATTATGCTAATATAACAATAATTGCAATGAAAAGGCGATAGAGCAACAGAACATGAGAAACAAGACATGCACAATACAGTTCCTCACAACCCATGAACAGATGCCCACCCCATCCCCAGGCAGCAATCAAACCCTTCTGAGGTAACTATAAAGATAGTTTAAATACTGCGCATGACTTCCTATGGTGTGGAATATCCCTTTGGCCATTTCAGGTCAGCTGTCCTAGTTATGCTTCCTCCAAATTCCTTGAGCAGCTCCTCACTGACATAGCACGGGAAACTGAAAAGTCCTTGACTTAGGGTAAGCACTGCTTAGCAACAGACAAAACATCAGTGTGTTGTCAACATTATTCTCATAATAAATCACAAAAAACACAAGCACTATACCAGCTACTAAGAAGAAAAAAGACTCTGTCTCAACCAAAACCAGGAGAACCAAGGTGCTAGAATTGAAGTGCCTCAGATGGATCTGGACTAAAAGCAAAAGAGTGAGCTATTTATAGCAGCACAGTAAAGAAGCCACATGGCTGAAGCCTTTTTGGCCCAGGGGATGATGTCTGAAATACCAATATGAGGAAACTTGGCAGGTTGATTATATCACACTACTGCAAACTTTCCACGGTAAGCACCAGGTGCTTGCAAAGGTGGAAGCAACTACTGGATGGTTGGAAATATGCTCTGTGACCCATGCCACTGGCCAGAACACCATCGTGGGCATTGAAAAACAACTTCTGTGGTGACCCTGCACCCCCAAAAGAGCTGAATCAGTTGTGAATGTGACTCAAACAACCTCATATACACCTGGGCCAAGGAACAAGGCATTGACTGGATGTATCAAATCCCCTGCCACACACCAGCCTCTGGGATCATTGAACGCTAGAGTGAATTGTTAATGTGTGCTGGGACATATTTGGGATACAAATTTAGTAGAAGCCATTTCTTTAGTTAACATTACAGGACCTTCTAGTTGATTGGTCCTGCCCAAACGAAGCTGCTGCACACTGTTGAAGCAGGTGAGGTTCCTGCAGGTCATATATGGCTAACAGAAACAGTCTGGGTTACACCATTTATGCTATTGGCCGCCTTGGCCACCTGGACACACTGCCAGCTCATGTTCAGCCAGCTATCAACCAGCATCCCCAGCTCTTTCTCTGCCAGGTCACTTTCCAGCCACTCTTCCCCAGCCTGCAGCACTGCCTGGGGTTGCTGTGACCAAGAGCAGGACTCAGCACTTTGCCTCACTTAAACACTCTAACACACCCCCGCATACTGTCACTCTAGCAGTCACATGTGTAAACTCTCTCACTCACATTCACTGATACACTCTCACACACACCACCAATGCACACGAATACGCTGACATTCCCACGTTTTCCCATCAGAAAACGTTGAACAACATGCTGTACAAATTCACACCTCAAGTGTAAAACAGGGACATTTTTCCTTCCCTTCCCTTCCCTTTGAAGCTACAGCCAGAGGCCAAAGTGTTTTTATGATATGTAGCTATATTTTTAAGTTGCTCTTATTGGTAAGTTCTGTTTCCATGACAATTTTGATCAGGTTTCTTTTTCTAATTTTGCATCGCCTTCACTTGTTGCTGTGTCTCCCTTAGAGGTAATGTTGACAGTAGGAAACATCTGTTCTCTGCAACACAAAGCACAAAGTTTGGAAAAGAATCCACATCAACAGGAGTGAAGGGTCTGGAGGTAAAAAAACCTCTCACAGCAGAAATGACAACCCCAACAGTTGGGATTATTCAACACGGAGAAGAGAAGGCTCTGAGGACATTATGTGGCCTTTCAGTACATGAAGGAGGCTTTATAAGCAAGATGGAGAGAGGCCCTCTACCAAGGTAGATAAACAGAGCCAGGGGCAGTGCTTTTAAACCAAAAGAGGGTTCATTCAGATGGGACAAAAGGAAGCATTTGTTAAGGTGACTGTGGTGAGACACTGCCGAAGAACTTGTGGTATCTTATTCCTGAACCTATTCAGGGTTGTGCTGGATGGGGCTTTGGGCAACCTGATCTAGTGAAAAATGTCCCTGCCTATGGCAAGGGGGTCACTCTAGATGATGTCTAAAGGTCCTTCTAACCCAAAACATTCAATGATTCTGCAATTTACAGAATGGAGCACATTCACCTGCTGCACTCTATTTCTCATCCCAAGTCCTAAGGCCCCTTCTGTCCAGCTCCAGACCACATTTCCTGACTTACTCCATTGTTAGCTGTTGACAGCATGGCAGGAATACAGACAGACTGCCCAAGCACATCAGGCTTAGGCACAAAGTCTGGAAAATCAAAGCCTGCCTGATTTGTATCTGGTGAATCATATCAAAGGAAGAAGTTCTTGTTTGAGTATGTAGGTCACAAAAAGAAGGCTGGGAAAAATATGGGCCTCCAGCCAAAAGGAGCCAGAGCACAGTATGTTCTCCTGGTTGTAACTCCAGTTCTTGGAGCTGATGGAGTTCCCAAACCTTCCACTGTTTCTGTTGGAGAAAGCAGAACGTCACAACATTAGGCTATAAAGGGCTCACAGAAATGAACAGCATTTTTCAGCAACCTGTGCTGGTGAACTTCAGCAGGAGCTGCTTCTGCTGCATTATAATTCTCTGCACAGGCCACCAGTTTACCAGGGTTTAATTACAATTTTGCAGTCCTCTAAATATAGTGTTTAGCTATAGGTTTTGGCATAATTTCTCTGTCTTTCAGGGTAAATGAAGTTAATAATCATTTTGCAAAATGGTTTGTAAACAATCATGCTCAGTTTTACTCTTCATAATACAGTTGATAAAAACCCCCCCTAATAAAAAAAAAAAAAAAAAAAACCCAACTAATTTCCTAGTAGATGTTTCAACACAGAATTATTGTCCATCTCCTCTGACTTCCAGTTATTTGAGCAAGGTGAGGTTTAATCTTTTTAAGCCTGTCAGCTGAAAGTAAACTGCTAATGTGCAAGTGTTTTGTTAAAAAAACTCAGGAAAATTTCTTCATATCCAATTTTCTATGAAAAAGAAAAAACCAAAACACTTTAGAATGTCTTAAGGGAAAAAAAAATCCTGGTGTATATGAGGAGTCTTCCTGATTTCTTGAGTGCCACAGATTTTCTTCCAAATGCTCATAAAAAGTGATCTCTTTAGTGCCAGTAGATGGTGTGCTTCCACCACATCATGCTGCAGTCACCTTGGGGAAGGATTATGTTTGCTGTGTAAAATCATGTCTCATCATAACATAAGCAATAGTTATGATGAAATCAAAATAAGTTTGTGGTAAAAGAAAATAAAATTCATATTTAATGATGCACTTATTACTGCATTTTCAGACATATTTTGCTTCTACTTTCAACGAATTTTCAGAGGTGGCATTTTTTCAAAAGAAGTTTATAAAATAATTTTCAAATAATTACTAAATTATTGTTTGGAGATGATAATGTCTTTAACTGAATAAAATAGACAATTAAGATTTGAAATTATATATTGTCTCTTAATATTTGAAATATTATTCAGTTGTTTGAACTGTTTGTACATAAATCTCTTTTACTTGGTTTCCTATTGCAGAAATCTTTATATTAAAACTAGCTTTTATGTTAAACAATTTATTCTATAAAAAGTGCAAATATTTTATTTCTGTGTAAAACAGTAAACTGAAACTAAAAGGTTTTGCTCCACAGTGTTCCAGATATTAGCAAAATGTCACAGTCTTCAAAAGAAAAAAAAATTGAGACCTAGCAGAACTGCACCATCACAGTATGTTCATGTGCATGGAATGTAAGGGTCTTAAAGTGAATTTTGCTCTTTCATATCTATTTTTCTATCTAACTACCTAGAGTCGTTCATAGATGCAGAAAGGATAAGAAAAATAAACTTTCCTTTTTAGGGCTTTCCAATTACCTTCTTAAAGTTCTTAAAGCATAGTTTTTATAACCAGCCAAATTTATAATAATTCATATTTATATATCTTACTGTTAGGCCCGGATAAGAAGTGAAGCTTAGAAGGCAGTAATATGAGGACTAGTACTTCTGGGTGTGAGTTGCTGATGGGTTGAATCCCAGAATCATAAAGTGACAGAATTTTTTGGGCTGGAAGTGATCTCAAAAATCATCTAGTCCTAACCCCCTGCCATGGGCAGGGACACCTTCCACCAGAACAGGTTGCTCAAAGCCCCATCCATCCTGGCCTTGAACACTTTCAGAGGTAGGGCATGCACAACATCTCCAGTGCCTCACCACCCTCACAGTAAATAATTTCCTGCTAATATCAAACCTAAACACAGAGTCTTTCAGAGTGAAGCCATTCCCCTTTTCCTCTCACTACATGCCCTTGTAAAGAGTCTCTTTCCAAGTAAAAGCAGACTTTCTGATGTCTTTAAAGGTTTTGAACTTGTGTTTATGGCTTTAGCATGAAAAAATGACAGAATGAGACCTACTATCTCATGGCTTTTACTCGTTGGAAGCTCCATACACAAACAGTACATGGATGATGCAGTAGCAGCAACAAGGGAAAAGCTTTGTTGGCAGTGTGTGTTTTGTCCTATATAACAATGTGCCTTGGTTGCCTAGCATGGTGGTTTCTCACTGAGTTTTTGTTGGAGGCAATGCCAAATTTTCTGGGGCATGTATGACAAGCAAGGAAGCACTACATATATCTTTAACTGAATAGGCTGTAAAGAAAGGGATTGGCATGTGGGAGGTTGATGGATTTTTTTTTTTTTAAGATATTTTCTTATCTCAAAATGACAAATGAAATAAAGCTTTCTATTGGCTGTTGAGACTAAGGCTAAAGCAAAACAAATGCTAATTGAACTTGTTAAAATACACATTTTGACAATGTCATATTAATTTTTATTACACATTTAATACACACTTTTCAATGTCATATTGAAAAACATCTCAGTTTCACCAGGAAGGATTAATAAGATTGCAGTACAGCTAAACCCAGACAGCCTTGCAATTTGTTAAAGAACTGATAGCAGTGATGTAGCAAGACTGACTTCAACATAAATTCAGGTTTTACCAATGGAATCCTGTGATGTTCATCATCAGAAGGTTTTATACAGGTCTGAGGTGTCTGGCATGCATTAAATGAAAACAGTAAAAGAAATGAAATACTCTTGCTGCACCATGTTTATTTCAGGAGTAGTAGCTATAGTAATAGATAACAGTGTATGTGCACAAATACTCGAATCCAACTTCAGAGTGGGACCATGCAAGTGTATGTTATATTTTGAATTTCAAGCACATGAAATGTTATATTAAAGTTATCTTGTCAAGGAGAAAGAAAATTTAAATAAGCCTTTGTAAACAGATAATACTGACTGACAAAACCAACTTTGCATCTCCATACATCCTGAATTGATCGAAATCTGTTGCCAATTTTCCAAATTTTGTCCATACCAAATGGAAACTTAATGAAACAGTTTTTTTGTCAAATCTTTAGAGGCATATCACAGACTGATGACTGAAAACCATTTCAGTATATTACTTACAAGGTATTTGCTACATGTTTTTTTAAGGAAATGTACAGTAAGAGTGCACACTTATATAACAAATGTGTAAAACATTTAATACATAGAGGTTTATTTCCAAAAAGGCCTCATTTTACACTGGGGTACCATGAACGAGCTGGATCTGAGTCACTTCTGAGCAGAATCTTATGCATGTGGCTGTGTTCATCTTCTGTACTTTACCCAAACTAATAAACCCTATTCAGAGATTTCTTCTTAAAAGTCTTCTTCATTTAAGCTTTTCAAGTGCCAGAACACACTCTGAGCTGTCTGGAAAAGGCAACAAAGATATACAGTTAATTAACGTTTTGGGAAGTGTTATTTATTTAACACAAAGCAGAAAGATAATTTTTCTATACCAGAGAGGTGAAATTTCTTGGGTTTTTTCAGACGTGCTCACAGGAACAGGATAGATCAGCTCTCCAACCATGGCAGTCTGGAGGATGAGGGCATAGAGCCATTTAACATGATACTTAAGACAAAGTCCAGTTTTAAAGTCAAATATCCTCTAAGAGCAGTAATGAAGAAATTACTTCATGATACCCTACCCCTCATGAAGGGTAGGTCTGTCTCACTTGCAGCTATTGCAATACATTAAAAAACTGAACAAACTGCTTAATAATATTGGATTTTAATTTCTTAGGTGCTTGCAAAGAGGAGAATGATGATGTCCTAACCATAACCTACAACCAACTTTTATGAAATGGCAGTGTTCTGTGAGGAAGATGGAATTAATGCCAGGTGATCTGTATGAAAAAGAGGATCTCCTTCCACCCAGCATCATTTACTGTGGCACCTTACTCAACCAGAAGAGCATTTGCCATGATGTAAACTTGAAGACAGCTTTCATTGTCACACAGGACAGATATTTTCTCTTTCTCTCAACACTTCCTTAGAGATAAATATGAAAACATATCTTTAAAATAATTTACAGCCAGTAAGAATAAAAGCTTATTCTCAACAATTTATACCTCAGCACCCATGCTGTGAAGAGAAGGGAAAACAAATTTCTAGAAGATGCAAAGGAGTATGGTGTTTTATGGTGTAAGGTATCTTCCCCATCATGTAGCCATGATGACAATCAGAGTTGAACACCCACTTACAAGGTATTGCTCCAGATTTTGGCTACTCTGCTATAAGGAAACTGCATCAGCATTAGAGAAAATATAGAGATCAGTGGAAATGGCCAATGCCTTTGAAAGAGCCATGTATTAAGTAAATTTGGAGGAATTAGATTTAGAAACACTTGAAAAATAAACTAATAGCTTCAGGTACAAAACCTTGCTATAAAGAAGCTTAGTGATCAATTTGCATTCACCTTCTATTCACAAAGAAGGAAGTTTACTGCAAGAGGAGTGCCTCTTTCTGGCAAGAGAGGATCTTTGGTTATAGACAGGAGGACATATCATAGCTGTAAGGACTGTGACACCATGGAACTATTCTCTTAGAGTAGTTCTGGACTGTCTTTGCTTTGCTTTAATAGGTTTAACAAACAGCTAGCCAGGACAAACATATCCTAGAAACACTTCAGCTCAAGGAGTTCAACTCTGCTTGTCTCTGCTGACAGTGCTTTTCTCTGAGTTTATAGGACTTTTTCAGGCCCTGATGAAGAAAAATACATAATTTGAAAAACCCTGTGTGATCAGGGATGAGTGAAGTCATTCCTGTGTCTCATGATCTATAGTACTAAATGCTGTTTATTTGAGCTCAAAGGGGAAACACATGGTTTAACTTGTAGTATCTTGAATGTTACTCTATGAAGTCAAGTGAGAACAGCCATATGTGAGTGTGACACACAGTTATAAAACAGCCTGTGTTTACTTGGGAAGATTGATAATTAGTGATGAGTTCCTTGTAATCACAGGTAACCTTTATCATACAATTAGTCTGCAAAGCAACACTGCATCAACCAGTGAATGAGTAGAGTTCATCCTATCCCTTACCACTGCAGCTAGAGAGAATACAGTAATGGAGCAGCATCTCTCCCACTGCACCAGAGCTGGTCATGAAACTTTGCCTTCTGTAAAAACAAGCTGACTTTCATTTGAAGACCTAAATAAATACAGAAGAGGAATTCTACCAACCAGTACCATCTGTACTGTGGTGTTTTGAAAGCTGCGAACTTCAGCTTTTCTCTGTACAATTGAAGAACACTCTGCCTTCTCAGGCTTGTGTTAGTGCCTCTTCTATCACAGAGCCCCTCTATGCCTGCAGCAATTTCTAACAGGACTCAGCTATTCTTATTACTCACTGACACCATCTTTTCTCCCTTCCATCCCCCACTCCCTGTCCATTTTACCTGACCAGAATATGTTGCTTGTATCCTCCAAGCACTGCTATCTGTCTTGTAAGGAATTGGACACATCTTTCAGTGACTGCGTTACAGAAGCCAAGAGGACAAAAATAATGCTGACCAACATGTAATTGCACAGGGTAGAAGAACATGTACAGAAGATTAGTATAGTATGCTACAAGTTTAGTACAAGATTAGTATAGAGAAAGTTTGCATCAAAGACATTGAGAATATACTTATGAAAGAGATTAAAAAGACAACCTACAAAATTTTAAAAGGTTTCTTTCTTAACTATACTGGAAATATGAAGCAGCAGATCAAATTGCACTATTGTAACACTGCTCAGCCTATGTGAGAAACCACAGTTTTGAAATCTATCCAAGATTTATCTGGAGTTGTGAGTAGTCAGATACTCTGAAATCCACAATGTCATCTTGCTTTTACTAAAAACAGTGGGCAATTAAAAGGGAATTGGTTCCTTCTCTATATTTGTAAAACAATATTGGTTGCAATGGTATATAATTATTGCCCTAAACCAACCTTGTCACATATACAATTAAAGCAGAAATAGCACTTGTGTCATTACCAAGCTGAAGATGACAGACTTCTGCTGAGAGTTTTATGGTAGCACATTTCCTCCCTACACCATGGAAAGTTTTCAGATCCTCCTCTAACCACTGTTCATCTGTAAACACTACCTTAGACTGGATTCAACTCAAAACCTAAATTGCCTGGATGCAGCTACTTTTCCTACATATCAAGGAAACGTTTTGTGGTTTGTCACTTGGGACATAATGGATAATTACATATGGGACTCTAGTGCTGCCTATTATTAAGCTCCTGTTCCATGCTATTTATCATATTGCCAAATCAAATTAACCATTTAGGCTTAAATTTTCCATGGTGGCTGTCTGCTTCAGACCAATTTTCATTTTCAAGAGGGAAAGAAGAAAAAAGTTCAAGGTAAACACATTGCTCTGTGAGCAGTAAAGCCATTTGAAATATTGTGGTTTGTAACTCAAATGCATCCTCAGACCTTTTGTAAGTATTGAATGAACACTGATCCTTTTTCCCTTACCTGCATAAAGAATGCCTCTCTTCTGAACAGATGGTTTTATGAAACCTGTAGTAGCTTGATACCTCTGGGGCTGCTACCCTCTTGTGGAATTGCTTAAACAAAGTCCTACAGAAGCCATGGCAGAGAGGAGAGCTGCCTGATATGCACATGAGTCCACACATTCTTTCCTTTATGAAAGAAAGTTAAAAACCTAGGTGTAAGGCACTTTTTAAAAAACCTGCCAACCACCCGCACCCCAAGCACAGGGTGAGGGATATTTTGCTTCCCAGTTATGTAGAGAATAGGAGTCTGAAAGTGGATAAGCAGCCCACAGGAAGGCTGAGAGAGAGGAAGAGTAGCTTCTCTAAGCATGGAGCACAGCCTGTTTGGACAAAGAATGAAGTCAAAGAATCAGAACAGGAACACCTAAGGGAGCTAAGGAAAAGGAAGGGTGACAGTTGGGACAAATTCAATTAAGGGCAGCATCCTAAAATGCATTCACAAAAACTTGATTAAAATTACATAACTGTCATGTCTAGCACATCCCATTTTTTAAGTCCTTGACTTTGTAATTTTAAACTACTCTTAATGTAGTATTTTTAGATGTATTTTAATTTATACACCTGAAAATAGGCCATCTTAGTCATTTGGGCCTTGTAATACTGAGCTGACCCCAAAAGCTTTAAGATTTTGGATGCAAAATCCAGGCTCTGTGACGAAGATGGTGCACGTGGTACAACATCAAACCCAGCAAGCTCTAGCTTTGCAGTGAAAAACAAATTCAAAATCTAGGCAATTCTTAGTGACACCTGGACTTTGAACAGGAGATTGCTTATATTTACCAGTTTTTACACAAAAAGAGCTGTTTATTCACTTTACATTTTCCAGTTGTTACCAAAAAGCCTTAGAAGTAACCATAAGAGGTGAGAAAAATAAACTCTCTTTCCCATGCTATGAGTGAATGCTTTAGGCACTTGTTTAAATAATTCTTCTCTTTTTGAGTACTTCTAGCCTAATTAACTTTGAATTCTGAATTTTATATTGAAGGCTCTTAGCCCTCTCCACTTTCTTTTTCCTCTCTTTTTTCCTTTACCCCAGAAAAGTCTAGCATGTAACCTTATTTCATACTGAAGACAAATTTCTAAGAAATGTTTATCAGTCTTTCAAGTGTTATCATATTATGTGGGAAAAGGTGGATGCTATTAAAATTGCTGATTTTACAGGGAAATAGCCACAACCTATATGTATTGTGAGTGGCCTGATCTTTTTACTGTGTTTTAAATTATCCTATTAGGAAGAAATATTTGAAGAACCTGCAGCTTAGGGCTGATTCTTCCTAGTTTTGGATCTAACAGCCCTTGTGTGGGACTGTGGCATTGCTCTGCTCAAGAGAACTGTTGTGCCAGGCATGCTCACATACAAAGACTTTCAAAATCAAAAAACAAATTTAAAACACTTTCCATGCTAAGAAAGAGATTTGGGGGTTCTACTGCTGTACTTATATGTAAACAAATTCTTTTTCAGGTCTGATGCCAGCTGTCATAAATCAAGACTGTCCAGTCATCTTCTGTTAGTGTAGTTAACATGATGCATCTCTATTTTTCTTAGAGCTGACTGATTCAGAGCTAATGGTTTCTCTCTTTACAGAGAGTCCTCAGAATCCCCCACAGAGGTCCTTATGTCTCTCTTCTATCACTTCAGGGCCAGCTGCTGGATCAGACCAGGTTTATCACAGCTTTATCAAGTCAGGTATTGGAAAACTTCCAAAGACAGGCTTCCAACCTCCCTGGCAGTCTGTTCCACTGCCTGCCTGCTGCGTTAGCAAAAATAGTTCTCCTTATATGTATCGAGAACCTCTCTTACTTCAGCTTATTGCTGTTGCCTGTCGCTCTCTGAAGGGCCTGACTTCTTCCTCTTAGTCCTTTCCCTGTAGGCACCAGGGTGGCTGTGAGGTGCCTCCAAAACTGTCCCTGTACCAGGCTGGAGAAGTGTCACTGCCCCAGCCCTTATGCGCTGGGCAAGGCTCCGGCCCTCATCATCCTGATGGCCTCTGCTGAACTTGCTCCAGTCTGCTGATGCCTCTGCTGAAGTGGGGCCACAAAAGTGCATGCAATGCTCTAGGGGGTCTGTGAAGTGCCAGGTTGGGTGGTCCACCATTTCCCTTGAGCTAGGTTACTTGCCAACTAGAAAGCCTATGAAAACCCAAGAATATGGTTTCTGTTAATAAAAGAGAAGAAGAATTTGCATATTTTGTTTTACTCAAAAATGCTTTGGGTTTTTTTTTTTTTCCTAATTGCTTCTATCCTCCTGTCCTCATATGCTTACACTGAATGGACTTCACAATGATGATATATACAAAACTAAGACAGCTTCTGTATGCTGAAGATTGTCTGTTTCACTGTGGTATAATTCCTGTACATAATCAATATTTGTAATCATCTTCCTATGTCAATCTTATTGACATTCTGCTAAAGAGTATTCTCATCCTGTCATTTTCCTTTGAGAAGTCAAATCCTCCATACCATCTTTTTTGTTAATGGTACTGTTTCTATAAGGACACCACAGGAGAATGTGCAGCCTATTTCAATTCTAGTTATGTTATAGTGTTCAGCCATAGAAAGATTTGATTGAAATTATTGGCATATTCATTTTTAAACTTCAAAAGCTATCCAGCGTATATAAAGAATGCAAACATGTGGGAATGCTTACAACCTGCTATTCTGAATTTAAAATTAAAACAAGTTAGGTCCTGTGTCACTGTCACAATTGAATATTCCTTATGTACATTCCTTACTTTATGCACTTTCAAATGCACTATGAATAAAAGCATACAACACAACTGCATTATTTCTATACAGTTTATTTTTTTAAGCTCTAGTGGGGAACAGAAGATGACTTTGAATGTGTCAAAAAGACATCATTCAATGGCTTACAGGTCAGAGTAAAACTTATTGTAAAAGTGAAATCAAAATTCTAACCAGTGCTTAATCTTCCTGTTAGGCTTTCCTTTGCCTTTCATTTCCTGCAGTTTTATACCTTTCAGTGGAAATAAGAATGTTTGCCAAGTTAAATGCAGACAGATTCAGGTGTTTTACAGGTTCTGAGTTCAGAAATGGTCACAGCACAGCAGTATAAAATAATGAATACAGATGGAACAATCAGTAGCAAGTGTCATTTCACACCACATAACCTGATGAAAAAGCATAAACTCCTAAAGGCTCTAGGTCCACTCTTCTGCCAATTAACGAATACTGCTAAAAGGAAGGGGGAAAAATAGTGTATGTATAATAATTATTAGGCAAATTAAGAAATCAGACCTTGATGAACATAGATAAAATTTAAAAAGGTTCTAAACACAGAAATAGAGATACATATATTTAGTCATATACTAAGTATAGATATATGTATATAATGTTAAAAATGCAGATATGGAAAAATACATATGAATGTACATATTGGAAGAATCCAACAGTAATTGACTTGTTGTTGCCTTTGAAAGTAAACATGCCCACCATAAAAGTGAAAAAAATATGAGGGTAATCTAAGAGTAAATCATGAAACCTACACCTCCTTCTTTGCATTCCCAGAATTACAAAAAAATAAATCTGTGTGTCTGAAATACTTACCCCTGCAGCCCCCTGGAGTTACAAGGCTAGCCCAGATCTGAGAGAGCTTTGGGGAAATATTTCAGGGTTAAGACAAAAGATTCCAAAAGAGGCTCTAACCCCTGATGTGGTCCAAGATGTTTATTCCTGGAGGTTTCCCGGGGAGAAAGGGGGAAAGAGTACAAACAAGGAAGGAACAGGTATTATCTAGACGCCTGTTCAGGAAGAGATAATTGGCTCCCAGCCAGTTGGGTCCAGAAAGGAAGGAAGGGTTATACTAATTTTCCCAGAGTGATGCAACATGTGTCCTCATGACAAAATCAGGGGTAGCCATTCTTTAGAGGCAGATAGGAATCTTAGCTGGAGAAGTAGCTTTTTGTTCCTGATTACAGTGTTCCTATTGTAGCTGTTGAAAACATATTCCTATTGTCCTCTAGAACAAAACTTTCCTTGCTCTTGCAGATAAAAATTACTTTCCCTTCCATCCTTCTTATTTATCCTTCCCATCAAAATAATATAGCCCTTTTTAATGTTGCCTTTTAGAATATACACAATCTACTCTTCTTGTTGCACATTCACTTATTTATTTTTGGTTATTTTTGCATGAATTAATGCTACAAACTGCCTGTAGAGTTTGGAGTACATCACTTATTCACCTCTTCTGACATCATTTTTTGTGTTTATTTCTGTTGTAAATGCTTCTTCATAATTTATCTTAATTGGATATGAGGTTGCTTTTTTCCCTTGTTCCAAGAAGAAACCAAACTTAGCTCTTTTTATGACATATTACAACTAAGCAGGCCTTCTTTCTGAGATGCATTATTGTGGTTTTGTTTATAGGACATTTTACTTGCAACTATGTTATTTTATTATCTTATTTTGCTGGCATTCCCCACAATGCCTTATAATATTGAATAAAGGTAATATTGTCAATTTATTTTCCCAAAATCATTTATTTTCATCATAAATAATATTAAAGACAATCAGATGGATGAGCTAACATCTTAGCATTTTTTAAGGTAAGTGGGCTTCAATTTTTTTTTCATTTTTTTAAGTCCTTTAAATAGTTTTTTTAATTTTTGAGTGGTCGTCATCTCTTTCCACATTGGCTTTGAATAAATGCAAAGGAGTTTCAGACAAAAATTTTTTTTTGCAAAACCTCTTCAGTTATAGCAAATAGATTACTGGATTTTTAGTTCTTCCCTTCATGGGAAAAGTTAATCACAATAAAATGTTAAGATGTGATCTTCTCTTGCTCTGATATAATTTAAAAGAAGAAACATTGAAATGCATGACTGATTACTTTTAATCCACTCTTATCAGATTGATAATTTCATACAAAGCTGTGGTTGAACATATGAATTCCTTGACCTTGAATGACCTTGACGCTATTTATGAACCTGTATTTAGGAGAACATGTGAATGAAGTAGCTTCAAGTTACTCAAAACTTTGTAGTAATGTTGTAATTCTGTACCCACCTTGCACTTGCATATTTGAAACCATTTTTGTTTAGACCAGAGGACTGCTTATTTTTTTTTTTTCTTCTATTTTTTCATTTATCCTTTTCAGTGAGGCTTCTGGTTGCTCTTCTGTCTCGCCAGTTCCAATATCATCTTTAAATAGATCTACTCAGAAGCTATTTTGACATTGCTAATTTTGGAATAAAGAAACCGCATGAGTTAAAAAAGCTAGTGAAATGCTGACTCTTTCTGAGTATGCACTTTTGAGAAGAGCATCTGGCCTAAAATATTATTTCAGAAACCATAGAATAATCTATGACATTGAATGTAGAGAAATCCTGGTGAATTCCTTAGTAGAAAGCTTGAAGTGAAGGTGGTTCACATTAATAAGAAACTAAAGGAGATGATCATAACATAGCATAACATGTTAAAATTTCTGAGATTAACAATCTAGAGCACTGTTTGAAATTAGACGCAATGGCATGATGCAAAGGTATCTTTATACTGGGGGAAAGTGTTTAGTCTTCCAAATATTCTTGCCGAAGGCTGAAAAATGAGAAACACAACTAGTCTTCATAAGCAATCTTTATGTGCCAGTAGGTGGAAGTAGGTATTTCACAAGCCTTTTCTCTTCCTCCCTGCAATGCAGATGTTAATGTCAAAGGAGTAACAGTGAGGACGTTTACAGCAGACTTTCTCCAAAGTATTCCAGAATCTGAGAGGGTTTGCCATGAACTTTGTGTGTTTTGTTTGTGGATGTAAATTAAAGGACTTTAAACCAGAAATCAGAATAAAGAAATCCCATCTCCTCATATGTTAGAGGCTCACATATTGTTTTATCCATCAAGTTTTGAGTTCTATTAAATAAAATTGAATATTTTCTACAAGAAAGCTATATCATGTTTACATCCAGGTAACAGTATTATTCTGAGAGGCAGAAAAGATGAGTTTAACTATCCTTCGGGAAGGAGAGTGAGTTGATTTATTTATTCAACTAACTAAACAAGCACTCTGGTTGTTTGACTATGGGAACAGACTTCCTAGAGGGGTGATGGGTACCCCAAGCTGACAGTGTTTAAGGGACTTCCAGACATTGTACTTAATAATGTGCATTTTCCAAGGCAGTTTGACTAGATTATCATTGTAGGTCCCTTTCAGCTGCAACTATTTTACTCTTTTCGGCAGTAGATATTTCCAAAGTAACCTTCCATATTTAATCTCTCACTTTGGAAAGTGAAAAGACATTTAGCAGAGAATTAATTAAACTTAAATTTGTATGTAATAGCACATATCAGAGGTGGCTACATAAGGCTCCTTTAGGAATTGGTAAAAAAACACAGATGAATCAGACGAAGTAGACCAACATCTTGAAATCGACATGCAAACCATGTCAGAAAACAATATTCTCTGTAAATACCTACAAACTGTGAAAAAAAAATAAAATTTCAAAGTCAGATTTAGACGGTAAGCTTATAGACATATATATTTAGGAAAGAAAAACCCCAGGACTAGATCTGGTGTTCTACAGAAATTTAAGCCTGGTCGAATCACTCAACTTCATGTCTCTTCCAGGGTTACCAGAAGCAGAACTTCAGAAAATCTGGTATGCCTTGAATTCTAAATGATTAGTTTAGATTAAGTCAGATTAGATTGACTGCTTTCTTGGAGCATAAATTTTCTCTGCAGTAAAAAAGGCTCTTTCCACATATGGCAAAAAACATTGCAGCAGGTGTCACCTCACTTGGACTTTTTACAAACAGGCAAGCAAGGCATGGAGAGCCGTAAGCAAGGTGTCAATCAGAAACTACAAAAATTCAGTGATAGAAGGGATAAACAAAGACTCTTGATCCAAAACACAGTGAAACCTATTAAAGTACTACTGTTTGACCTCATTTAGTTCTGGGACTGTTCCCAGATGTGCTGACATTTAATCCTGTTTCTACCTTCTCTGATTTTCAGAGATCATATTTTTTAGTTTTCCTTCTGGTATTAATTCAGACAGAAAACCAGCTCATTTTAATTCATCCTTTTTGGCAGAATAGTGTTTGATGTAAATTGAATATTCTATTTGATGTATACAACCATAAAAATCCGTGACCTTATAATTAAAGAGGTTCAGCACAAATAAGCCACTATACAAGACTTTCTGGAGTGTGAACAGGAAATCTGGAATTTTATTTTTCTACAGAACAAGCTTTAACAGGTTTTTTACAGCAGAATCTCAAGACCTTGTGAGTAATTCAGTAACTTAATCCTTGAGGCATTTAAAAATATTCAAATTGGCCCACTTATTTTTTCAGCATCAGCAAAGTTTGCTGCTTTTTCACTTGTATAATTAAAACTTACCAGGCAAACTGTGTGTCAGTCCAGTTCCAATGTAATTTCATAGCAAATCAAAGTGATCAAGAAGAGCAATTCTAACTCCAACCATGCTCTCATGCTGCCATGATTCATTAGTTACAGTACCAATATTCAGAGGAGCTGCATGTGCAGCACAGATATGGGTAAGGAGAATTTAGATTTAGAATGCAACACTCAGAATTACTTGAAACTTTACATTTAGAAAAATTAATTTCAGGAATGGTGCAAAGTACACCCTTGCCAGTTGTCATAGCTCAGTAGTTCACTCTCATATCTCATACCCTGTACTAAAAAGAATTGGCTCAATCCCTTTTGCTATTACATATTTCAGATTGTTGGTAATGGAAATAAGATCAAAGCATATAAACCTTTCTTGGAAGATACAAAATATTCCTTACAGGTCTTTACAACAACTTAATACAACTTGGTAAATTTCCCATTGTCACTACTTTACATTGGCTAAAACTCTGTAGCTGCTTTTCTGGCATACTCCAACAGCAAAAATCTGAAACTTCTGGGTAATTCAGAGTACTCTGTGCAGTAATTCCTTTCTTTTTTTTCTTTTCATTTTTTTCTTTGCCATTTCAGTAACATAATTCATTTTTGTGTTTTACGTCCTCATAAACCATATGTGCTTTTATGTTTACCTCCTTTTTCAGAAACCTAAATCAAAATCCAAAATCCTTCAGTGTTGCTCAGCCAAGATATGTGCACACAAAAACAGCAGTTAAGATCCTCACTTAGCAGTGTGGATCCTCACTTAGCAGTGAGGATCTTAGCAGTTAAGATCCTAATTTCCTGCATTGGAAAGGGCAGGTTATGTAGTGGCTCACTTGTGCACCTCAATAGGCATTAATGCCAATTTTATTTAAGAATAAATTACTTCTACAAAAGCTTCTCACTTTTACTGGAAACCACTGACTGGGGAAAGATTTTTATTCAAAAATGCCAAACTAGCTCAGTTTGTTGTCTTGAATAGTATTTGATTCAAGCAAAACTTTTATATTTCATTTGGTATCCTGACTCAGTTTATGTTGCATATGCAGGGTTAATTCACTCTTACAGAAGATTCCTTATGACACTTTCAGGACACATGGTGATTTATTACCATTAACCTTAGAGCAGCAGTGCGTTACTTTTCCCGGCCCCGGTCAGCTCCCGAGCACCCAGCTTGGGCGCCTCAGCTTCTCGTCGGGGTTGGTGCTGGCCGCCACTTCCAGGTGCTTCTGCTGCCGCACTCCGGGGGATGGGCTGGCCGCGCGTTGCCGTCGGTGCGAGGGAAGAAACAAAGAGGCAGGAATTCATCCAAATCCGTCCGCATGGCGGCTGGATGCTTTATTGGTCGTGGGAGCTGCGATGGAGAAGCCGCAGCCCGCTCCCAACCTTGCATGGACAGATCTGACCCTGAGGCTGGGGAGCTGCGGAAGGATATAGGGGAAGAGATAGGGGAGGATGGGAGCTCTCCGCCCAATGAATGCAGACTCCGTGGTGGTGACGTGGCCACAGGGACCAATGGGAACACGACGGGGGCGGACACAGGGGTTCGGGGCCAGTGGGATCGCGGGAATGAGGTGACGAACACGGAATTCCCAGGACCGGATGGGGGAGTAGTCACAGGAGTGGCAGGGGGGAAAACACAATGGCAGGCAGCCTGGGGCTAACTTCCGTGGCGGGTGGAAACACGGGGCATGCACGAGCATACGTGGAACCGGTAAGCTAACAAAGACCAGAGACCCCAGTCTGAACCCAAACCCAGGATGCAACACCTTAGCTAAAAGCAAGAAATTTTAAAAACTGTTTTGCTCCTAGTCTAGGTTCTGCCAGGTTCTGGAAGATCTTTCCCCACATATCTTAGCCTTCAGCATTTAACTCCGATTTAATAGAAATAAAAATAGACTGGGCGTCAGTATTTAAAGAAGCTTTTGTCTTCTTTTGTCGTAAAGAAGCTTTTGTGAAAGCAAAAAACTTTCAG
The DNA here is from genome assembly GCF_024509145.1 of Vidua macroura. Classification (NCBI taxonomy): domain Eukaryota; kingdom Metazoa; phylum Chordata; class Aves; order Passeriformes; family Viduidae; genus Vidua; species Vidua macroura. The sequence continues at coordinate 23,619,745 of NC_071572.1, forward strand.
CTTTCTTTTCCCTGGTGCTGTGTAGCCAATGCAGAGAGCTGGGGAGCTGCTACACTGCCTCAGGGCAGCCAGGACTATGAGCTACACCTCAGCTAACTCCTGTACACCAGGCATGTTGGAAAAATTATTTTCCTGTTCCTGGTCAGAAGCATTAACAATCAGTAGAAGAGTGGAAAAGCATTAACTTACTTTAATCTTTCAATTTCTTGTAGGGGAATCATAGTACAGAAATAAATAGTAGGTTTTGGGTTAAAAGTATGGGGGAAAACAAAAGGCTGTCGTAGGTGCCACGAGCTATTATATATTTCACCCATTGCTGCGATTAAGAGACTTCAGCAATGGAATATTAAAGACAAGATTTTTCTCATTCCAATTAAAGTAATTTCAAAACAAAGTTTGGATTGCCATTTCTATGTACCAAATCTCAGTCGGAAGGATACTAATAATGTAGTCAGACCAGTGCTTATGTCAAATTTCAAAGGAGAAAGCATGAGGAAGATGAAGAGACGATAAAGAAATGTGTTTGCTGAGCATACAAAGATTGTAAAGTTACATTTGTAATTTAAGCCTGCAAAATTGCATGATAATAAATTTGATACCATTTGTTTGTAAAGGAAATTAACCTTTATATTAATAAACACCAAACAGCTTCCAAATGCAGAGATGATTAGTCTGAGGACAGAACAAGACTGATGATCTCTTGCTTTTCTCAGTTCCAGTGGATGTTGTTTGTTACCCTATAAGTTGTATATTTCTTTTTGTTAGCTCCTTGAAAACCTCTGGAAAATATAGGAAGTAGAATATCCCTGAAGTCAATTTGAAACCGTTTTTCTCCATCACCTCTTTTTTACAGGTATTACAACACCAAGTAAATGAGAAGCTCAAGACCATTCACAAAGAAACACCGGCAGAGATGGGAGTTTCATGTAGTGAAATTCCTTTTTGAAGGAATTTCCACTGAAGCAAAAATTTGTCTCCAGATAAATTAAATGGAGACTAGCTGTGCATTTCTTAATACATTCTAGAACACAAGTCATTGACAGTTTCAGTGAAGTTAGATTAATAACCAAATTTCCTTGGAAAAATAAATATGGATTGTATGATGTATCTGTAAGTTTAAATAAAACCATGTCTGTAACTCCAGTGGGAGTTAAGAGACATGATTTTATTATAACTTACAGATACAACATATCTGAAAAGAGTTTTTAATCAAGGAATGCTTGTATCCATTATGGGTTGCAAAGCAAAATTCATTACTTTAAATTTTATTAGTTGCTTATTAGGAAATAGTTAGTAGTCTTTGGTTTGTAGTGGGAGTATGTTGCAGATATACAGCTGGGCCATGGGCCAGGAAATATTAATGTATGTGTGACAGTCTTAATATCTGAAATCTTTGGAGACTTTTAGAAATGGGTATGCAAAGTTCCTACTTTTTAAATAAAATAATACAGAACTTGTTTTGATTGCAAGATTGAAGTGGAAACTCATTTTATATGGCCAGTGTGGCATTGTCATGAAAAACAAAGACTGAGTATGGCTTTCTAAATCCAACACAATACTCAAGCTGATATTATTTTTAACTTCATGGGACAAATCCTCTAAGAATTTATTAAAAAGCTGTAAGATCACGTGTCAAAAATCTTACTAAAGCATGACAATGAATGATGAAAAAATATACTTTTCAAAATTAAAAAGGTGAGTAATCAAAGCAGATATATTACACTACACTCATCTTAAACATGATTCTTAATACTTATAGAATAAATGTCAAACTGTCAAATAAAATTACTTGAGATACCTCTTGCTTAAAGGAGTGGCCTTTAATCTTCTATCACAGAAACAGTGGAGATCTGTGGAATAGTGACCAATAAAATATGCACTTATTTGCTGATACATTTAATTTTTATTTTTAAAACATCATGACATTATCCGAGGCAATTTTTGCTTCAAGAGAGAGGACTACAAGATAATGAAAATGATGACTGCAGGTGTTATTGTATGTCACCTATAAAAGAATCTTAATTCAGTTCTGCATTTAGAAGCATATTCAAGTTTGAGTATTGTTTGTGTTTTGGGCACTTTTGTTGCAGTTAATGCTGTGATTATTTTGTCCAGAAGACCCTGAGTTTTTCAAAACACTACAATGTTTCATTTCTACACAGAACATTGGAAGTTTTATTTGGTATTGATATTGAAAACACAGATTTAGTTAAGCATTAGGGTTTCTTTGGCAGGAATCTAGAAATGTTTTGAAGGATTGACATTTAAAAGAAAAAAAATTACTTTCCCTGAGAAGATTTGGAACATGTTTTGTGATAGATTGCCTAACAAAATCGTTGGAGACTAAATCAGCCTGTGGATATAATAAAGAAGGAAAAATATTTTAAAAACTTTGTGGGTTTTAAAATGAACACATATCCAGGGAAGAAAAGGCCAAATAAAGGCATGAAAACAAAAAAAGATTAGAGGAAAAAGCTTAAAATATGTGACATATATTCACATAAAATATGTGAAATATCTAATTTCCTTCCTCACACTGAATTTGGATACCTCTTCTGCATAACAGATGCAATTTCAAATTTAGCTTTAAGCAACACATGAAAATTCAGAAGATTCTGAGAAATAGTGTACTATGACTGCTAGGAAAAAGGTAAAAATTTGTTTAAATCATTCCTCAAAGTTCAAGAAATCTACACCAGTTACTGAGTGACGTACATCACATTACATTATTTTGTGGCTTGCTTTTGCATGTCAAATAATGCATGTTTCAGTCTTTTTCAGGTTGATATATGGAAGTTTGTTTTGCAAAACAATTTCAGGTTACTGGTGCTGTTTTATTTTCTCATAAGTAAATCTTTAATATAATTCTGGAATGTTGTAAATAGAAATGCTGTTTGTGAGCCAGATAGGCAGCTTCTACCACATGCCTCTGTCAAGCTGGACTGTGAAAGGAGGTGTCTTATCACAGAACAATCAGTGAAGCAAAGCTAAATAGCCTTGTGCAGATAAAACATATCTGTTGACAGACCTTGTGTTGATAAACCAACATTAGGAAATTGTTGCTGAATTACAGGGAAGAATCTATACAGATGCATAGCATTTATCATAATAGCTTTCAAAGACTGTAACTGTCAAAAGATGAGATAAACTTTATTAAATTATTAGCACAAAATATGATAGAGCAACTTTATCTAAATCCCACATTAGGAAAGATAAACACAGATATTGTGATTTATGTCTGACATCAGATTCCTTCAGCTGCTGATATAAATTCTTCCAGGCACCCTAAAGGCAAGCTACTAGATAAGGTAACACAGCAGAAGCAGATTTTCATATTTGTGCATGATTTGGACAGTGCTTTAAAGGAATATGGTGTAGCTCTGTAACTGAAGAAATAATGAAGTTCATCTATGTTTTCTTCTTGAATTACTACAAATACCTGTTACATTTGTAATAATTAATTTTTTTCCTCCTATTTCCTTCTTGCACCTCCCAGATCCTTCATTTTAAGAAATTTGGAAGGCCTCACATATTGGGGAGTTACAAAAAATATATGTATATCTTTTTCCATGGTTTAGGAATCTGGAAGAGCATGTAGTCATTATTGCTAAAAATGAAGACATTAAGATGAACCAAGAGCCACTATCTGCAATTCTTCCAGCATACTGCCACTAATTTGAGGCAGATCATCTTTTCTCTTTTTTCTCCAAAATGGTTCTCATGAGATTGTGTGATTAAACACTCAGTTGTGGAGTTGGTAAGGAGTAAATGCTGTTCTAGCTCAGGTGTCAGTCATTGCTTCAGGCGCCTTCCAAGCACCCTGGGTGATTGCAGAGATAGGAGAGGTTTTACCTTGCACTCCGGATTGTTGGTACCCAGCAGCCACCACACCTGGATGTCACTGCAAAATGCTCCCAAGGTTTGCAGTGCTTTTTGGAGCTCTAAGCAGACTCATTCTTCTTCCCCCTCCCATATATTTCTCCTTTCCACTCTTCAAGTTTTGATTTATGCAGCAGTCCTCACTTTTGCTATAGATAAATATTTTCCTCTTATATTTATCTGACACCAATGCATGGAAAAAATAAAGTCAGTGACTTAGATTATTAGATTGAGTCAACATTAAGGAGTCATGTGCACAGTAGGAGCAGACAGGAAGAAAATAATAACAAAGTTCATATTCCAGCATTTGCTTCAGACTAGAACTAGTTCAATCCTGGGCACTAGAGGCTCACTACTGTTTGGCACATGTTCAGAGTACATCCTTTGATTTAATTTCAAAAAATTAATTTCCAAAAGGAATCCAGTTTTTGTGCTCTGTCTCAGAGCTCTGTGGCATGACTCAAAACACAGTAAGTAGGGGATAACTGGGAAATTTGCTTGAATATCACTTCTTATCTGAAATCAAACACTAATACAAATTAATCCGTAGACTTCTATCCTAGGTCCAAAAATTAAACCTATCCTAGATCCAAAATGGGGTTTGAACTTGTCAAACTGGAATTTTAGGCTTGAAGAAACTATTTGGCTTTTCATCCAAATTAGGAACAAATTTGAAATCTGAAACTTTTAATTGAAGAAAAACCTGTTTTCTAGCTAGTTCTGTCCTGGTCTGCCAGCTATGTGGAAGTGGGACAATTCATGAGAGTAGCCAAACCCGCTACATCAAGTTTCACTCAAGGCATTTTATACGCTTGCTTTTTTTTTTAAAACTTTTGGAGGTTTTCTCATCTGTTCTGCTCTGCTCTGAAGTCTTTCATCTTTGTTCAGAATGAAATCTCCACTGGCACTTAAAATCTTTGGAGAGAGGATGAACATTAAAGCATTAATTTACACTGTTAATTGGTGTATAAATTAAACCACGTTCCCTTGAGAGTATCTGCTTCACAAGTCAGATACTCACAAGGAAAGTTGCACTGGCAGTTCTGCAGCAATATGCCTTTCCCTGAAATCTTCTGTAGTAAAAATGAGGTAAAATTAGCTAGCAAAATGAGATTCAGACAGGAGGAAAAGTGGGATAGCAGAATACAGGGATTATTTTACTACAAGTGACTTTGTTTCTGATAATTTTTTTTGCTGTGTCACAGAACCAATGTCTGAATTAGAAAGTTTCTATTTGTCAGAGTTTCCTGAACTTTTGAGGCTGTGTCCTCATATTCCCCAGTGCCTGTCCCTAAGTCCCAATCCCATGGCTTTCTGTGCCAATTCTAGCAAACACTGCAATAAAACTGTTCTTACTTTATCTTACCTTACCTTGTTCTTGTACTATAGGGTGGGATTGTTTATCCTGACTGTGTACTTTTTCTAAATGGGTATTTAGGAAATGTTCTGTGAAAAAAAAAAAAAAAAAAAGGCAGATACTTTGTCCTGTGCCTATGCATAGCTTAATACAAAACCACAAGCAGCTGCTGCTCTCATCACCTGGGTACAATTCAATAACCTTCCTACTGAAATTCCAGAAGTTTAGAAGTTTAGAAAGTGAACATGACAGTAAAGTCAAGTTTATTCTGTGTGCTATGTGTGGCATTTGGCTTCCTGACCAAATATCTACATTTACCTGTCTAAAATGCAGGTCTCCACATATGTGTTCAGTATATAGGGTCCATTAAAGTCAAGTAAGACTAATGAGCTATTTAGATGATCATGAGGTCATTTGAGTAACTCTCAACTTGGTCAAGTTTTCTGAGTAGATATCCACTGACTACAAAGGGAGCTTACACAGCTGTCTTGCATGAAGTTACCTGTAAGTGTAGTGTCTTGAATTTATGTTTTGAGTCTAACACTGAAATCAATAAAATATGTCATCCTAGATTTTGTAACAGTACATAAAATGCCCCAAATGTGATTGCATGCAAAATGTATGTCTATAATTTGTTCTCTTTTTGAAGATGAAAAGAAAAAAAAAAAAAAAAAAAAAACACCACCAAAATTGAGATCAGACAAAGGCTTTGGTCTCAGTCTCAGAGATGACCATGGCAACTGAAAGATGAGCCTTCAATTAATTAATTTTAGTACCAGCCTCCAGAGTTTTGTTTTCTTCTGCATAACCTAGCACTTTCATATTAAGATACACCCACAGTACATAAAAAAGTTATTTCACATTGGCACAAACTTTACCAAAATATTGAGGAAAATAGAGCCTGAGAAAAAATTCACAGCTAACTCAAGTAGTAGCTCCGTGCTCCCAGGGCCTGATTTTCATTATCATCTGTGATGCCAGATTATACAGGAAGACTTTATGTATGAGATGTAGGAAAAAGTGAATGCTTACAGCAATATGCTGTGAAGGAAGCCCCAACCTGGTTCAGCAGTGATTCTGCTTGAATGGGTGTTTTTACCTGTTCAACCAAAAAGTCGTGCGATGAGCAGGACAGATGCTCTTGCTGCATTGATACGAAAAGGCAGAGACAGAATTCTAGAAACAGATGGAAAAGAACCAGCAGACATCAGTGTTCCTGTGAAGAATGAAGATCTAGAATGGCTGCTCAGACACTCCATTGTGCTGCAAGAAGCACTGCTAGGTTTCACAGGAGTGGTGCACAACAAACAACCGAAAGGCCCGATGTGGCGTTTCATCAAACGTTATCAGTGGTTGGAAAGACCCTTGTGTTCATTGAAACCAGTTGAGGGAAAAACAGTTTTTACCAATGCTGGCTGAAGAACAAAAAGAGCTGTGCGCATTTGGCAACAACGAGGGAAATGGTTGAAACATTTAATCAAAGGTGATGTAAAAGATAGTCTACAAACCCTTGAGTTGAAGGCCGTGTTGGGCTTTCCAAACCTGGAACAAAGAACCACTCAATGTCATTTCTGACTCATTATATGTAGTTGGAGTTGTGCAAAGAATTGAAGATGCACTTCTCAGAAGAACTCAAAATCAACGTCTTGGAGAACTGTTCCTACAGCTGTGGAGTGTGCTGAAACAGCGCCAGCATGTCTTTTGTATCATGCACATTCAAAGCCATCAATATAACAGTGGTTTAGGAGAAGGCAACACCTTGGCGGATGCTGCGGTCAGTTATGCTGTCCATGTTCCCCCACAGAATAAGTATGAGAGAGCTCGAAACAGTCATGAGACATTTCATCAAAATGTGAGAGCCATGCACCGACAATTTCAGATCCCCCTGAATGATGCACAAGGGTTTGTTCATGCCTGCCCTCAATGTAGTTATTATGGGCCTGGCCTTGAACTTGGCACAAATCCAAGGAGACTGAAAGCTTTAGAGTTGTGGCAGATGGATGTAACTCATGTTCCAGAGTTTGGTAGGCTGAAATATGTCCATGTCACTGTAGATACCTACTCAAAATTCATTTGGGCAACAGCACAGACAGGAGAAAAGGCTCTGCATGTAAAAAGACATTTATTTGCCTGCTTTGCAGTAATGGGTGTACCTGTAGAAATTAAGAACGACAATGCTTCATCTTATGTTAGTCAACAAATTGCTACATTTATGCAGAAGTGGGGGGTGAAACATACCACAGGGATCCCTCACTCATCTACAGGTCAAGCTATTGTAGAAAGAGCCAATCACTATCCATGTTCACTTTCACTCTCTTTGCATGTGGCTTACCTTCCAACCAGTGCGGGGCGCCCCTTAGCTTCCACTCAACACAGCGGCAACCACCTGCTCCAGCCCCCTGCTCCGTCTCGTTCACCTCTGCCGTGCGGGCAATGTGTGAACCACGAAGTCTTCCGTTTTTGTGCTCCGATGTTTCCCGTCGTAAAACAAGCAATTTGGAAACCTTTCTCCCGTCATGACCAGCACAATTTGGAATTTGGAGTCTTCAATGCTCCAGCACTCCAATCCCCATCACTATAAAAGCGATTTGGGATCTGTGTCTCCTGTCGCGTCTTCCTTTCACGCCATGGAGGTGATTTGGGAACTCATCGGAGTCTTCAGAGTCCCTTGTTCATGGCACCAGAAGAAGCAAGGGACTTAATATAAAATTGGGAAAGCTGGACAGGACAAACGCAGATCCAAACCAATGTGGTTAATCATATGTTCTTCCTTTATTGTTTATAAGATGGCAGTTTATATACACTTCAATATTGTCACAATTGTGAGCACACTTTCATTGGCAAGCAAACATCGTTTGTCTTTGTCTTAAGGTGGTTAAAGTTTCACACTGCAGACCTATACTAATTCACACCCAGAAAGCCCATTACACTGTGCTTACACCTTAACATAATTTCTAACTGCACCACAGACTAATTTCTAACTGCGTCATAGGCTTCAATGCCTCACCGAGGCCCGTATCTGAGGCCTAGGCTGGGGTAGCTCAACCTTCACTCTGAATATAAATCATGTCCTCTCTCTCTCAGAAATTCTGCTACAGGAAGCTATGTAGCAATTAAACGTATCTTTAAAACCTTCCATTCAAGTAAAACTGCACACAGAACCTGCTCTGACTTGCCATCTAACAGTGACTTGCATTTTTATCAAGTACCACCTTCTGCAGATAGATGGTTTCATCAAGTAGACAGTGCATATGGAAAGAGTATAAAATGACAAATGACTTATTTCCCTCTGTGTTGTCCTTCCTCAGTCTCCTTTTGGGAACTTTTCCTGTCCTTCTTCACCATTTAGAACCAAGAAGAACATACTGCACTAGATCAATATGGATACAATCCACCACAATTATGTGTTTTGACCAGAAAAAGCATCAGTTATTCTTTCACTGAGGCCTGGTAAAAAAAATGTATGCAGGGCTGTGGTTTTTTTGGGTGCAGGGGAAGCATTAAGATTTTACATTCATCTCCCATTTTCACTTTGGCAGTTTCCAAGGGCACTGTTTTGGTTAACCCCAGCCAGCTGCCAAGCCCCAGCCACCTGTTCAGTCACTCTCTCACCAGGAGGATTGGAGAGAGAACTGGAAGGGTAAAATTTAGAAAACCCGTAGGAGATAAAGATGGTTTAATAGGGAAAGCAAAGGCCACACATATAAACAAAGAAAAAAAATAAATTCACTGCTTTCCATGGCTGGGCAGGTGTTCAGCCATCTCCAGGAGAGCAGGGCCTCATCACATGTAAGGTGACTTGCAAAGACAAATGCTGTAATTCCAAATGTTTCTCCTGTCCTCCTTCTTCCCTCTATTTCATACACTGATTATGTCATCCTATGGTCTGGAATATCCCTTTGGTCAATTGGATCACCTGTCCTGGCTGTGTCTCCTCCCAGCCTCCCATGCACCAACAACTTTCTCAGTGTGGGAGTAGGAAAAGCAGAAAATGCCTTGGCTCTGTGTTAGTTCCACTCAGCAATAACAAAAACATCTCTATATTATCAACCCTGTGTTCAGCACAAATCCAAAATACAACCTCATATCAGCCACTGTGAAAATGATTAATCCTACCCCAGCCAAATTCAGCAAAAAGCATCAAACTAGAATCCAACATTAATACAACAAGAAGATAGTTCAACAAATTTGCTTGTAGGCCTCCCAGAAAATAGACCTTTCCATTGTAAGAATTGTAATTTATTTATGGTAAATTCTGCCTAGATACTTCCTCCACATCTTTAAATATGTATGTGAACACTGGGACAAATACTGCCGGATGAGTTAAGGAGTTGTGATTGGCACTGATATACATAAAGTGAGCTCCAAACAAAAGCAAGATTTAGATTTTAAATTGGAAGAGATCATCATGTTAATTTTGGCCTTTTATTCCTCTGCATGAAATTAGAAAGTACTTAGCAAGTCTGCCAGGAAAAACAAGCCCCAGATATTTACTATGCAATGCACATTCTCGCTGAAGTACTGTATCACACACTATATTGGATTTGCAATGCTGAACGTAATTTGCTAGAAATTACAGAGTTCCTATATTAGTTTGAGATGGTGTCATTTTATCCACAATGGTCCACTTCCCTGGATTGAACTGATGTGTGCATTTATGGAAGACTGAAACTTTGGGTGTTTGTTTTGCCTGAAGGAGGAATCATCAGTTTGTTTGTATTAAGATATCGGGTCCATGAGCATTTACACAACTCTTTTTTTTTAAGTCATGGTCTATGCAGTGTGAAAATTTCATGTATGTCATAGAGGAAACTAAAACTGATTTCTGCATCTATGATTTAATCATAATTGCAAATCAGTAACAAATGCAAAGTCCCCACCTGCTGAAGGAGTATTTTAAAGTGTACTCTTTAAAGGAATTGGGGTTTATGCTACTGTGTTCTTTGACCTTGCACATTTGAACCTGCTGGCCAACGTCAGACTTGATAAAAAGTACAGCGATGTCAAACTCATTCAGAACTCTAAACTTATTCTAAGATATTAAAGAATCTGTGTGCACAAGATATGAAGGAAAGCAAATATTATTAGTTTGGCTGCTGACAGAACCATCTTTTGAAGTAAACTTTCCAGGTATTTAAGACTTACAGTTGAGGATGCTGAAGAGAAAGTGATGCTCCCAGGAGGAATGAGGAATTATCCAAGAACAAATTATTGCTATCAATATTATAATTATATATTTACTAAGTATTAGGAAAAATGTTATTTTGCCTTATAAATTTGAATTGTGTTGATGAAAAATAAACACTATGCAATGTCAGAATTTTTCACATAAAAATTCAACTATACTCACTTTAGTAGTGAAATATTAGCCACTATTTGTTTTCCATCAAGTTTAAACTATAGCAAAAGGAAAATAAGAACTGTATTGTATTTAAAAAAGTGCATATTAACTTGGTCTACTGTCTATGCTCAACAATATATCATGTGTGAATTGTGTGAATTCTTTGTGTGGTAAAATCTCTATGCATGAAAACACATATGAAGTGACTTAATATGCATGCAAATAAATTACAGCAAATGTTTTAATTACATTTTTAATGTGACCTTCATGCAATTGTACTCACATGATATTTATTTCTAAAATATTTAATTTTCATTAGGCTTTCCATATTAAACATTTCATTTATAGATCTGAAAACACATTACAAAGGCAGGCAATATCATTATCCCTGTTTCACTGCAAATTAATAAAACTCAGCAGGAAGGACTTGCTTCATATAGTGTGGCTAGTTAAAACATCTTTTTCATAGCTAGATAATGATTAAAGGTTGGGAAATAACAAATGCTCTTTCATTTTTTTTTTCAACAAATGAAAAAATGGGCACAGAGTAATAACATTTTAATCACAGTCTCATGGGATAGCCATGGTGGAGCTGTGGAGGAAGAGACCAGAGCAACATTTTGGCCCCAGTGTAGTTAAAATAAGCGCTGTTTTTTCTTTCTGTGGGAAGAGCAACATGCCAGGTCTTTCTGATTTCTGTGTTCTAGGGCTGCTCACACTGCCTCTCAGAGTTAAGTATTACTGCAGCTCTCTGGGTCATTTTCAAAAGACAGTCTCACTGTACTTTGTGGATTGTGAATCCTTTTTCAAGGATTTTTCTTCTTTTCTTTTCTTTTCTTTTCTTTTCTTTTCTTTTCTTTTCTTTTCTTTTCTTTTCTTTTCTTTTCTTTTCTTTTCTTTTCTCTTTTCTTTTCTTTTCTTTTCTTTTCTTTTCTTTTCTTTTCTTTTCTTTTCTTTTCTTTTCTTTTCTTTTCTTTTCTTTTTTCTTTTCTTTCCTTCTTTTCTTTCTTCTTTTTTTCTTTTCAGATGCATATATTTGTGTTTGGTGCAAAATAACCTCTCCATACAAAAGGAATCAATGCTACCTCAAAGCCCCTGCTGCTTCTGTTTGTTTGAAACCTACCGAAAAAATAGCAACTGTCACTAAATACAAAAAAATAGCTTGCTGGTTAATACACTTCTAAATGAATCGTGGTCCCAAGCAACATCAGCATCCTCCACATTTTGCTATTTATATGTAAGTATCCATCTGTCTGCTGAAGAGTTGTATGAGAGTAACAAATCTACAGGAAAGCCTTTCATTTACAATTGTCTTATTTAGACTAGGTGGATTAATTTTCTCTACTGCTGAGAAGCAGGTTAATAGGTCCTCCTACTTAAATCTGAGAACAAAGTGAGTATTGCAAGCAAATACATTGCAAAGATTAATTCTTTTACTTTGTGAGGAACATTTATCTTATTTTATTTCTAATTTTCACTGATTGCCAGCTATGTTCAGCTACATACTTTCAGTACAAAACACACAGCTAAGCTACACTAGCAATGTGGGGGCTTTATCTAGAATGTCACATTACTGTGTTAGCACCCTTTCTTCTACATTAAGCACCACTGACTGATTTTTTTTCTTATTTTAATATTAGCCTTGGCAGAAATAATTTAGCATTATTATTGTGTCTTTACTCTTCTGTGCATGAACAGATGTTGTATGCAATCCAAGTCATTGTGACAAAACTACAATAACCCTATGTCCACCACTCTGGAAGAATTTCTTCCCTGCAATAAACTATGGCGTAATTAGTGAAGAAATTCCAGTGAAACTTAGATGACATGTAGGGTTAAATACTATGATGAATTAGCTGGCAACTTTACCACAGGCAGTCTCCAAATTGTTTTTGAAATGACAGACATTCTGAAAACAAGTGCTGGTATTTGAGCAAGTAGGAAATTTTAGTATAGTTTGTAAGTCTTTTCAGTTGAAGAAAGTCCTAGATCTGTAGCTATCACCTTTCCTCTCTCAAGCAAGGAAATATGTTTCCTTGCTTAATAACAAGGAAATCATATTTCACTGAATTCCAGCACCAACCACTCTCTGTCAGATTGAACCCTAGGAAACAAAAGTGGAACAATATGGTTTTTCCCTAGTTTTTTTACAGCATTTGATTAACTGTATCATTAATACAGAGCATTTATAAACTCTTTTCTTAAAGAGATTTTCTGAAAGGAGAAATTAGACACTCCACAGGAGATAAAAAACTAAAGGTTGAAAGAAATTTAAGTGCCAAAATTTCTGCACTGAAAGAGATTTGATTCTCTTTGTGTTTGTGACATTCTTCCACTGCAGGACCTAGAGAGAATTGTATTGGCTCACAATGGCTCTCATCCATGAGACTGGCTTACTCCCCCAGACCAGAACCTGGTGGCTACATTTTACTCTTTTCTCCTGGTAAGATTATGGAACATTGCACAATCTGAATTATTTCAGGGGAATTTAATTATTTTGCAGGGGGAAAAAAAATCTACTTTGTTAAATCCAGAATTGATTTCTATATGGTATTGTGATTGCACGTATGTGAAAGGTACTTTTAGTACTTTTTTTTACTGTTGAGCTTTCTTTCTTGTTTGAAATGTAAAGTTCAATCCTTGTACTGACAGATCCATTTTTAATTAACTCAATTGGCTCACAATATTTTTGTTTCACATCAGCCCTAATTCAGTGATTTTAATGTTTTCAAGTCAGGCTTGATGACAGCCACCCAGCCTACTCCTGAACACCAGTGACACTACATGTCTGCAAAGATTAGGAATTTTGTAACACAAGGAAAACCAGTATGAGGAAGACCCACTATGAATGTCTCCTATTACAATGGCAGACTTTCCAGGGTGACCTCAGACCTGTTTTGTCACTGACTTTGTCAGATACCCAGGGCTGGGGCTGCTCCCCACCCTGCCCTGCTCCTCAGCTGAGGCAGTAGGAAGGGACCTGGCTGCTCAGCACTGTCCAGACAGAACCCACGGTGATCCCGTGCAGCTCCAGGTCCCACGGGAACCCCCACCCTGACAGCACCCTGGCACTGTCCTTCCTCAAAGAGTCTGCTGCATCCATGCCTGGCAGCACTGCTGTGGTGTGACCTGTCCCACCACAGCTCCACCAACATATTCCTGTGGAGATACTATAATGAAACTTATCAAAGGGTCTTTTCACAGGCAAACACCTGCCAAGACCACAAACAGATGATTAACAAAATCCAGTGTCTCAGAGAAATGCAAGTTTTAGTGTGCTACTGCGTTACTGACTTGTCTTTGTTACACCAGTTTTGTTCTTTCACTCCTGTCACACCATTGCTAAACCCTCCCTTTCTCTTCTTTGTCCTGAGCTTTCCTTGATGAGCACAATATCACATGGAGTGGAATATGGTCAATTTGGATCTGCCATCCTGGCAGGGTCCTCTGTCAGCCTCTTGCCACTCCCACTTTTGGGGTAGAGGAAAGAGACAAAACTTTGATTCCAGGGTGGGAAATGAAACCTACTGGATTCTTTCCCCCCCCACCCCCATCCAGAAGGCCTCAAGCTGGAGGTGGCAAGAGGCTGGCAAGGAACACCACCCGTCCAGTGGACCCAACCTGACAAAAGGGGTACTCCACACAGAGTGGTGTGCTTCAGCTAGAGCAGCTCCAGTCAAGAAGGAGGAAGGGGGATGTTTGTTGTAATAGTGTTTGTCTGTGCAAGCAAGCGTTACTCATGCTGAGGGTCTGCTGGCCAAAAAGTGGCTGAACATCTCTCTGCCAAGGGGTAGTAATGAATGAATTCCTTATTTTGCCTGCCTTATGTGTGCAGCTTTTGCTTTTCCTGTAAAAATGTCACAACAATGATCCACAAGTCTTTTTTAATTTTTTTTTTTCCTTTCTTGTGACTTCTCCCCATCTGCAAAAAGGGAAAAAGTACAAGACTGAGTGGGTGTCAGCTAGGGTGAACCCACCACAGATACAAATGACAATTTTTCCCTGGTACACAATATTTATATGGTTTGCTTTACTTTTAAGACATACAAAACTATGCTAAAAAAATACTTGCATTTATTTAGTAATTTATCAATTTTCAACCAGAACTTAATGCTTTTAATCACACTGACAAACTTTGGCATTAGATCATATAAATTGTGATTCTTTACTGTGTCTATCCCTCTCATAAACACTTTGCACAGCCTTCAAGACAGTGTAGAGCACTGTTGGAGAAAGAAAAATGTGCCCAGAGAGGCAGTGCTTGAGGGTATGGGAGCAGAACACCTCAGGCAGTTTGCTGAGGGCAGTTTGCAAAGGATTAGTGTGAACCCATGATCACACTCACCAAAGATGTGAAATTAGTTGTCACACTTGAAAGATAAAAGTCACTCAAAATGGGACTCCTTCCGTCAACTAATTTACTGAAAAATTATTTGTACTTATTTCCTGATTAAGGAGAGAAGCTGGATTACAGGGGAAGGGATAATAACAGTTGTCTGACCAGAGAGTGGTGTCATGGTTTGACACTGGCGCAATGCCAGCGCCCCCATGAAAATGCATCTTCCCTAAATAAATGCTGTGAGATGTTATCAGGAACAGAGCAGAGCAGGCCCAAGCTTAATAACAAAAGAAAAAAAAACTTTATTAAACTACTACTACTACAGAAGACACATAAACTAAATCCAGGATGAAGACCTTTTAAAACACCCCTCCTCCTCCCAATTCCTAAAACACCCACCATGAAACATCAGCCGGGATTCCTGATCAAATTACCACCCTTCAGATAATCAATACTCAAACTATCAAGGGAGAGAGAAGTCTCTCTTGCACCACAGACCCCCCAGGAAACACAGTTGCCACACCCTGTGTTTCCCTGTCACACATGGCAACCGCCCGGAGAAAAATCTGCCAGTGTGACACTCTCCTTTCCATGTCACAGTGCTCTCACCACCGTGCATGGACAGACTGCTCATAGGGCTCCTTTAAGGATGCTTTGCCACGGACCCAAAGATATAACAGTTCAGCTTCTCATCTTGGGACTACCGCCCCCCCCCATTTTCCCCTGGGGCCAAGGGTCCAAGAACAGAAAAATCATCTGCCATCTGACAGAGGGCATCACCATTCCCTCCTCAACTTCTTCTGTTCTTGCCATTCCAGTGCTTTTAGAAGCTGAAACAGGTCTCCTTGGGTCACCACTGCATCCCCCTAAAATGCAGTCTCTATTGCAGGAGATTTTGGTTCAGTCCATGGCTAACAAGAAAAGTCCAGCCAAAAGCTACTTCATCATCTCCTCCCACCTAAATATTTCTTCTTCTAACATCTCAGGTCCCGGACTATCTCTCTTCCACTACAAATCAAGGAGGAGTAATATTTTAGAAAGCCCTCATTTCCTGGAAAGGGTTAAAAGTTCAGACTCCCTGGACGGCTGATATCTCGGTCCAGTGTTCCGTCTCCCACGGTGGGCATCATCCCCCCCCCTTTCTCCTTCTCCTCTGCCGGCAAATTTCCACGTGCCGCCAGGCTCTCTGTCACTTTCCCTCTGGGGTGGGGGGGGGGGGAACAAAGGCATCTCCGCTTCTCTCCACCCTTCCGTCCACAGGAGCTGGCTCGGTTCCAGACCCTCAGCCCCTCGGCCTACCTGGACAAGGCCGTGTGGCTTCCCCTCCCCCACCCAGCCTGAGGCTGGGCAGGGGAGAGCCTGCACTCTCTGACAACCGGAACCAAAAGAGACAGTTCTCCTGGGAGTTCTTGCTTTTAACCCTCTGTGTTCTCAGAGGCGTGTCCATACTTTCAGTGGTCACTCCAGGTGCCAATATCCAAACCTGACCACTGATTGGTTTGACCCAACTTCCTGGAAAAAATTCACTTCCATGTCAAACCACGACAAATGGTAAAGCTATAGGGAAAAAAAAATACAATAAAGTTATAGTAAAAATCATCCCAGAAGTTATTGGTAGGTTTATCACTATTTTTTATTAATAGAATGTATTATTCTAAAGCTCCTGTGTCCTGATCATTTGCACATACCACTTCTAATATACACTCTTTTAGAGAGAAAAACACATGAATTCATGTAAGCAAAAATATGTTATCTTTCTGATTGCCAGTTAATGCCTGATTGTCAGTCCTCTTTTCCTTATTATCTCATCTATTTTTTTACAGGGCAAAGGTGTTGAGCAATTGCTTTAAACATTTCTCCCTCAATTTTTCTCTATTCTGTATTTTTTGAGTTTGGCCAAAAAAAAAAAAAAGTAAGTGGTAGAAATTAGTTTTTCCCGTATCCCACTTGACATTGGTCAGATTTATTTAATCTCTTAAAAAATATAAATGAGGGGAGGCAATTAATAATGTACAGCCTAAAATTAAAGACAGAAGAAGGAAGGCAAGGGAAGGAGGGAGGGAAGGAGGGAGGGAGGGAGGGAGGGAGGGAGGGAGGATAGAGCTGCTGCCCTGAGCAATAATTTGGCTTTATAAATTGTAAACCAGTAAATGTAGAATTTGAAAAGCACCTTATCTTTATGCATTTTTGATACTTGAAAGATCTGTTGCAGATCGGGAGACACGCATTCTGTTTGCAAGCTGACAAAGCTGCTCTACAGTCTGCTCCCAACTACGTGATCAGGTAACGTAAGAGAATTCTGAGGCACTTGGCAGCTGTACTATGTTTACAAATAAGGGCTTTGGTGGAGCTTATCTGCCTTACACAGGATCTTTTTCTTTGACAGCCAGAGGCTTGATGGTAGTGAGATTGAGTGGCATAAATGCTCTTAATATAGAACCTAATATGTACAAAATGCATATTAATACAGCTTCAGGTGAGTTTTTCTCTGCAGACAGTTTATACTTTATGTTTGGACTCTTGTAAGAATTTGAATTTAAGAATAAAGAGCTATAAATAGTGTACTTACCCACCGGAAATAGGTGAATTGTCCTCTGCAAAATAAATAAATAAATAAATTCAGACTATTTTGTAGCTTATAGTAGCTATGGTAGCTCACTGTCAGGATGAACAGATTAATATGTAGAATATAAGAATCAAGGATAGAGTTTCCAGCAAAGTAAAATAATGTTCAGTTCATGATTTGGCCTTAATATTTAATAGGAAACTGATGCCTCTAAACTTTATTCCTTTTACTTTTTACTAGGCTTTATTAAGTTAAGAAAAAGAAAATGTAGAGGGGGCTGTGCTCTGAGCAACCTGGTCTAGTGAAAGGTGTCCATAGTGTCCCTGCCCATGGCAGGGGCGTTGGAACTAGATGATATTTGAAGTCCCTTCCAACCCAAACCATTCTATGATTCTGAGATTTAATGTGGGAGCTGTACCATTCTGACTCTCTAGATTTTGAGGCTTCACCCTTTTCAACACCTCATTCTTTTTAGTGTCATGGCTTCATGTAGGTTGTCTGCTGTTTTTTCTAATAATTAGATTTCACTGATAATTCACTTTCATTGAGGATTGTGCTGCATTTATGGTCTAAGAATGCTCAAACTTCCTATAATTTCCTCACTATATAAAAGGTAAGGACTGTTTTTATTTTTTCAGTCTGTGAGAAATCTGTTTGGAAAAAAATAAAAATTTTGGAAAACTGCAAAAAAGATGATTCAGCAGCAGCGTAGGCCCTGTGCTCATGCAGTTCATATAAAACCTAAAATGTTAATCTTGCTCTTTCTCTATCCCAGCAGCTTCATGCTAAGAATATTTCATGGTGATTCTAGGACTCCTGTTTTAAAACACAGCAGGTTGAAACACAGATTATAGCCCAACAGTACTGTGACTATTTTTAGGAAATGATAATTTAGAAAAACCCTGAGGGATCTCCTGGAGCTATTTTATGCTGCTCCTTAAAATAAAACAAAATACACATGTCATTTACTTTATATAGACTTTATCTTGTCCTCTGTTGGATCTTCCTTTCAGATGACAGTCTATGTGCTAATTGAAACAATTAGCTGAGATCAGACTTGTCCATAGACAAGATATTTCTTGTATCTAGAAATAGAACAACAGTTTTTAAAAAAAGTTTAAAATGTCTGCAATTTGGGGTTTGTTGTTGTTGTTCTTTCTCAGCTTATGCTAAGGACTAGTAGATGGTTTCTCATTTTCTGAAACTGATGCTCAGGAACAAGGAAATTGTAGGTCTGTATTTAGGTTTGGTTTATTTAAAAAAAAAAAAAATGTAAAGTAATCTTATTCTTTGCCTTAGGTAGGATGTTGCTTATACATTCCGAGATAATTCCATTCCATTATAAAGTTTCTTGCCCCAGGGTGTCCGAGTTTGTTAATGGGTGCCAATATGGTTTGAGCATCTGCTCTACTGAAACAATATTTTACAATATTTATCCAGCTCCTTATTGAAACATGACAATGTGTGTTCTGCCTCCTTAGAAATATGGAGATGTTTTTGTTCCCATAGACAGGGCTTGGCTTAGCAAACTGTTTGTGCTTGATGAATGATAGGATGCCTTAATGGATGCCAGTTGCTCCAGGAAAATGTTGTTCTTCTATCATAGCAGGACAAGATAAAGGTCCTCATATTAGTATGAATGGAAGCTTATTTATAATAGTACTTAGTCCAAATGAATCTTTCCTGAGCTTACCAAAGGCTGTAGTGAGAAACACAAGTAATTGAAGACACACCAAGCATAAATTCCAAGGGAAAAATATAGTTGAATATATTCTGAACTAAATTCCACTTCAAAGAACTATTTACTATCTTCAGCCTTGCCTTGAAGGAGTAGATTTTTTTTATACAACATGGCCTGCCCAAAGCAACACAGTCAGTCATTGCATAAAATAACAGAGTAGTATCGGCAAAATGAAAGTAACCATCATTTGTGCATCATGTGCAGCATTTAATTACATCTTCAAACATTATAATATCTTTTAAAAATATTAAAACTATATGCCAAGTGCCCTTTTCTTTATGAAGAATCCCAGTGACTTTTTTCTGGATTGTCCTCTGAGTTTTACTTCCCTTTCCATTTGGGTCTTCAGGCAGACATTGTCCTGCAGTTATCCGGTGACCAGTTTTACAACACCAGGATGCTGTTTTTCATGGACACTGTGAGAAATCTTCATTTTCTACACAGGCAATGATGTAGAAGGACTAAGGCAAAAAGCCTCTAGCTATGCAGGGGCTTTCATGCAGGAGATCTAGAGCACCTTGCCCAGAAGTTCATCAGGAGATTAGTATGTGTAAAGGTGTTACTCCTCTCCAGAAGGATTAATTCAGTAAGAAGTTGCTTTCCCCCAGCAGTGAGAAAGCAGGGGATGGGGATCTCATACTGGTGGACAGATATCTGTTACCATACCATTTGATTCTCCTTCGTTAAGTCAACGTGTTCATAAATGGCAGAGGGACCCTGCAGAGAGACTTCGACAAATTAAGATCTGGGCAATCACCAACTGTATGAAGTTTAACAAAAGACAAGTTCCCGATTCTGCACCTGGGATGGGGCAGCCCTGAATGTACAGACAGACAGGGGACTGAGATGTTGGAAAGCAGCGCCACAAAGTGGACCTGGGGGTCCTGTTCGATGACAAGTTGAACATGAGCCAGCAGAGCCCTGACAGCCAGGAGGGCCAACCCTGTCCTGGAGGCATCAGGGACAGCATGGCCAGCTGGGCAAGGGAGGGGATTGTCCTGCTCTGCTCTGAGCTGGGGTGGCCTTACCTCAAGTTTTGGGTGTCACAATATAAAAAAGATATTGAACTATTAGAGAGTGTCCAAAGAAGGACCACGAGGATGGTGAAGGGTCTGAAGGAGAAGCCATATGGGCTGAGGTCACTTGGTCTGTTCAGCATGGAGGAGACTGAGGGGAGGTCTCATTGCAGCTTCCTCATGAGGGGAAGAGGAGGGGCAGGCACTGATCTCTTCTCTCTGGTGACCAGTGACAGGACCCGAGAGAATGGCCTGAATTGTATCAGGGAAGGTTTAGGTTGGATATCAGGAGAAAGGTTCTTCATCCAAGAAGATGAAGGCAGTTGGACACTGGAAAGGGTAAGTGGTCACAATGCCAAGCCTGACAGAGTTCAAAAAGCATTTGAACCATGCTCTCAGGAACATGGTGTCATTCTTGAGACTGTCTTTTGCAGGGCCAGGAGTTGGACTTGATGATCCTTGTGGCCCCCTTCCAGTTTAGGATATTCTATGATTCTACATTCTTACCACCTTTCAGTTCTGTTTGCCCTGATTATTGTACCCCCCCCCCCCCATCCCTTGTACTACGTGGGTTGCTATGCAAATGCCTTTCTGCTCTCCTGTTACAGTTAAAACTCATTGCAGCCAAAACTGACTATTAGGCATCCTTGTAAGCCTGATTTTCTCAGTGTTGCTTGATGACAAGACTCTGCTGTTGCCCCTTTTCATTGTAGATTAGAAAATTATAACAGCAACTGAATGAAATTACCTGAATGTCTTCTTTTCTATTACTCCTCATCTTCACTGGTTTCTTTTGGATATAGTTTCTAAATTAACCCAGTTGGAACAGGGGTAGGATTTCCTAGTATAAGCTGGGCTAGAAAGATTCCTCAAAACTCCATGTTATTTTCCTCAAGAAGTCTTTTTTCTGCTATGGGAGAGTGGGTGACTTCTTTTCTTCAAGGTCATTACTGTCCCAGGTAGCTAAAGTTTTCAAAGTGATTATAAAGTATAATTTTCTTTAAAAGAATAAAATTAGAAAAATAGGTTGATTTAAACAGAGGTGATAATGAAGTCTTCTTTTCCACATAACTTTCTTCAGCTGGAAGCCATAAATCACCAATAAATTGCTATTATTAATAAGACTTTTCCATTCCAAACTGTTGTTAGATTCTTAATTTGTGAATATAGCATTTTACACCATTTAAAAGTGCAAAATGCTTTCCTCCTTGGTTAATTAACACTAGCTAGATACCCACAAGAGCATAACCCTGTAATGCATACAAATAACAAGATTTAATTGATTCTTCTATGGCCTATTAAAAATGCATTGAGGGCCTAAAGGATTTAAATGGGTAAAATAGAAGAACTCCCAGACTGGCCTCTATCTGACACTGAGACTGCATCCAAAAATTCTAAATAATGGAAAACCATCACATATGCAATTTTCTGACCAATGTCTAACTGCACGGAAATAATGACATGGAAGTTAAAACAAGAAATTGTTACTTAATGCTAAGTGTAGTCCTTTATTTTGTGGGGGTTTTAGACTGAATGCAAGATGAGGCAAATAAGTTGAATTCAACCTCATACATTATTCACAGGGACTGAGCTAACATGATCATTCTTTTTTGTTAAAGCCCCTGCAAATAGCACAGCTATTCATTCTAGCACTGTTAATACAATGAAGACATGTTAATATGGAATGTCAGTGTCTTAAATCTCTGTTACTATTCTATCAATTCTATGTATCTTTAAACTATTTTTTCTCTAGAGCCTTATCTTTTTCCAATTTTACTGCTTTCCACTTAAATTTTAATGGTTCAAAATACATGAAAATGCAACACAAACTGAAATAGTTTACATTTATGCAATAAAGTCATTAAACCATAGTTGCTTAGTTACTCTTTATTTCTTGCACCAGTCTTGTATTAAGAGGAAATAATTAATGGTGAAATCTCTGTTAATGGGTGGCCTGATGACAGGTCTTCTTAGTTCATGTTGACCTCTGTTTGCTTGCAGGCCAAAAACCTCCCATTTTTAATGTCTGTAGCCTTCATGGCCAATTTGGATACTATGGATCTGATTAATTGTTTGGAATGCAGTAGCCCCAGAGGATCTAATCAGACACTAATGTTCTCTAGGACAAGTGTATCCCTTTTTTACTTGTGAATAATCATGCCTGTATATATAGTAGCAGTCCTCAGCAGTGTTACAATAAAATAAGCTCACTAATGGATATTCCATTTCCTAATTTTTTGCATGTCTTATGAAGAAAAGAGGCAAAGTGGGGAAATGACAGCATGACACAAAACCTGTAGCAGACTTTGATATGTAGCCCAAACTTTGAGATTTATTCCATTGTCCTGCTTGCAAAGCCAGCATAAAACACAAGCATGCAATTTTTTTTCTGCTTTGTTGAATTTTTTAACTTCTTTGTACAACAATGAAGCAGAAGTGAGCATAGTGTTTTACAACATCCTTGAAAACACAGCCATGTTGTTAGTTCTTGACATGCAGACTTCCATGATGTGGTTCCTTCCTGTGTGAATGCCTATACCTCAAGAAGTGTGTGAAACCTATGCAGAGTTTGGATTTTTGTAGCTAAACATGGAAACCTGTCTGTATGAATTTGTGTAAATCTAGAGCTTAGAATAACCCTATGCCAAATCTAAGAAATGGATTATCAGAATAAAAATATTGGATTACTATTTTAAGATTCTTGCAAGCAATATCCCAGGCTTTTCCGAAGTAAAAGAATCATCCACAACAAACGTTCTGTCTTAGTCACTTTTTGCCCCTCTTTTGGGAGATGTTTAGTCGGGCTTCCTCCATTCTTTCAATTGTGTTGTATGGCAGTCTACCCCTGTAACCTCTAGGAAATGTTTAATTCAGGTTTTTTTTTTTCAATTCACCTTTGGTTTTAGCCCAGTGTTATTGCTGAGGTTCATCTGAATGAGGTGTAAATGTACAAGGAATCGTTCCAGATGGGAACACATGGATGCCCTCTTGACATGAATGTATGCAATCCTAACTGGCATGGATTTGGCAGCAGTTAGGTACGTGGCTGATTAACTTGTGGGGTTAGGTTTTGTGATCTCGTGAGCCAGACTGTCAAGCTTAATCATCTTATAAAAAGGAAGGCCTCATTAACCCTTCCATATCTAAAAACAACCATCATTCCTGGGGCAATCTGCAATAACCAGAGGTGGTTAGCAGAACAAGAGGATTTTGTGAGCATGAAGCACCAATCACTCTGAGGGAAAAAAAAAAAAAAAAAAAAGAAAAAAAATTAAAAGAAGAGAAGTTCCAATCTATGAAGAATGAAAATTAGTCTAATGGCTTGGATCCTTAATAGCAGATATAAATTTAAATTCCCTCAGCCAAAAGAAGTACTGAAGCTGCATCTCCCAGAACCTGGATGAAGCCACAAACCACAGAATTCTTGCTTTCATTTGAATGAGAGATGTCACAGAAAAAAAAAAAAAATTAAAATCTCTTTAAGTGTAGAAAACCAACAATGGTGGTCGGGGTCATGTCAATTTCTTTTTCTCCCTAGTAATTTGCTTCATTTACTTAAGTAAAACATATTTTTTTAAAAAAATTCCCATTGACAAGGTGAGGCAGCTAATGGGGATGGAAGAGCTGTTATCTAGAGAAAGACAATAGTAGGGACATGGCCAGGATGTCCTTCTGGACATTTTTACAATTTTTGTCAATCCTTCTTCTTTTTCTTTCTCTCTCTCTCATACCTGCAGAGGAAGAATTACAGACTAGGCTTTCCTGTTACTGCTTGAGCTTAAATTCCAAATACTATATATAGCTTGAGACTGTTTTCCTACTTGTTTCATTATAACTGCAAGCTGGCAGATAATTCCTACTTAAAACTCAAACTAGGGCATAGATGCAGAACAGTGTAGCAGCAAGCTCTTTGCCAGAGTTTTGAAGTCTGGCACTCAGTCAGCCATGTGAAATATGGCTTCCAAGTCCTCTATTACTTGCTTACTAAAGGTACTTTTTATTCATCACTGAAAGATCTGACATTTTGCTACATCCCTAGTAAAAGCCACACTTAAAAAACTTCAGTGCCACACTATTCCGATTTTGTAGGTGACATTCAGCAGTCCTACGAATAAAAGAGAAGGATGGTCAAGAGTATCTTGAAATTCAAGTACAGAGGAAAAAGACAAAAAAGATACAGCTCTCCTGAAGATTTTGCCTGGGAATAGCTACCTCCAATGTGGCATCCAGAAGTGGTAAAAGGATAACAATATTAAAATTAATGAACTAAACTAAAAGTCAGAATAGAAAGACCAGGATTTGCCTTCTGATTGCTCCAGAGAAGGGCAGGTCCACTTCTCTTTCCTAGCCATCTTTCTTTTCCAGCTCTTGTCTCACCACCAGTTTTACACCAGACAGTACTCTATTTTCTTCTCTTGCCCAGCCTTTTCTTTAAATTCTACTCTGTTGAAACCCTGAGTGTCAGCCTTTCATCTCTTCCCCCTCTGGACTCCATTCAAAGCTCTGCTCTCTTTCTAGCAGTTGCACAGTGGATCCACTTCACCCACTGTACATTACTTATAAGGTAAGTATCAGTCTCAAGACACATTCAGAGACTGATTCCCACATTCATCTTTTCTTTCCTCTCTGACATGCTAATACACAATGATTTGTCTTCTGCTGAAGGCACAAACTGTTTGAAATACTGTGGGATTTCACAGCCAGACTCTGTTGCCTCTCTTTCTCCCCAGCTATTCACTAACCTGACACCCTGTTCATCTAATGTCAAGTCATCTAATATCATCTCATTTGCATACTGCTTCAAGTAGAAAAGTGGATTCAGAAGCAAGAATACATACATACCTGAGGTCTGTATGCATTTCTGTGTATTGCTCAAATGTGCTATGCATTTGGGTTACGGTGGAAAGAGGAGACTCTGGGCAGAACAGAGGAGATTTGAAGATAACAGAAATGAGTGAAATTATACATGAATGTGTTGAGATTTTTAGGCCTTTAATTCAATGTCAGGGTTACAAGCATCCAAACAGCAGATTAAAATCAGATGATTGCAGGAGGAAAAATAATGGCTAGAGCAGCGTAAGGAAACTTAAAAATGACTCAAAAATTATCTCTGAAATTCCCGTTCAAGTATAATCACTTCTTGAGTTAGCTTAGAGCACTGTCCAAGCTACAAAACTGTAGTCATCAAGGGACTGTTTTAGTAGGTGTGAGAGACAGTTGAGAGATGAGAAAACTGTGCTGTTCTCAACTGCATGAATTCAAGACTGTCCCAGGATTCCAAACTCAAAAAATCAAGCAAGTCACCTTTCTAGATATTTTATGCTATGCAAATGAAGCAACAGAAGACTCAAAAATGCAGGTTCATAACCATAAGTAGTAGAAAAATAACTGAGAGCAATAAAAGATTACCATCATTATCACTGTTACATTTTGTCACCTGTGGGTAGTTGTGAATGAGACTGATTCTAGTTGCTCAGTCAGTATAAATAATTCATGCTGGTAAAGCTGATGAGGGAACAAGAAATAATGATGTGATATTTGATACTATATCTTCCTCTGCACATTCATTTGTATTCTGTCAGAGTAGAGGTAGAGACATGCTGTTTTGAACTTGTCTTTTTAAATGCTATAAATTGTTTTGGTAGATCTTGGTGGTGTAATTACAACTGTCTATATCAGACAGTACTTAATTTTTTTTTTAATTTACAACTATCTATATGTTTTTGGTTTGTTTTGTTGTTTGTTTTTTTTTTAATTGTAACAGTCCTAAGTAATGGGATGTAGAAAATCTTAAACATTTAAAATTTTTGCCACAGAGATTTCAAATAAAGTAGAAAAAAATTGGTTTTGAGCTTTAAGCCAGAAAAACAGTTATTGCAAACAGTGCCAATGATAAATAACCATCATGGCAGAGGAGAATGATGGAGTGTGAGGAGTTCTTTTTTGTATTTGTCATTAGAACTCTCTTTCAGCTTGAGTTATTATTTTGATCATTTTTGTTTCTTTCTATATAAATACAACACAGAAAACAAATTGCTGTCACATGAAACAAAAATTATTGTCTACATCCTTTGAAAAATATGAAAATGAAAAA
The DNA here is from genome assembly GCF_024509145.1 of Vidua macroura. Classification (NCBI taxonomy): domain Eukaryota; kingdom Metazoa; phylum Chordata; class Aves; order Passeriformes; family Viduidae; genus Vidua; species Vidua macroura. The sequence goes on from NC_071572.1 coordinate 23,646,078, forward strand.
ATAACTTATTGTTCATAAAACTGTTTATTTAGCAAGTGTGGGTGAGTATCTACTTTCAGTGCCAGGTTCTCTATTCATCATTATCCTGAATTTGTGCTTAACCCTCTGAAATTTGTGAAGCAGAGCATAACATTTTGTGTTATGATTCTGTTGAGTATATAAAATGTCGATAAATGTTGCAGCTCAACTGAGATCCCACTGAGACAGGAATTTCTATGAAGAACTTGCAGATGAAAGGTTGTGGTCAGTTCTCCTGCTCCAGCTTCCTAACATCATAACCAGGAGAACATGTGTGATGCAGAATGGGTGTCCAGCGCCTTGTCCCCAGGGCTGTGGGAGAGAATGGAAGGATTTCTGGCTCCAAACATTTATTTGGGTGTGTGTGTGGGAGGTAGCAGACCTGGCCTTGCCCACACCCCACACCTCACCCCCCCCAACCCAGGCCTGTATCCCAGCCCTGTAGTGGCTGCCAATCCCTGGCACAGCAGAGGCAATGCCCTACACCCCAACCCTGGAGCCCCTTACTCAGCTCCTGAGTGGAGTGTCCAAATTACTGGAATCCCACCTGGGGAAGAGCCCAGGACGGCCAAGGGGTATTTAAGGCCAAACATGCAGCAAGGACACAACTTGACCCTGCCTCCTCTTAGACTTTCTATCAGCTAAACACTGCTGGCACCCAGGAATGGTAGTTATGTAATGTAGGTAGTTCTGTAAGGTTTGTGATAATTGGCAGTGGGGCTGTGGCTGAGCCTCATCCCCAGTGGGTGCAGCTGTGAAAAGCAGGGGAACAGCATTGACAGCAATGAGCCACGGAATACCCAGGTGCACTGACCAACCACCAAAGGGAACAGAGGGCACACGGGTGCAATGCGTGAACATGAGGGGTATAAAAGTTTGGGCTAAAGAACAAGAAGAGCAGATGCTTGAAGCATTTTGAGGCAGTATGGTGTTACTCTGTATGGGTTGAAGCCTTCTGCTGTTGTATGATGTTACTCTGTGTATTGTGGCCATCTCAACTGTGACAATATAAGTCCTCTTCTGTATGTTTTTTGTCCTTCTCTCTTTGTTCTTCTAATTCCCCCTTCTTAGTATTTTTGAGTAACTTAAAATTAAGCAGGCATAGAGTTTGCTAAATTTAATGGACTGTGTTAATGTGTTAAGAAGTTTTTTTATGTTGATTGAGTGTTGCTCTTAATTTGCCCAAGTTCTTTGATTTTCTAAAGTTGCTAGTAAAGCTTCTTTTTGTTGTTTTGACCTCTTGGGAATATCTTGTCGGTGTTTATCCCGTGTGTATAACTCAAAGGACATGAACAATTGTAAGACCTTTCTGAAGTCTTACTGAGTGAATGTTTTGGGGCCTAACAGACTGTCAGGTGCTGCTTTCCTATATGGTCAAGGGAAGAAAACATCCTCAGTGATAAACGTTGGTGGTGAGTAATTTGAAAGGCATCTAAGTCTTCCTAGTTAGTGCAGTGTATGTGGGGAAACAGCTGAATGTCAGTATTAAGGCCAATGTTTACTTAAAAGAAGATGGATCTCTAACCATCTAACTATCTTCAAGAATACAGATCTAACAAGCTTCATTTCATAAAACAGCAGATCAGGTCCTCTCATGATTATGTGGTGACAGTACTTGAAAGAGTACTGGGGTTTGATTTTTTTTCTTTAATGAAAGTTAGTGCCACCTCTGAGATGGTGTTAGCACATTAAATAATTTGCTACAAAGAAGAAACTTAGCTATGTTCCTCCCTGAGATGCAAAAAATATGACCAGTGGGAAAAAAAACCCAAAGATTTTCAAAATACAGGTAAAGTTGCATGAGCTGTACGGTGGAATACTGCCAAATACAGGCATTTCTATACAGTAGTCTATTGAGCTGTATGGAAAAGTACTACCCAAATGATCATCTCTGATCTTTATTGCAGTGCCTAAAAATACCAAGAAGAGGGAGAACACTCCTGCTCAGGAAGTGGACTGTATTCTGCCACCAGTATTGTGCTAGCCCACTTAGACTAGTCAGGCTGTAGGTCTCAGACCAACATGTATAATCTGTGCTGCTGTCTCCTCCATTTCCAAAGACTGGGTATCTCTTCTTGGAACTGCCATACCTTTCAGTCACAGAATCACAATTAAACATGAAATGTCTTAGAAATGATAAAGCAAAGCTGTAAAAAAAAATAAAAAGGAATTTCAGACAAAACACAGAAGTTTTTCTTATATTTTTTGCACTTCTTGTTTACCCTTTTACCAATATCTGAAACAAACAAAAAGCATTACCAACATATCAACTGGCACGGTAATAGATGAGACAACAGAGAAGAAGCTAAATTGTTAAAGCACTATGAATAAAAGCTTTAAAATATTTAGTTCAAATGTCAAGAATGGAACATCTTTGAGATTCCATAGCTGAAAATATAGAGCCAGCAGGATCCAAATTTTAGAATATGGAATGTTTTTTTTGATTCTGACATTAGGAACACATTAATTTATACAAAAAAAAGTCATCCAATGAAAGGTGTTTTAAATTTCAAATCCATTTTAAAACCTCACTTGAAAGGTTGATAGGAAGTGCAGAGGAGTGACTGGAAAAACCTTTCATGTCTATGAAAACAATGGCAGGTTGAATGACTTGATGATGATATACAGAAAGACTTGGAAAGAGAAGTTTAATTTTGGAAGCATTTTAAATGTACGTATTTGGCAGCATCTTCAGCCAAAATGTATTACATAGGTGGCAGAAGACAGAATCCAAACTCAGTTACTGCTTTTTGCTGGAATTGCATGAAAGTTCATTCACTCTAACTCATTCCTTTGCTTTTTACTCACTTCCTCATCCTTGGCAAGGGAAATGCAATGGAGAAGCATAGAAAAAGTGCTGTGAGGAAGGTCTTGTCAGATGATACCTCAGTCAGCTGGGATAAGGTTTACAATAATTTACATCAGTAGAAACCCTCAGAGTTATCTGCCAGCAGACTCCTGGAATCAGTGGTCTGTAACTGCTCTCAGATTTCTTTTTTTCTTTGTCTCTCAATGTCCTGCAAGAAAGAATGGATTTGCCATCTTTTGGATGGACCCCATCCAAAATAAGAAGTTACTGGTTTGTTTTTTTTTTTTTCTTTTGAAAAGTGGAAGGAGTAAGGAAATAATATATTGCCTCTGTTTAGAATTAGGGAATATTTATGTGGTTTGATATGGTCTTGAACCATTACTGAAATAGGCACAATATATGCATGGCTATGATTTGAAGGTTTCAATATTTTCTGGCTTTTGCATATTAGCAAATACACTATTGTTTTGTGGATTAAACTCTTATGGAAAAGGTGGTGAGCAAATAAAAAAGAAAGCACCACCTAACAAAGAAGCCATCTGTTCTTCTGCCACAAATAAAAAAATCTACTTTGAGTCACTTGCATGGCTTGTACATCCTGCCTTCTCAGTGTGCATATACAGTACGTTTAAGCTCAGATCAGAGACCTTCCTGGTTGGCATTGGCTAAAGACTCTGTGAATATGCTGAAGATATGGGCTCTGAGAAAGAAAAAAACAAGCTGCTGAAAACAAAATGTTAGCACTTTTGTAAATCTGCCAAGTTTTTCAATATAACTGCCAACAGTTTGATGTTCAGAGGAACTCAGCAGAATTGCTAACATGCATGCTGCATAAATGGCTATTCATTAGAAAGATGCTGTAGTTTATATGTGACTGCTTTCTTTGGCTGGCTAATATATCAAGTATGGTACTTGTTTTGTACTGTGAAAAACTTTCTCCATTACCATAGTAACCTCTTGCATGTTGGCGGAAGCTGATGTCATTCACAGTATTATTCATTCTTAGTGAATTGGTCCTCAAAGTGCTAACAAGTTCCAGGGAGATAAAGAACACTAAGTATACATTCTGGTTAAACACAATTTAACCCTTTTACCTCACTGGTTTCCTGGAGATAAATAGGTACATATATTTGATATCTACATGTATTTAATTTCTTTAGTATTTCTTTGGTATTGCTGAGGAAAAAGGTTAAAATGGCAAATTTGTCTAGCATAATACTGGAATAAAGTGAAAAGGCAGTAGAACTATTTATTCTCAGGCACCTCAGCATTGCAGGTCAACTTATTGAAGGAAAAATAATTTAGCAATCTTTACTATTTAGCTATTCACCTGAAGTTACTTCATTCTTCATCATTGCCAATATAGCTATTGTAAAATAGAAACTGTTCTCTAAGTATTTTTAACACTGTTATTAAACAAATCTAAAATTTGGATAGGGTTTTCTTTGAACATATTCTTCAGATATTCTGTTACTGAAGTGCTAGCACAAAACTGGGCATTTGATTTTGATTACAGTGGGAATGGGATCAAATTCTAGAAGAAGGCAACTCTTATCTGTACTTATATGTAGCCTAGAGACCTTGATATCTTCTAGAAATCCTTTGTCTTTGCACTTTATGTCTCAGATACGGTAGTGTGGGGAGTGGGATGTGTTAGCAAAGGGCTCTTAATCAATTCTCGGTCAAGGACAGGGAGGTGGAAAGACTTTATCCTCAGACTTTTTCCTCTCTCTTTCCACAGTATCTACATACAAATACAGGGAGAAGGAGAATATCTGTGTCAAAGCCTGAAGAGGCAGAAAAGAAGAAACAAGCCTCCCTTGCTGTGCTGAGTGCAGCTGTGCAACTGCAAGAAGGGGAGACAAGGGTGGTATGGAAATAAACCTGTTAGAGGTAGGTTCCACTGGATTTGTTGAAATCCCCTCCAATACAGCCTTACTGAAAGAAGCATAAATTTTACTGTACTTTTCTCTTTAGTTCTATAGAACATTTGCTGGTTCTTCACCAAGGTTCTTCTTAGATAAGGGAAGTCTGATCTTCCATGGAAAAAAACTCATCAAAAACTGGAGCAAGGCACTACAACAAATTGCATAAAGGTCTATAGCTAAAGCAATGGCTCAGCTCTTCTTAATTGAAATACTAATGATGGCATCATGTGTTTGAAACGCTATCTGACAGAGATGAACAGGAGAGTTCATTAGTATTGCTGTGTATGTGCTGTCTAATCTCAGGTGGACACTCTCCACTCTGCTGTTGCAAGGCAAAGTGCAGTAGATCTCTGGGTGCTTTTGTCAGGGCTGTCATAATAAGCTGAGGATTAGAAACACAGTGCCAGAAGTGTTTGCCTTTTACTTAAAGAAAATTGAGATAATGATGGACAAGACAAGTTGACTCAGTCTAAACCCTGTATTTGTTGCCTAGTAGTAAAGAAGTCTGTAGCTGAAGGGTGCGTGAATACCTGAGCTGTGTGTAATATGAATGCCTGAGTGTTGTAATATGAATATTATTAGTAAAATGAATCTTTCCTTGGTCCTTGCATGTAGTAAAGGTATCAGTTTGTTGAGCTGAAATAACAATGACTCTTCGTTAATGTTTGCTTTGCTGTTTCCAATAATTTCTTTCAAATTTTTAAATTAAGGTCATTTACTTTGAATCATACAATTTAAAGTAATATTGATTACAGCACTACTCCACTGAAGTATGATAGCCATCTTTATCTCTTTTATTTTAAAAATAAGTATTGAATTTTGCATGTATATGAACGTTTAACTAAATCCATGTCTAAATTTCTCGGCCTTGCCACTACTATTTTAATTCCATTAGTAAGATGCTTGAACAGGGATTATTTTGGTTTGTGCGAGATCAGAGAGAGTAAAACTTATGTAAAGATATATTTTTTATTATGCCTAACTGATTGGTTAAGTTATTTGTGGAATTTGCCTGTTCCTCACACAAAAACTTTTCTGTGCTGAAATGTTCATTCAAATAAGAATATGTTCTATTTGTATTTTAAATGTAAAAATTGAAATATAAAGCATTCCCTTATCCAGCATGACAGATAAAATTCCAGTTGTGCTAGTGGTAACCAGAAAATTTCAGGAACCTGCCAGAAAAGTGTGCAATTCATCTTGTTTTGCATTTTCCCTAATGAATGTAAAAGTGGTTAGCAAACACTTTATTTTCTAAAGAAGCTTTAAATTAAAAGTCAACGTTTCTCAGGAATTAGAAAAAAATCTTTCATATCTGGATAAAAATTAAAATAACTCTCTGCTAGAACAATAATTTTATTTTCCCAAACAAAATGGACAGTGCTGGTGAGATTCATTTGACTGAATGATTACTGGCACTACTGAGAATCACTCACTTTATTCAGATTATCTAAGGTTATGACATGGGTAGATTAATCTAAGAAGTTTATACAAGAAACACCTTCACTCACAGTCCTTCAGGCCAGTTCAAAGGAAACTGGATGCAGATGGTCAAATTTTAATTTTTTTTTTTCTGGATCTATTAATTCCATCCATTACATTTGAGTAGCTTCAGAAAACCTGTAAAGCCAGTTTCAGCCTATTACTAAAGTGTGAATACCCAGCAGATATTGAGCTATTGCTAGAACCATGGGCAAGGTTCAGGCAATTTCCTTGGAAGATATTCATCAACAACCAGTGGAGACTGACAGGCTGGTTTTCCTGTGGAGTTGAGGAATATCACTGTTGACTAAGGGTACTGTCCTCAGTTATGCTTCCATACAAGGTGGGTTACTGGCAGAAGAAGAGGAATTTGTCAGGGTTGATGCTGAGGCCCTGAACAATGAGATCCTCATCATTTCATCCAAGACCACAAGGGTAGGCCTAAGGTTATGTAGAGATATATGACAGTTCAGCATTGTCATCTTCTCTGGAAAGGATAGGGACAGAAAGAGAAATTACTTCAAGGATGAAACTCTTTCCGTTATCCAGCTCCTCCCTTTCTCCCTCCTGCTCCCCTTTGTTCTCCTCCAGCTTCCTTTGTGATCAGGCCCAAGCTGTCAAGCTCTTTTCAAATACCTCAGAGCTACACCTCATACATTTCTTACCAAGATTATCACAATTTTTTCCCACCATCACTAGAAACACACCCTTTTATCACCAGGATGTAAATAAAACCTTTGGAAATGGTGGAAACAATGAAGTGAAAGATGAGCTGGCTGACCCACAGAGAACCCAAGAAGTATATAGGACATTGCTTGGTGTGTCAGAAACTCATTTTTGGTTTGTGGGTCTGCCTCATTCAGGGTAGTGGCTAATCCTCATTGAAGTTATGAGGAACAGATCTCATTTTAACCAGCTACACCGTCCATTTAGTAACTCTGGTAGGCTATGGGCATGTATGTGCATTATTATTTACTACACTGATTTCACTTTTGCATGCCCTTCTCTTGAGAGAGCTTTTCCTTAAAAAAATTTGATTTTGAACCAACAGAATGAAGGAACTGATCCTACGAATAAAAAGTTCCTATCAAAATACCAGTTTCTAAAAATGATTCACTAAGAATTTAAAGTAACTGGAGACACACTGTTACTGAACTAAAGCTAAATGCAGATATTCACTGCCTTGCGTTGCTGCAACAGACACAAAGTCAAACTGTTTTAACCTTGAACAACAAGGTTGAAGAAACAATGTTTTAACCTTAGAAACAAAAAAAAAATTCTGCACCTTACTCCAGGATGTAAATCATTCATACAGTGATGAAAATGGTAAGAATCTACAAAACAGTTATCTCAGGTTAGTATTTCAGCACAAGTCTGTAAAATGCCTAAATATAAGTTTTCTGAACAATTACTTCTGCCAATATAACATCTCCCTCTGTAAAAGCTAATGGCACCTAATTCAATATTTTAAATGCAGCAATAACCAAGCAGCTGAAGCTCTTGGTAACCCAACCCTTCATTAACACATCAACAATTAGTAGTTTTATGGTTGTGATAGGCCCTTATGGAGTCATAAATTCAGAGCAGCAGTGGTGCTATTCAGAGGTTAGTAGCTGCTGCAGTATTTCAAATCTTGGACTTCCCCCAAACTAATTGTCAAGAAGATATATGGCATATTAAAATACTATGTTCCTTGATTAATGCAATCCCATGACTAGAAATTGATGTCTTGGTCAAGCTTAGCATCTGATCCACTCTGCAGAATAGATCAAGCTACAGGGAAAATCCACAGCAAAAGTGTGATGTGTTTTTGTGCTGTGCTTTGCACTATTATTCAAAGTGAATCTTTCAATATGAAATGTGAGATAAACTTTGACACTTTCTTTTTAATTTTTCTTACCAGTTTTAAAATGCCATTCCCTCTACTGTAATTAGCTCACTGGCAGAATAGAAAATGAGATATGACTCTCCAGGTTAAGATATAGAAATCTAAACTGAAAAACAAGTCCTTATTGATGAATTTAGATAGTAGAACTGGAGCCAGAAAGCAATCTGATCAGGCTATTGTCTTACCTGAAATAACAAATAAACACAGATGAGTATAATTTGAAATGACAGACACAAAAATACTGTGAAATTCATACACACTTCAACGGATACAAAATTTTTCTCCTTGACTAACTTTCATAATGTTTCATTAACCTTGGTAGAAGACTGCAGCAAAGATATGTATTCAATAGAAGCAAGTCTGGCTGCTGTGTATTGGTTATGTATAAATAAAGGTCTTCTCTGTTCCGAAAGGGTGACTCCTCATTTCCCTGGTTCCTTTCTCTGTTCGCCTTTCACTTTTCCTGATGTTTCTGTTACCTTGCATGACCTGTCCTTTAAAAATAGTGGTATTTAATGTGAGTGTTCTACAACAAGCAATAGATTTATCCTTTGATGTGTATATTCTAGGTCACTTTCTTCACTTCATATTTTTGCATCACCTGCCATGTCTGTAGCCATAGATTATTTAATTACCTGTCGATTTATTTTCTTTGACATAACCTGTCCATTTGTGTTCATGCAGCAAAACTGTAATGCATTCAAAGTTAGAAAATTAGATATGTTTGACTTGATTAAAAATATGCCTTCTCCCTTTCCCTCAATCAAATCTTCTCTTACCCACTTTTCCTTTCTGAGACCACTTTGCTTCTGGCTGCCTAGAAACCTATTACTGTCCTCACTTCACCTCATGCAATTTGCATGAACAAGTGTCTCCCAGCTTTCAGGCAATGATTCACACCTCCTACCTAAGCTCTTAGCTGTCAAACTAGAGATGTTTTTCTTCTACAACTGACTACTCCACTAAAATGCAATCAACACAGCTACAGAGTGTGTGTTGTATCTGCATGGGACAAGCAGAGAGAGTGTGCTGCCTCTGTTCTCTCCAAGGTACATAGTTGAAATTATATTTCTGGCGAAAATCATTAAGTCTAATAAAATCACAGAATGGCTTGTGTTGGAAGGGTCCTTAAAGATCTTCCAGTTCCTGGAAGAAAAGCCTCCTGCCATGAGTAAGGGTACCTTCCATTAGACCAGGTTACTCAGAGCTCCACACAGTGTGGCCTTGAATACTTGCAGGGATGAGACATTCACAAATTGAATATATCCTGAGGAAAGTGAGGAGTTAGCATGATCTTTTGTTTGAATTGACCCACTGAAAATATAATTTACTTAAAAAAAGGTGGAAAAGTGAAAGGCAATCCATTTGAATGTAAGAAAGCAGCTTCAAAACAACCACAGAGGTTCAGTTCCATTTCCTATGAAACTGGAATTTCTGAGCTGCAGAAGGAATGCTGCTCTTATTCATGTTATTCCAATGGCATGCTTGGCATTTTGGTAAAGCTTATGTTGTAGGAATGACCATGTTTTCTTATGGAATCTCTCTAGGCTTTTACTTGTAAAAATACTGTGTGGACCCACACTGGAATTTCCTACCAACAGTAGCTTACAGAAATGAACTGATTATTTCAGACTACTTCAAATTCCTTCTGATTCAGAATTTCATCCCCTGATGATATATAATGACAGTGCTCTGGGGGAGAAGCAAGGAGCGATGATGTGTTTGAAGGGTAGTGTCAAATGTGACAGCAATTTAGATTCATAACTATCAATACAAGAATGAATGAATTAACTGCAATATCATTCTTTGTAGAATACACAAAGATTGGAAATTGTACTTAAGTAACTTTCTGCTCATATTGGAGTTTGCTTAGATGCAGTTAACACAAGTGGGTGGTTAGCTGACCATTACAAAGATTTTATCCAAATTTTGGGTTTTTTTAGTCTGCCAAATCATTCTTACAGTAAACATCACTAACTTCAAATATCGATGTGGGGAATTTTTATTGCCTTCCTTCTAATTTGTGGCTTTACAAAAAAAGAGTTGTGCATGTTTTTATGTCAGCAAACTAAAAAATGGGAAGCTTTATATGCATTAGATGATAAACTGACCTTTGAGGTCTTCTAATAGAAGAAGCATCAGCTGTGGAAACATATTTAATATTGCTATTTTAATGAAATGTTGCCAGTTTAGTGGAATAATCCAATATTTTATTAACTGTTAGAATTATATTTTCATATGGTTTGCCTGATGGAAAACAGTACATCTACCCAGCAGAGTTCTGTGTCCTGCAGAGCCAGCAGTGGTTGCTTGGGTACAGGAACCACACAGAGCAGCACTGCTGCTGGGATTATGTTGTCATGCAGATGCTTTCAGTGCCAATGTGTTGAGAGTTGGGCATGTATTTCTGTGTGGCACTGGAATTTGGAGCTAGAGAATTTGATGCAGGAGGAATGACTGAGGACACTGGGGAAATAGGGCGACCTTGGTTTGGTGCCTTCTTTGATTATCTAGGATCAATTCTTCAAGGAAGCACCAGAAGTGAGGTCTTCCCTCAGCCTGATAGTGTGCCTTAACCACAAAGGAACAGAATCTTTCTTTATCTTTAGCAGCTCATTGAGCCAGAATTATGTAAATAATATCATAAGAAGAACAGGTTTAATGTACAGTCTTTTCTGAGCTTTTCCTATGAAGGTGAATTTCACAAGACAGTTCAGTCAAACTGGTGTCTGCCTGCTACAGTCCCAGGGCAACCCCATCTCCTTTTGCTGGCCCTATAGCTACTTGCTCTCTGCTTCCTTTTCATCTACCCAGCAGTGACTCTCAGAGAACATTTTCAAGCATCTAAACTAGCTATGGTAAAACGTTTAGCTTTCTTCAAATTTTGCTCCAACAGAGGAAGCATTAAGAGCAGGACTGCCACCTTTAGGACAACAAATAGCTCCCAAACCAGCTTAGCTGCATTGTAAATGTACATCTTCAGGGGAAACAGCAAACTAATTTAGTGCTGGAGTCTCCTTCTGTGGCATCTAAACATTTCTTTCTTTTCAGTGAAGGAGGCACCAGCAAACACTAAGATATAAACATTTTTTTCATACCAGTGCTCCCTTTCTCTTCTTCCAAAACCAAAAAAATTAATTGCTTGTTCATTTCTAGATACATAGTTGTGATTATTTTGTAACTTTTTCAGCTTTCAGTTTTGAGGAAGTCTTTCAGTTTGCAGGGATTTTCCTCTCTGTTTTGTCTCACATGACACACCTCAATGATTTGAAACACAATTGGCTTAGTAAATAAACTTTTGAATGTCAGTGTTTTCAATAATGGGGCTTATCTCAGTACTACTGGCAACAATTTCACTTTGACATGAAATACTGGCTTTAAAGTACTTTGCTGAGGTACTTTACACAACCATTGCTTCATTTCCATTTTAGATGTTTAGCCCCTAGTCCCTTAAACAGAGAAGGTGGCGCTAGAATAAATCTGCATTACAGAAAAAGTCAAAGGAAAAAAAATAGACATCACAAATCTAGGCGATCCTTTCTACCTGAGACATCGGTCTTTCTGTACTGAGTTAAGATCAATAGGAGATGACAGATTTTATACATGAGAGTTGCTTACAGAGCACAAGGAAGAAATTGCCTTGCATTTGCATAACCATTGATTATTTAGAGGGCTTGGTAAACAAGCAAAGAGCCATTGAAGACCTTCCTTAGCCTCAGGGGGTTTCAGTCCACTTAGGAAGAAAGTGCTACTGACAGAAGGCAGCCAGAATTCAAAGTCAAGGAAACAGAAGACATTCAAGGATTTAACCTGCAGGAGTCTGAATGAAGGTCTAAATTCTGATACGTATAGTGTGCAATACCAGCATAAAAAACTATTCTGGGAGAATATTTCCTAATTGATTACACAATCACAAAGTTAAAGACTAGGCTGTCCTTTCTTTCAATCCTCATAGCTTCTTCACTCTTGTGTGCTGGTTCAGCTTCTAGATGTAGGGAAGTGCGTGCTGTCCTCAAGACTGCACTCCACACCCCCTGCTGCCTGTATCTAACCTGGCTACAGGGACACTAACTGTTCAGTTGCATACCAGATCCCTATAATTTCATGTGAAGATAGCTGTGATCAGATTCACGATTCATAGCTTGAGCTTCTCTGGAAAACCTTGAGTGTGTTTCAGACGTGGACTACTTAAACGTGGATCACAACTGAGCTTTAAATGAGGGACAGCTGCTTATATCCCATACAACCAAACCTGAGTCAGTAGTGCAGGTGACATCATCAGGTAAGCAGGGACCATTCAAGACCAAGTGAAGGGTAATCTAATATGTAGGAATTTATATTCTATAGCATTTCATAGTGTGTGGGTATGTGGATATTCTGTGTATATTTGGCATGCCAGCTAGGTCTAGAAAGGGTTGTGGGAGCAGGTAGTGCTTTCTGCTGTAGATACAACCCTGAAGTAAGTTTTGGCCATGTGGGGTGTAGGCTATACCCTGCAAACAGAGAAAATCAGTGGGTGAATCCTGCTAGGACAGCAAAGATGGCTCCTATTGAGAGGATGTAGTGGAAGACTACATAGTGTGTGTTGTGTAGGGCAGTGTCAAGTGAGGACTTTGCTAGGATGCTTCCTGTTAAACCTTCATTGAAAAAAGATGTTCTGCTGCGCACTTTAGCTAGAAGTTAGGCAGGGTACTCATCTGTGGGCAAAATATCTTAACAACCAGTCTCCTTACTCAATAAGGTGGCAAAAGACTATCACTGTGACTTGTAACTTCCCTGCCTTTATGTTTTTGCAAGACTTCTACCTACAGTGCCAGGAAACAGAGCTCTAAAGCAGTAGTAGGGCGTGAGCAAGCTGCTTACAGTACCGGGATAGAAACAGACGCATCCAAGCTGCCCTTTGTTCTGTAAGTACAACCTCGTAAGAAGTGTTGATTTTGCATCCATTTCACGGGATGATAATTATGACATTCCCAGCGTTTCTCTTTTGTTGGACATTAGGTGCCAGTAGGGAATCAAGTGGGTCTTTGTTGTGTTGAAGTACATGTAGACTGCTCCCACACACAGCCTTCCCGGACTTCTTCCGAGCAGTTTACCGAAGGAGAGGGGCGGACAAAGCATGTCAAACCCCGAAAAAGCATCAGCCCTTTGCGGCGTGCCCCGCGGGGCCAAGTGAGATGCGGGAACAGCAGGTGAGTACTGCAAAGGGAGGCAGAGGGACGCAAGAGGGGTTCGGCGGGGTGACTGCTGGTGTGCGGGGTGTCTCCTCTGAACCGCCCCGTCGCCCCCGGGCTGCCCCGGCAGGTAGCGGGGCGGGGCGGTGCCGGGAGAACCACCCCCGGCCGGCCCGGCAGCTGGGCACCGCTTCGCATCCCTTCGCATCCCTCCCTTCGCTTCGCTTCGCTTCCCCTCGCATCGCGGGGAGGCGGCGGCGAGGGGCGGGCGGGGAGGAGTGCCGGGGGAGGCAGGGGCGGCGCGGCTCGGCACGGCAAAGACAGAGTAAGTGGAAGTGTGCCTCGCCCCGCCGCACCGCCGCTGCCCGGCGCCGGCAGAGGCGGCCCTTCAGCCCGGCCTCGTCCCCCCGAGGTGAGTGCCACCCTCGGGAGGGAGGGAGGAGGGCGGCGGACGCCCGGCAGGCGCACACCGCAGCGGGGGCATGCCCCGCAGGTCTCCCGTACCGGGAGCGGGCTGATGAGGAGGCGCCTTTTGCAGACGGATTTGGTTGGTGGTCTCTTGTGAGTATTAGGGGAGAGAAGAGGGTGGTGGTGTGTATGCTTTTTCATCTGTTCTGCGTTCCCTTTTGTCCGTGTGTCCGTTCCCTGCCCGTGGCCGGCGGTCCCGCAGGCTGGCCCAGCCCCGGTGTGCTCCGCCAGGGGCGGCAGGACCCGCCCGCGCTGCCTGTGCGGAGCGAGCCAGGGAAGCTCGGGGGTCAGTGCGGTGCGGGGCTCGGCCCACGCTCATTGTGTGCTGGGGGCAGAGAACTAGCCCAGGCTGCGTCAGACGGACACTTTTCTTTAAACCAGCCCCTTTGTGGACACGCCGCTGCCCTTCCCGAGCCCCCGGTTGGGGCGGAGAGGCTGTCGCGATCCTGCCACTCCGCTGGTGGAAATCTGTGCTGACAGGCAGCTGGATGGCGATTTTCTGATAAACATTTTCTTTCATTGGTAGTGTCAATCGGTTAAATCCCAATCTTTTGTGGGAGTGTGCCTCCCGAATGGGTAACAGAAGGACTTCAGAGCAATGTTAGCGCCAGGCTGGTTTGCAGCACCAGCTCGCCTCAGGTGGCTCCTCACCCCCTGTCCCCCCGCCGCCGTGCCGGGCTGGATCTCTTCCTGCTCCCGGGTTTCGCCATTGGAAACTTGCGGCTACGAGGCTGGATACCAGCAGCCCTGGCTTGACCCTAGGGCTGGGGTTGCTGGCAGTGGGATCCAGATCTGGAGGATCGCTCTGGGAAAAAAAATGACTTTTCCTTCCCTTTGGCAAGATAGCGAATAGCGTATCAGGATAATCCCGTATGCTTCAGGAGGAGAGGTATGATGCAATTTAGGTGTTTACACAGTGAGTTTAGGAACTTTTGTCTCCTGCTGTGGGTTGTTCCTGGGCAGAATCTCGGGCAGATCGTGTTTTCTCTCGACTTCTGTTCCCACAACTTTATAAGAGACTATTCTCCTTTTGAGCTTTCTATTCTCCTATAAATTCTGCTTATAGTCCTGATATCACTTTTATCAGTACATAACACTAAAATCGAGGGGGCAGTGCTGAAGTAGTAGCCCTTTTAGGTGGTGTTTTGCTTTGGGAATGATTTTGTGAGTGTAAAAACATTCTAGATTCCATTGCCAGCATCTGAGATGCGCCCGAGGGTAAAAAAAAAAAAAAAAAAAAAAAAAAAAAAAAAAAGCAATAAAAAAGCATGTTATGTAAGTAGTGCATTTATATATGTGTGTGTTTGCAGTAGATTCAAAGTGATGGGACAAGTTCTCTTGAGTGGGCTATTGTTCTGTAACAGCAGGGGTGCCATTAAAAGTACCAATAAAGACTGGGATTAGGGAGATCGGTAGAGCAGAGCTCTGAACCGTTACAGTAATTTTGTTTTGTAGTAGCATTCAGAAATCCCAGCTGCAAATCACATTACACAAAGAGAAAGCCAGTCCTTGGCTTCAAAAGATGACACAGGTATAGCAAGCAATTTGTAAGAGGAAGGAACAGAGAGGAAGCCAATTGTCTAATATTACATAGGTTAGGCCAGAGCTCAGTTTCCAGACAGCAACTGGCTTTATATGTTTTATCTCTGTTATAATACATTTTCATTATTATGAAATTCATTATGAAATTCATCATATTTCATTATGAATTGATTCTTTCCTAATTATGGAATAATTTTCTAAGTACTAGCAATAATGTTTGGTGTATAGTATGCAGAACCTGTATTTAATGTGTAACAAGAATAAGCATTGAACTATTTTGAAATGGGAGATCTAAATAATTCCAGCTGGAAGTGTACAGAGTTATTTGAATATGTCTACACAGGGTATCATATATTCTATAATTGTACAGTAGGAATTCAATGGAGCTTAATTTGCTTGGAATTTGTAGTGCTGGTTGAGGCAACTGACCATCATGGTTTATTGCACTGATTTGAAAGAGCTCTTGCATTTTATGTTGTCATTATGTTACTTTTAAGTAGTACTGTTATTTCAAACCAGCATAATGAGATGAAAAGCATTTGGCATTCACCCCTGTAAACAAGATCTTAGTGCTGAATTCAGATCCCTGCTTGGGTGTCATATCAAGGAAAATGGACATCTAGGTTAAAGCTGCCTTAAAATATTTTTGTCATAAAATGACAGAACAGCAGCTTCAACCACATTTTTACTCCTTTGGAAGGGAATGATTTCTTACCTTAGATATGGGAGCTCTGACAAAGTGAACATAAGGTAAGTGGCCATTATAAATGGGACACATCAATGAGATTAATTACAGATTTGAATATCAGCCTTTTCTGTCTCACATAATTCTCCTAACCAACAAGTTACTTCAGGCTGATTTCCTTAAGTATGCAGTTTCAATACACATATACACAAAAAAGGGTTTTTTGTTCAATTGTGAGATGCAACAGAAAATATTCTTCCAATCTAAATACTGCTTTTATTCAGATTTTTGTGAACATGATTTCTTTGTCCAGTTCTATAAAAAGTGGCAAAATAGTGAGTTTCTCATCTGACTTAACCCCAACAAAACATAACAAAAACTAACCAATACCAACAACAAAAAAACCTCAACCCCAAAAAAGCAGCATGGTCCACTCTGTATAGTCTGTCAGTAACGTTTCAATCCTCTGTGTTGGCTTATTAATGACTTTCTGATCATAGTCTAGCAAACCTCACTTGCACATTGTGTTTTTTCCACCTCACCTTCTTTCTGCTACTGACTGTTACTCAAATAATTGTAGCTAGTGAACATAGAAAAATGTTATAATCCTGCACAAAATTGGCAATAGCTGGGGATGCAGCTGATGGTACCTGGGTATATTGTTATCACATAGTGGCAACAACAGCAGCTACTGGAGATACTTGCCATTTTTTGGGACAGACCTCCTGGTTTACAACTCTGCCAAGTTCATGTGAATTACAGTTTTTTTGCATCTTTCTGAAAAAGGTGACAAATTTTTTTTTGCGCAATAAGATAAAAACACCATCCTGGCAGGCATCTAACTCTAACCTTTGCACTTAGATTTGTTAATCTTCCTTAAGGTGTGTGTTTCATGTAGTGCCAAGCATAGCTGTTAATTAATTTAGCTTTTTTGAGATATTTCACAACAATCAAATAAACATTAATATTTGTGTATATATATAACTATTCACACAGCCTTTTTGTGGAGCAATTATTAATAAATCATGTTCTAATTGATGGCTGTTAGTGTGTATATTCCTGGCATGTCTTATTATACATGCAGAAGAGGAGGGTTGGATAATGGATTTTAGCTTTTGTTCATTCTAAATGTTTCACTTTAAAGTATCACTTTCTAATTCCTGGAAGTGTTAATGCAAACATTATATTTGTTTGGTCAGGGAAAGATTTTTCTCTTCCCTAAAATATTTGGGATCATAAAAGCAAGGTGTATAACCTGAAGTGTTGGACCTGGCTTCAGGTCTTGATGGTGACAACGTGAAGTAATGTAGCTGAAATCTGTAATCATTACATTTTCCCCCAAAATTACATACTAGATTTGCAACACCATTTGCAGAAAGGCTTTTTTTTCAGCAAAACTTTTTCTTTCTGAAAAAAAAACACCCAATCTGCTTTCAGTCAGAACATCTCTATCAGTCTGAATGAATATTTTAATACAAAGGGTTGAATGTATCCACTGGAAAACAATTGATTTTATTGTAAGTTGCAATAGCAGAAAAATATTATAAAAATAGTTTGCTGCCTTGTGCTGTAGGAAGAGATGACTGAGTTTTTTTCCTAAGGTATATAGCAAATATGAATTTTTTTAATGGGCTAGTTACTGTGGTGTTACATAAAAAGGATGCTTAAAGTTGGACTAAAAATTAATTAAACAGTCTCAACAACAAAGCCTCACAGGCACTGTGGTAGCCATACTAACTTTTCTGGTGCTTCTAGGCTTAAGTCCCTCTCAAGTGAGTTGCTGAGAGAAAAAGTTCTGCAGCTGCAGCACGAACATAGAACAAAACCACTTCAGACAGTAAAATCCAGGTAACTGAAAGATACTGCTTGTGGTTCAGAAGACATATTAGTTTTTATGATGGTCAGTGTCAAACTGGGGGTGAAATGTTTCTTGCAAATAGAAATTCTGTGTTCACATGAAATGATATTGAGTGGACTTGAAAAAAACTGGTGTAAACCTTAAAAAAAAATGGTTCTGATACCTAAAAATCTGTACCTTTGCTTTTCTGAGAAAATGGATTATTTTGTTTTGAAATTCGAACAAGGTACAAAATGTTTGGAAAGACTGCCTGCAGGATGTGTGGAATGTCAGTGTCATTGTGGGGTTTGTTTTGGAGCAGTTAAGTACCTTTGGTGTAAAGGGGCTGTAAAAAAGTTGTAACTGTTGCTGTTTGTATTGCAGTAGTTTATTGTGGATCAATTCTCAGTTGAGATGTGTTTGTGTCAGGTGGTGTTTTATTAGGTGTAATAAAACAAAAGCATCTATCCAACTACATTTATCTTAGAGTCTGAGAAATACCATGTAGAAGGTGGGATTTTGTTGAGAGATTTACATTTTTATGGTATCAGCAGCTAAATTCCATCACAGAAGCTTAATCTGAGCAAGTGCCCAGACTTCCTGTGTCATCAAGAGAGAGATGAATATCTTTCTGGTGGTAGGTATCTGAATTTACAGCCATGAATCTCTCTACTATGCCAGTCTGTTTTGCTATCAAAGTGCAGGGGCATAGACATCCTTGCCTGTAATTGTGCAAGTCAAATGAGCCTTCCTGAAGGGAGTACTGTGAGTGCCTAGTATTTCCCTAGCAGTGTCCTGGATATCAGCTAGAAAAGGAAAGTTTTTGTTGTTTGTCAGATCTAGACTGTAGATAAATATGTGATGTGTCCTAATTAGGAGTTTTATTTAAGGAACATTCATGATTTAACACCCCAATCTAATTACTTGTAAGCTTCTTGCTAATTTTGCAATTAGTGCTGGAGCAAGACTTTTTATGGAAAATTCACCCTTAAGGAAAACAGAACCGCTAACTTCTAGTATTTATAGAAAGCTTTATTTCTGTGACAATATTGTGTAGACAATGTCTATAAGGAAATAGTAGTACTTCTACATGATGGCAAAGACAAAATGTGTCAAGTGCTTTCCAAAAAAAGTTATAATAAGGTTTTGAAGCCCAAATGACTGGCTTTAGAATGTGCATCTGTAGGATCAAATTCTGCTCAGATATTACCTAGTGGAGAAGACATTCTTGAATCTTGTTATACCACAGTCATCTTTGGCCTTCAGAGGATGAAAAGGAGGACTCAGTGTTTACTGGCTGTATGCTCTTGCAGTTTATAGCCAAGGCAGCTTTTTTATAAACAGAGATGATAAGGTGCAACTTGGAGCAGCCATAAGGCTGCTCTGAAATGTAGCGTGGCCTTACAAGGATAAAGGTGTTCTTGGTAGCTTGTTTCCAGGTAATCTATGTAGTGTTTCTATTGGGAAGAGAACCTGGTGGAGAATATCCTGGCCCATCAGCCAGGTGTCCATAACAGTTTTCTCCTCAGAGAAAGTCTCTCAAGTGTTGTCTCAGTTTTGATGAGCAAAGTTGTTCTTCCCAGAGACTGATAAATTTGACTAATTCTTAGTACTGGAAGGAAGTTCATGTTTTTCAGAATTAAAACTTAATAATCTTCCCTCTTTACATGCTAGATTTTTAATGTTTTGCCAGATGGGGAGTTTTGTATCCACTCTGGAATAATATAATATAAATAAGATCTGGAGAGAGAGAGAGCTGTTTATTAGTTAAATTGATGTAACTGGAAAAGAAATAGACAAGCTCTCGGGCTCAGAACACCTTATTCCCTGATTGAACTGATGAAGCAATTAAGCCTAAAAGCTTGTCACTTGCTTTTATTGTGCAACAGTTGTAGCAGGCTTTTAAACTAATCTTTTGCTTATTTGTCTTTGTAAAAGAAAATGGTTCATCCATAGGCAGAGCTGCTGTGTGCTTGGTAGCGTGGACATGTGCGTTTAATGCAAAACAGCCAGAGCCACTTCAGCATGCGAGATCATGCCCTGGGCTCGCGATTCCTCAGTCCTGTCACATCTCTTCCTTTCCCAGCAGGACATGCTCGTCTACATCCCAGTGTGCCAACACAGCCATATAAAGGAAAGGATATAAAAACACTGCAAGCTACTCTGCTTTGCTTCTACTTCCTACCACAGATACTGTTTTCGATGTCAAGTGGCCTGGTACTTCCTTGAGCCCTTTCACTATTCCTCACTGAGTGTGTTTTAGCATCAAATAATTTGGCTCTCACTTTAGTCCCAGGTTCAAGTCTCCTGATTGTTCACACTACATATATGCTAATGAATTCAGTATCCCTACCAGCGCTGGAGAAGTAGTTCCTTGTGAAGAGGGACAGGGGGGTAAACAAGGCATTGCTGGCTGGCTAATTGCTTCAGGGTCTGCTCTGGACCAACAGTATGGGCACAGACCCTGCCAAGTTTGGCTTCCTTTGCCTGGGACATTTCTCTAGCACTCTCACAGGAGGTCTTCTGCCTTTAACTAACCCCTCCTTCCCAACAGAAGTGGCTTGGAACAACTCCTGAATGTCAGATCTAGCTGGGCTTTAATTTGAGCACTACCAGTAAAGAGACCCTAGCCCTGATGGTGACTATACCTTAATATGCAGAGGGGTAAGTGGATGGTAACAGCCACTAGAAGTTTTACTCCAAATCTGTATCAACTGAGATTTTGGTATTTAATCATCTTTTCTATATTTCCAGACATATACTTTCTCCCCCTGTGAAAGAAAATGTGTGTACAAACAGCACACAGGACCTGCAGGGCAGTCTAATAGACAGCTGGTGCCTTGAGGCCAAAATTGTTCACCAGGCTAGGGAATCCTATCTCAGTGAGTTAAGGCTGGCTCATGGTAACTTTCATCCACAGGGTAAAATTTTTGTGTGTTTCACCTTTTGGTGTAACTACTAATCAGGCTTTCCGAATTTGTATGCATTAATACTCAGTTGCTGCAGGTATTTCCTTCCAGAATCCTGAAGGATTGTTTGTTTGTTTCCTCCAAAAAACAGTGATTTTTTTTTTCCTTGGTACAGAACTGGTAGTTTTTGCATTGGTGAGTATATGATGGTGATGTCCCACCATCATATTTCCTCAACTTGTAGTCAAACAGAGAATGTCTGAGGTTGATGTTACATTTCCCTTACAAAGCTTTATTAAAGGCAATGGATTAGTGGAATTGTGCAGTTGTTGCAGAAAGAGGAATCCTGGGCACGCAAAGGGAGAGCCCACAGCAGCTGGGCAGCGTCCTGCTGGCTGCGGCATTCGCTGCTGCTGCTGCTGCTGAAGCTCTCCATGGGCCAGAGGGAAGTTGTACTCCAGTGGACCTGAATCCCTGATCAGTAATTAATCTAGTTCCCAACAGTGCAAGTGGGCAGAGTAAGGTGGTTTGTTCTTTTTATACTTTTCCAAGAAAGGAAAACACTACTTTCAAACAGACTTCTTTTTATTAGTTTTAAATACAGCTACCGCAAATTGTGTCTGCTAGAAAGAGCAGTCAAAGATCCTCATTATTTGATATGGACATTGAAACTCAGCAACACTTCAAAACCTTTGGACTTTGGTGGCCCAGGTCCTTTACAGACATACAATAAATGGCAGTCCCTGCTCCCTAAAAGCTTTCAGTCTATCAGATGAGAAGAGTGAGGGGAACTAGATAGTGTCCACAGGGACAAATAAGATAGAAAACAAAATTTAAGTCAGAGGAGTTTCATTAGCTAAGAACGTGCTCCATTTCTGTTTTATATAGTAAGCCATCATTATACTAGCTTGGTCTTACTATTTTAAATACTGTAATTCAAGGAAAATCCATAGGATTCAAAAAAGTCAGTTCCAGTGAGTAGGATTGAATTTGTTAGCAATTCAAGAGCAAGTACCACAGGACATACTGTGCCCTGAAAACAGGATGAAAGGAAAATATTGGTCTATTTTGAAGGGACAAAGCCAGTTATTCTGCCAGGTTGTTTGTAGGTGTGTCAAGCCATGCATGGACATACCCATTTGTGTAATGTAGTGACTGCATTGCAGGTAATTTTTTCTGGTGTGGTTTGTGATGCGCAATGAGGGTGATGGACCACAGCAGTGTGCTGTAGCTGTTTGCACCAGTTGTCTGGTCTTGAAATCCAAAAAATGTAACACAAAGACAAGCAAAGGCACTTATGTCATCTACCCTTGGCTTGACTCAATGCAAGCATCCTCTTCCACACTGGGAATGAGAATATTTGGGAGGCCAGGGTGAGGTGGTGAATATGGTGGCACTGGTGGTCTGGCTGTGTGCATTCCAAAAGGTTTCAATCAGTGCTGATTAAGGAGACTGGCACTTAGGAATGCCTAAGGGTGGGTCCGGGTGTCTTCCATGCTTAAATGTTAGCTCATCTTCTCAGAAAGGACAGCAGCGTTGTGGCTGCTATTGCAGCATATTTGCTGAACTCACAGTTGTGGAAGAAACATATCCTCTTCTTTTTTAGGTCCTACTAGTGGGTTGGGTGTGCTTATGTGAATTCCTTCTCATTTCAAGCACACACAATTCTCACAGGGAGTCTGCTGCTGGGAAAGACACATCCATTTTATGAAAGTTACAGTTTTGTATATAAAGCATGAGATTGAACCCAAAGCCAGAAAATATTTGTGTAGTTTTGCTACACAATCAGCTACTTGGTGACTCCTGCATCTTTCCAGTATTGTTTCTACATTTTTGTCTTCTTTCATTGCTGGTAAGACATTGACAAGTCATAGATACCATTGAAAGAATAAATACATTATTTAGTCCCCTTTTATTGATGATGTCTACTTTCACAAGACTTTGCAGCCATAGAGAAAAGGTATTCAGGGCATTTTAAGGGGGAGTGGATCAAGTGTGATACAGAATGCTGTTTTGCTTTGGTGTTTAAGCACAGAACATGGGTGGGAGTTCTGCTAACCTGGGAACCAGTGAGACTGAACAACTTGCAATACTTTATATATAACTATAATAATATAACAGACATCAAATTGATCTCTCAAAATCCTTTGTTTTTTCTTGCTAATTTTGAAAAAGCGACAGATTTGCAGATCATTTCATATTGGCACTTAATACATTTTAGCCAACATTTGACAGCTGAAAACTACAAGCCATTTCTAGCTCCCAGCTGGTGCTGCCACTGGCTACTGTTGACCTTTCATCTTCCACAAATATAATGGTTCAAAAGTGAGATAATAAGATATATTAAAGGAAAACAGAAAAAAAAAAAACAAAAAACAAAAACAAAAAAACAAAATACTCTCATCCATTACCACCCAGTTTCTATTTTGTGACTCCATTGGCTATTTTGTGTAAATTTGGGAAGCCATGAGTTGTGGTCCTTCTCTTTCAAATGGCATTTAAATTCCTTTTCAATACTGTTGTTTTAAAATACTATCATGACTACTGAAAATGAAGACATGAATGAAGGTTAAAGTGCCTGTCAAAAATACGTGATTATTACTGAGATAAATGGTTAAAATTATTCCCTGTTAAATGTTATTTCTAGTATCATTTTTACTATTATCACAGTAGTTAGCCTGGGATCAAGGACTTCCATAGATGAGTATGCTGCCTTTCTTCTTCCCCCACCCCCCTAAATAGTGTGGCTTCTTCCTGCAGGGACTTGATGACAAATCATCTAAAGTTAATTTGTTAGTATCCTAAACAGTGCTGAGCAGAATATAGCTGTTCTCATTAGCTCTTTTATTGCCTAAGTGTCAGCACAAAACTCTTGAGGACCTGTTTGTAACATGAGTATGTCTTGATTTGTTTAATACACATTTTTATCCAATCATGGAGACGGCATTTAGCTGTGCTGTGACTTCCAAATCCTTTGTGAATTAGTCTTAAGTGACCAAAATCAATTGAAAGTGTCTAAAGACTTAGTGTGATTGATGGATATACGGTTTTATTTGCAGAGTGACTAGGTTTTAAAATAGTTGAAGGTTTGCTTAAACATCAGGCTACAAAGTTATTTACTTTTAAGGGAAGAATTTCTGGTAGCTGTGTAATATCAGCACATACCTTCTTGTGAAGTGTACTTCTTTTTGTGTTTGTGGGGTTATAGTGGTGCTGTCATAGCAATGAAAAATATTTTATGTGATCCAAGACTAATATTGGAGCTTTCTCTGATGCTGCTTTGGTTGCTGATTTCCTCTGGATTTTGTTTAAAAAGCGTTCTTATGCTGACAACTGGTACTGAGATCTTACTTGTGTGGATTGGTCATGCTGGAGGATATTGAAAAATGCTTTGCTGTGTGTATGTATGTAATCACAGGCATTGAAATTTGCTAGATATTGCTCATAATTCTCAACGAATCAGGAATTAAGCACACTAATATCCTGGAAAAAGGAGCATAACCCAAGGAATGAGTATCCCTGAAAGTCTCACAGTCTTTGTTCAGAATACTTTATCAGTTTATTGTCCCTACAAAGAGGGATTAGATTGCTTAAGTAAGTTAAGTAAGGAGTTAAAAAAAAATCAGTTTAAGAGTTGAAAAATTGGATTAATATCCCAAGGTTATCTGGGAAATGTTTGCTCATGCAATGGTCAAAGATTGCTTTAAATATTTTATCAAGGTAGCACTGGTAGTTTCACTGTGAATTGTGGGTGTCCTGGGAAGGTGAGAGGACTGTGTTTTGAAACATTCACTGAATCCTGTTTGATTAATGCATCAATAATTTGAAGATGTTGTATTTTACTTTAAAATAAAGGCATTTATAATATCAATATGACTAATGTATTCTGGGATGGAGTTTGCCATCTTCTCTCAATTTTGGCATGGGAAGACAGCAAGTGAAAAATGTGTATGTGTGGGTTTTTTGTTTTATTTTATTTAAATCACAAGCTAGAACACAGGACTTTGAGCCTTTGTGCTGCAGAAAATGAGAGCATAAGCAGTCTATATCTGTGACATTACAAATGGGACCACCAAGTCTCCATAGCATGTTAATAACACAGCTCAGTTAATGCTGGAGTGCTCATAGCCCATCACAAATTTTACAGTATTTATTGGTGTTGGATATTCATTCCTCCAGTGCTGCCTGGCCTCTGTACAGTTTGTGACTGTGGCAACACATTCACGTGTTCTTCATTCTCAAACAACGAGAGGCCAGAAAAGCCTGAGTATAATTCTCAAATGTGGCAATATATTCCTATCTTGTGTCTATCTGTGTGTGCACATACATATGCATGTTTGGACATTTCCGATTAACATTTCCCAAGAAGCTGGAAGTTATCCTGTAGTACAAATTAATTTGTACAAAATTAATTTTAAGGAGGGGGTGATTTCTGAAACTTAGTAAAAGTACGTTCGGCAGTCAAACTTCATAAAGTTGATGCTTTTCTGACAAATTCAAAACTCGTGGCAGAAGGTGCTTGCTCGTGAAGGATAGAAGATAAAGTGAGCACTTTACATAAATGCTACCAGCCTGTATCCAGAGCTTCAGCATTCAGTTAGACATGCTGCTTTATTAAAAAAAAAAAGTACTGTGCATGCACTTTTGCAATTTGTCATTGCTTTTCAAGCTTATTAACTCATTAAGTAGCATTTAATGAGGATAAGCACAAAGTAATTAATTTATGCATTATGTTTATTGCTTCCCTAATGAATTTATGTATTAGAGTTCCTCAATGAATATGATAAGCTATTTTTATATTTTGTATATCTTTTGTTCTCTAAACAAACAAAAACATTTCTTCGAGGTCTTTATTCCAGACTAAAGATTGTCTATATAATATGACCTGGTTTAAGCATGATGTGGAGTTTTCTTAGAACAAACCTTGCCAACATCAATGCTTGTGAACACCTTTGTCCTGCTTGATGTGTTCAGTAGTGGCTTGTATGAGGGAAAACCTGTCCTCAGTTATACTGGGAACTTCGTTTATTGTTTCGCCTAGTAAATGATAGCTGTTGTACATTCAGTTCTTGCTTTGGGAGAACGAGGGATTGAGTAGACCAATGTGATGTATGGAAATAACCTATTTGTCAGTACATAAGTGCACTGGGTGTGGGTATCTGGGTGTTGATAGTGGTTGGGGTGTTGGGTATGGGATCAGGAGCTGTCCTGTGATAAACGTTGCTCCAACTGACTCCATGAACCCTCTGTACCTACATCTGAGCCCCTCAGCTGGGCACTGGTGGTGCCTCTATGAAAATATATTTAAGAAAGGGGAATACAGAAAACAGCAGTGAGGGGAAAAAAGGTGTGAAAAACAATCTTGCGAGCACCCAGGTCAGAGAAAAAAAGGGAGGAAGTGCACAGTGATAGAGAAGGTATTTCCCTGCATCCTGTGGCAGGAGTGATGGTGGAGCAGATGTTTCCCTGCAGCCCATGGAGAACCGTGGCAGAGCAGCTAGATGTCCAGACTACAGCCATGGAGAAACCCATATTGAGTGGGCAGACATGACCTTAAGGAACTTAAGCAGCCAGTGGAGGGCCCATATGGGCTTTGAGCCTCTGAGAAGGGCTCATGTTGGAGCCATTTATGAGAACTCATTTGGATCAGTGGAAAAATTTCAGGAGGAAGGAATGACAGAGAGAAACTTATTGTGGTCCATAGACTAACCACAAACCCCATTCCCCCATCTTCCTCCAGGGGTGGGGGAAGAAGCCAGAAGAATCATAATGAAGGAGGGAAATGGAAGGCCTGGGAAGGATTCATTTATGTCTTTGTTTCTTACCATTCTACTCTAATTTGCAAATATTTAAAATAATTTTCCATAAATCAAGTCTGTTTTGTCCATTTTGGTAATTGGTAAGTGATTTCCCTATCTTTATCAGGATCCATGACCTTTTCCATCTTACTGTCTGCTTGTTGAGAAAGAAAGGATGAGAGAGTATCTGGGTGGGCGCCTGAAAGCTGGCCAACATCAAACTTCAGCAACAACCTCTACAATTATTTGCATATGGACTACCAAATCATAAATATGAAATCCTGTAATCTGCAACTGAACTGTCAGATTATGAATCTGTAATAAATTTTATGGGTTGTGATCTACAATATTTATGAAAATAATGGACTGAAATATATGCAGGGTTTTTCTTTTTCTCAGTTTTAGAGACTAAGTACTGAACCCATGCTATCATGCAACTCTTGGGCTCACCTTTTAAAGAATTAATTGTAATAATTTGTGAGTATAAGTGACATTGTTAACCACAAGGCTTCTTCTGCCTTCCAGGTAACTCACCGTACTTTTACATAATTCACATTTAGAGCATTGAATGTGGAAATTATGGATTAATGTGTGGGCATCTGTCTTTTTTTATGATGATGTGTTTGGGCAGTAAAAGAGAATAGTAAAAGACAATATTAAAGTATGTTTGGGAGAGGGGTGCCAAATTTATTTGAAAAAGGAATAAAAATATTTAAAGAACTTCTAACAAAACTAAATGCATTGTGCATATTATCATGTGGTAAAAAAAAAACCATACTAGAGCTTAAGGAGAAAAATGTATCAATTGGCAGCACAAACTAATTAAAGGCTGGTTTTGAAATTGAAACTATCCTCCAAATTGCAACCTCTGCAGGCAAAGTAGGAACTATAATCTCTGGCACTGAATGTAGTGCAGATGAAATGCTCTTGCATCTTTATGGACATATATGTTTAATGCATCTTTTTCCCTTAAAATAATGAGTTACTACATATATAAATTGTGTGAGAGATTGGTGTGCAGCACTAAAACATTGTTCTGGAAAAAAAGAATACTTTTTTCTTGCTATAGTCTGAGATTTAAGGCTGTACATGTAATGGTTTCAGAATAAATGTGAACCCTAGCTATATGGTTAAGAAAAATTTTCTGTAAGCCTGTGTTTTTGTATATATTGCAGCTAAAAATGACTCGTCCTTTAATGGACATTGCACTGATCTTGATTTAGTCTATTATACTGTCTGTGAATATATGATATTAATTGAGTTTAGATTAATTTAATCTAAAAAGCACATCATTAGTATAATTTATTCAGTGTCTTTAACCAAGAAAATTGCATTTATTTAAAGTAATTCAAGAGAAGCAGAATTCTCCCTCATAAGATAATAGCAAAATCTTACTTCTCTAAGCACAAAGAAGACTGCAGTTTATTGTTTAATACTTTATTTTGGAGCAGGGTGGAAATACTGCCTTTTTAATTGCAACCATTGTAACACAATAAATGCAGTTAATTTCTGCCAAAGGACTTCATGAACTGTTTCATGAACTATTATATGCTAGAAAGTAGCAAGAAAAATCCATTAAAATAAGATGAACTGCAGAGTTCTGTGACAAAACCTCTTAATTTGAGGGGAAAGCATCCCTTTTATGTAGGTATTAATATTCTATAATGCCCATATTATTATTCTCATCACCAAATTTCCCCCTTTTGCTATCTTTCATGCACACATTCCCCTGTACCACATCATGTCTACTAAAACCAGTGGACAAAAATGTATGTGAACAATTGCAAACACCATAGACTGAACTGGCTTTCACAGCCTTATGGCCTTGGCTTCTAGTGACAGCTCTCTCTGTTTTGACCAGAATTTGAGCTGTAGAGGTTTACATTCTTGATTTTCTTCTTGTGCTAGTGATGAGATTAAGGATTTTATTCTCTGTCTGGATGCAAGGTAAATACTATTTATCTCTGCCCAGAGAAGGGCAGCAAAGGTTGTGAAGGGTCTGGAGCGCATATCCTATGAGGAGCAGCTGAGGGAGCTGGAGGTGTTAAGCCTGGAGAAAAGGAGGCTCAGGGCTGGCCTTGTCACTCCCTATAAAAACCTGAAAGGAGGCTGTAGCCGCATGGGGTCAGCCTCTTCTCCCAGGCAGCCAGTGGCAGGACAACAGGAGACAGTCTCAAGCAGCACTAGGGGAGTTGTAGGTTGGACAGCAGGGGCAATTTCTTCACAGAAAGGGTGATTAGAGACTGGAATGAGCTGCCCAAGGAGGTGGTGAAGTCACATTCCCTGGAGATGAAGGAAAGACTGGGTGTGGCACTGAGTGCCATGGTCTAAGTGAAGTGGTGATGTTCAGTCACACGTTGGAGTCCATGATCTCAGAGGTGTTTTCCAACCCAATGGACTGTGTGTTTCTGTGTATCAGCTCTGCAAATCTAGAGTGAATTACATTATTCGTGGTGTAATTCAGTTTAGCGCCAGGGTAAATCAGTGCTTTGTAGAAACAAAGGCAGGATCTTCAAAATGCATTTACTGTAATACTAATGTAATAAATAGTAATGTTTATTAGTAATAAATATAGTACAAATATAATAATACTCTATATTAGAAATCCTGTAGGAGTGCACTGAAGTTGAGTACATATTGTTTGTTATAGACTCCCAAATTTTATGTTTGGTTTAAAAGTGTAAAGATCCATTTGTAAGAAAAAAACCTATTATCTTGTACCAAATTAAGATGGGCTCCTTGCTTCTGCCTTCCAGGTAGGTCACCATACCTTTACATTAAGAGCATTAAATGTAGAAATTATGGATTACTGGTTAGACATCTGCGGGGTGTTTTTTGGTGTTTTTTTGGTGTTTTTTTTTTGTGGTTTTTTTTTTTTTTTGGTGATGTGTTTTGGGAGTAAAAGAGAATAGACAACTTATTAAAATAGGAACTTCTACTCCTTCAGTAATAAAAAATCTTATTAGTGAAGGAGCAGAAGTTGGGTTCATAGGTATGATATCTAATCCTTCTAAAGCTGTTATACCACAGGTCCTAAAAGACAGAATTTCAGTCATACTCATTTTGTGGGTGAGAAGTTTTGTCCTCAGAAGAGGAGGCAAAGAAAATATTTTAAAATATTACAGGTTTGCTGTAAAATAACTGTCTTGTCTATGTAGAAACACACACTAGAAAAGCACCACTTACAGTGGATTGATTACACGCCTTAGAAACACAGTGTGTACAAAAGAGGAACTAAACTGTGTCTATTCTTTATTTGGTCTCTGCTTTGTTTTATAAGTTGCTATTTTCTAAAACTTTCTTTTGTGTATACTTGAAACAGAAAATAGTAAAGTTCTTGTTAAGGATTTGTGAGAATGAATAAATGCACTTAGTAAATGTGTATAAGATACTACCTGTCTCTAAAACAGGCCTCTTAGCAGCCATTCATCAGACTTCTATATGCACGTAAGAACCAGTCTTTGAATTAATTTATTATTCACAGTTATTAGCAATACATACTTGAAGTCTGATTAAGCATTAGCCAAAAAGACAATCTTGCACTTCCACAGTGATGACTTTATCTGCTTAATGAAGCCAGAATTGAATCTCAGCAGGTATTTTAGCAGTATTGCTATCTCAGCATTTCAAAGTGCTAGTCATTTAATCATCATGTGTTCAGCCTGGCAGTCCCTAAATTAATATTTTTAAATTATAAAGGATGCTTCTGTTTGTGCACGTATATATGTATATATAAAAGATGTACATGTATATCTAGCAAACAAGTGTTAGTGAATTTGATTTCATGAGATGTTTCAAAGAAACTTTCAAAAAAAAATCCCTTTTTAGCTACCAATTTTCAAGGGTTTCTCAAATAGTTTTACCAGGAGTGTTTGCCAGCTGTCTTTTGAAACAACAAGTGTTTGCCATGGATGCCATACTTGAGAGAAAACAGGGATAGATTGTATGAATGTTAATGATAAGTCAAAAATGAGATACTCACAGATGTTACACTATGTTGTACAATGCACTAGTTTATATTGTAATATGCAATGTAAAAGGATTAAGGACAGATTAATTTGTTTGGGCTCTTTGTTGAATATGTGGGAGAAAGTGATTTTTCCATTTTGCATACACTGCAAGTGGCTGGAAAATGGGAAGGAGAGAGTTCTTCAACCAGTCATTTTGTGTGATGCCCATTAATAAATGAGAAAACCTATTGCAGTAGGGTTTGAGAACCTGTTTGCAGGGTTTTTCTGTGTGCCCACTAGTTTATGAAAATTCTGATGTGAGATTTACAGGAGACATTGTGCATCTGGGGCTTCTCTGTGGACACAGAGATAACATTTTCAAGCTGATGAAATTTATTCTTGTGGATAGCCTAAATGATGCGACCTGTCAAGGTAATGAATGAAATATTATACTTAGGCAGGAATAATACAATGGCTTCTCTGTGACAAGATGATGTTTCCTAAATTGAAAAACAGATTTATTAATGGTGCTCTTATATAGGCAGGACTATTCTAGAATTCTGCTACTGTATTTAATTAATGAGTCAACTACTAATGATTCATGCAGTTCGGATTGCAAAGTGAGTGATGATCAGTTTTTTGCAGTGTTGTGTTCACAGCTGTGAAAAGGTGGTTGCACACCTCAGAAAGCTAATCCAGAAATATAGATCAATATTTGATTCTGTCTTTTGCTGATGTTAATCTAGTCAAAAGAAGTGTTCACATATTCTTAACTTTCTTTATGATTTAAGCTTCCTGCTTATTTATTTCTTTGAAAACACCATTTTTTTTTGTGTGTGAAAAAAGTTTAATCTGATAATGTTGTATCAGGGGAATTTCTTGGGAGTAAACAGGCCATTTAAAATACAACATGCTGCTTCTCACGTCTTGAAATCTGTGTATTGTAAATTACTCGGTACAAACCAGGGGATGAGGCTCCAGTTCTCCTGAGGAGAAGGGCAAGCGTAGTTCTGGGAACTCAGCTGTGTGCTCCCAGTTTTGGTGACTGGAAGCTGTCCCTGCAGACAGACATGTGAAGGCAAACAGCAGAAGTACTGGACTGTGACAATCACAGCAGCAGACGCGGGTGGCTGGAGTGGGGAGTATGACCCCCATGGTATTGTCTGCAAGCATATGTAGTGCTGTGGCAGCCAGCACAGATGGCAGGAGTGTGGAAGGGAAACCCAATGGGAAGTTGGGCTGATTTATCTGCAATTGCCTCCTCTCCTTTTGTTGTGTTATTAGTGATATGCTGAGGAAATGGGACAATAAAGACATGCTCTGGGAAGGTATAATGGTTCAGCAGTGAAAAATGTTAATGAAGTGTTGGAAAAAAAGCTTTTGGGAGTGGAGTGTTCACATGTCAATATATATTGCCTTTTTAATGGGAAAGGTTCCCTAATGTTAATAGCCTGGTCATGATTTAATGCAAAAGGTGCTGTCTTTGAGCTCTAAACAAGCAGAAAGCAGGAAGGGAAATGAGAATAAAAACATGTGATTCTTCTGTATTTAAAGGATACATTAGTAGACTTTATGAGCTGAGAGTAGTGAAAAAAAGAAGGATGTATGAAGTGACATAAAATAGATCTCAAGGGAACAACTTAATGTTTGAATCCTAGGCAAAAAAAAAAAACCCTCAAACTCTTTAAAATTGCATAGATTGCAAATTTTCCAGTTGAGTTACACAAAGGATAAGCAGGGAGAGAAGTTTGGAGTACAGTATGAAGCTCTGTTTGTGATGGAACTGTTGTTCAAGGCTGGTGCCTGGCCAGTTTTAGTCAGAGCAGACTAAAAGCTCTGACATTTGGCCAGAGCTCATTGTTGGATGTAGCTGAGATTATCTGAACTACTTTATCACTAGGTTGCTGATCCAATGAGCTGCTTTAGGGTCCTAAATATTGTAGTAGCCTCTAAAAGGTCATCCTTTCCTCCAGACTGGCTACCCATAGCTTAATATGGCAGACACAGTTTCATTTGCAAGAGAGGTAAGAGAGAGACATTAAACCCATTCAGTTAGCTGACAGTTCCTTCTTCTGTGCCAGTCTGCACTGTCTATCCCTGCAGAGGTAAAATTATAGACAGCACTGTTGTCTCATTTTGCTGGGCCATATATGCAAGAACAAATGCATGATAGTGCAGAAGAAATGAGTTACTTCGTGTCCTGAAGTTACATATCTTACTTCAGTCTCCTTGTAAATTTGTGATGGCATATAAGGACAAATTATTTAAAAGGATTTTCCATAATAAAGGGCTCTTACCCTTCAGTAGGCATTAAATTATTCTGTAGATCAAACTGTTTTTATTTAATTCCTTCAAATACTAGTACAAATTTTCTTTTTTTTTTTTTATTTTAAGTGCATCATCATCATGTGGCTATATCTATAACTAAAAGCAAGACCACACATTTTGATTGGGGAAAGGATCTGTAGCTGCCTTTCTTCTTTCCCTTTGCATTATACACCATACTAAGGAACTTGCACCCTTCAGGCTGTGTTCTCTTTTGCAAATATCTGTGAATGGAGATGAGACTGTGCCCTGGAGTAGATGTTTGAGCCATGTGCACCCTCAGGCTGCACAGAGGTGTCTAATACTGTGGAACTCAGCTGATGGCTCAAGCTGGCTGTCTGTTGTTTATTTTAGGAAATAATGGGCTGTAACAGCTAAAAGGTAGAACACTTGCTACATGGTGCATTCAAATGTAATCTTCTCCTTATTGTCATTCTGGGCATTGAATAGTTCAGCTAAGCATATGGAATTTGCAATGAAATGCTGCCCAAAATAGTCTATAAATGTTTTATGGTGCCTAGGCTGTTAAGGGGTAAGAAATCTTTAAAACACAACATGCTGTCTTGTCTGTGCCTCCTGGCCAACTGGCAGGCAAATAGAAATGGGTGTAGCTGCAACAGTGTGTATTCTTTATGGCTGTGAAGTTCTTGGATGCAGATTCTGTCCAAAATAAAGCTGTCCTAGAGCAAGGTGCCACATAGAATAACACAAGGTATGTGTAGTAGGCTTCAGTCAAAGCATACCGGCTCATCATGCTGGAAAATCAATTGACTGCTAGTTTTCAAACTAATTTTTCACTTTTGCTCTTCCCCATGATACTCTGGTGAGGGACTGAGCAGCAGCTGTGTGGTGCTTAGTTTCTGGCTGGGGTTAAACCCTGGCACTTATTTGGTGCCTGAACAGGGACTTGAACAGTTGGAGGTGATAAGAGACTGACCAGAGCATATTAGAATGGATTTATATCTGTTAACATTTGCAAGTCATGATATTGATTCATCTGCTATTGATATTATTTTTTCTGATCTGTGCCATGCTTTTTTTTTATTGGTGGTATATGTTAAAGCTTGGTGTTGGCTTTTGCTGTTTGCTGTGCTCTGTAGCATTACTGATGTTTTACCTGGGAGATTCATTAGTAAAACACTGCCCTTACACTTAATCTGGCATTTGGGCTCTGTATAGAGCCATTACTGTTCTTTGAGTACCATCTCATGGAGACAATTAACAAATAAATTTTGTCCTCTGAGAGGTATTTTCTGAGAGGGGAGAAAATACAAAATAGCGGTCTGAAAAAACTACAAAGGATGCAAATATGAAGCTGTTAACACTTGTTAACAGCAGCAAGAAGGATGTAAGGTTAGCATCAGGCCTAGTGCTGTGGATTAGTTTTCAAATGGACATTCTGATTCAGAACTAGCACTTTTTAGCACTTTTTCTTTAGGGGTTTCCTGCATCAAGTTGTTCAGGTATCACCAGCTTAGAGTCAGCATTGGCAGCAGGTGCCATCAGCTTGGCATCAGACTGGTGTGCATCTGGGACTGTCTCCATCCCAAGGGAAAACTCTCCCACGGGATAGGCAGTCCTACCCTTCTCTTGCTGCTCCTCTCACCCCCAGCCTCTGTTACAGAGGGAAGCTGAACCCATATAGATGCCTTGCCTTACCTGCTTCTGACCCCATGCCAGAAGTGTGAACTTTGCTTTGATTGGGTTCATGGGCCAGATTCTGCCTGTGGGATAAACCTGGAGAGTCTGGATCTACGAGTTCTGGGAATCCACTGCAAAACCAGCACATCAGCTCATCATCAGCATTTCTGAAGAAGATTCTTTTTACTGCTTTTTACTTCTTTTGCTGCATCTCCATGTGTTCAGAGGGAAGTGTTGCTGCAGGTGCATGCTGTTTTTTGAGTAAATTAACTCCTGCATATTCTGTGAATGCTATATCTTAGAATATGAAAAATTATATTAATTTGAGAGTTTCTTTTGCTTTTCCAATCTCTTATGATAGACTATGGAACCCTGTGCTGCTTGCATTTTTAAATTTTTGCTCTCTTGGTTAATCAAGGATTTTCTTAGTTATTGTTTGAATATCTAATCCTCTTTATTATTTCCTGAATATGTTCACATAACTGAACTTGTGCATATTAGTGATGAAGTAGATGTCACTAATGTAATGGTTATATTTGTCTTCTTGTTTTCCATTTCAAAATGCTTGTTTTTAACACTCAAAATTTTACCTCTTGGATTTGTGATGTGCTGCTCTTGCCTTAAACTTTTTGGATGATGAGGAAATGTGGGGAAATTAGTTTATGGTATGACTTCCATAAAGAAATTTTGAAAAGGAAAGGTGTAAAAAGAGGTCTTGCAAATATTTTGGTCACTGCAGTGGTACACAAAGCCAGAAATGCAGGCAGGAGTAGGCAGGACAAAACCTCATAAGAGCTGTAATATATAGTCCTGTATCAGAGAACTGTGGTGTCTTCATAATAGAGGTTTTCTCATGGCGCTCTGAATCCAATGGAGTGATGAACTGCCCTCAGTGCTAAGTAGCCTTTTTAGGAAATGATGGTGATGTACAGCTCATTTCATCATTGTTCCTCACAACACCTTTTATAGGTGTAGACAGCAATATAGGAGAGCTCATAATTCCTGACATAATGCTTTTCTAATCTACTATTACCATGTTTCCACATGGGAAACCCTTCCACCTCCAACCTCAAAAACAACTGACTTTTCCATTCATCTTTGCTTAATGACTGCTCTAGGTTTACATTTGAACTCTATTTTTAAGTATCTGACTGGTCTCTTACTGAATCTTGATCTATTATTTTAGTATAATGTTGCTTTCTTCCATTACTCTCAGATCTCAAAGCACCATGCCAGCTTCCTTTTATTGGGGCATTGTAATGATACTTCTTTGCCAGAAACAAAGCAGCATTGAATTTTCATCTGTTTTTAAAAAGATCTTTCAGTGAAGGTGTTGCTGTATTTTAAGAGTTGCACAGAACCTTACACCAGGCCTAAGTTCATATGCTCTTAGCCTGAGGTAATCCTATAAAAGTCAGTGTTAAACCTCTTACTGATTTCAGCACAACCAGATAAGCTGATGTGCTGAAGGGTAATGAATGAAAATGCACAAAAATATCCACAGTATTTTTGTTTGATCAGCCTAATAATCTACTAATGAAGGGTTTGCAGACATGTCTTATTCCAAAAGGTCATATAATATACTTAATTTATGCCCAAGGGGATAAATGCTAAGAAAACTCACCATTGACAATCTTTTTCTTGAAAGCTATTTTGTTCAATTCTTGCAAGAATTTTCAATTAAATTTCCACCTTCATGCAGGTTAAAAGTGGTTATAATCCTAAATGAACTTGGAATTGGCCTTTTCTCCACAGCCTTTAGAGTAATGTAGTCATATTGAGTTCCACAGCAGCTTTTTTTTCAAACAGGTTTGTCCTTTCCTTGCCAAATCTATTTACAGTACTTGCTTGTGCTGCTGTAATTTATAACCAAGAATAATGTGTTTACTCATAATCAAAGTTTCTCTATACAATCAAGTCCATTTTTCATTACAGCCTTGTTAGCAAAACATGTTTCACTTGGTTGTCATGCATCCAGAAAGGGTAAGTGAATGGAGATTAGGAAGGGTTACAGAGCCACTATAGTGCTGGGCTGGTAGTGACTTGTTTCCTTGCTCACTTCTGGTGCCCTTTCACTTGGTCCCTGGGAAACAGCAAGGTCTACAAGAAGCAGTGTTACTCCTTTCTTGAGGTCCCTTTGGTGGTTTGGATTTCTACTGTGAGCTTCCTTTCTTCGATGGAAGCAAACAGTCCTTGCTATTGATGTGTGGGCTCAGCTCTTCCATACACTGTACCTTCCAGTCAAGCACATAGCAGAGCACTTTGCTTATCCTGCTTCAACTAAACATGTCATTCATATTCTTCTTTCTATTTTCAACCTTTTTAGTATTCTTGAACAGCTACTTCAGGTCCCTTAGTATGGAGCACTAACACATGGCTGTAGTACACTACAATACTATACACATTGCTAATGGGAGTCTGCTGTGCTTAGACAGGATATCTGCCTGAGCTTTGTGCTATAGTATTTATAAATACTACAGCACAAAGCTCAGGCTGAGAACTCAGGCTCAGTCCTGAGCAAACTTGAGAAGTTTTTGAGTGACCTGAGGATATTCAGGCTCTTGCCTGGCCAGGCTATCTTTCTGAGTACTGGATGCTCTGGCAAGAGAAAGGTTTAGATATGTAGTGCACAAGGAGAAGGTGCAAAAACTGGAATGAAAGGCTCTGCTGCAGCTAAGTTAAAAAAAACCAGGAAGATAAGTGGTGCTTACAATGTATGAAGCAACTGAAAATAAAGCCTGGAACCACAGCAGAATGTCCAATAACTGTCTAATATGGATAAGTCTCTCTTGAATTAGCACGGACTTATATGCTTAAATGAAATTTGATCTGTCAGGATAAGGTTTTTTGAGCCTGGTGATTTGTGCTATGCAGCCATTTGGCTGTTCATTCATTGTCTGGCCTGCAAAACTGGGAATTCCCTTGTTTTGGTCTCCAGAAATCTGAGTTTAACCTTGGCTGTACCCCAGGGGTTCTGTTGCCACTGTCTGTAAATTCTTGATTTTTCCCTTTCTTTTTTGAATCAGAGAAGTTACTATCTTGAGGGAAGTAAGATCCAGGTAACAGAAACCCATATATAGGTACAATGTAGGCAAGGAAAACTGAAAAGACATTTATAGAGCCATTTCCTCAACTCATTAAACCCAAAATAGAATCATATGCTTAGGCTTCCCTAGTTTTTAGCAACTTCAAAGAAAGTGATCCATCAGTACACCCTGTTACATGATTACTATTTGTCCAAAATCAGTCTTTTAGTAATGAGATCTAGATAATGATAAGCTGCATGAGTTGCCTTGGTAACCTACTGCCTCAAAAGTCTTATGTATAGCTTTAGGACTTGCAGGGGTGTGGGGTGGGAATGGGAAAAAAAAAAAAGGCAGTGTGCAGAGAAATATCCATGTTTGTCTGAGGGAAAGATCTTGCAGAGAACTTTTCTGTCTCGTAAAATTCCAGGAGAATTATTTTTCATTAAAGTGGGCTGTATCAACTGTGGTGATGTTGATGCAGCTCATGTGAAATTAGATGTTTTTTTTTTTCTTTCAGACAAACCCAGAATCTGTCCCTAATTAAAACAAAAAAATGCAGCACAAGTGTGATCTCTTTCAGTTAAAATATAAAGGCCAGATCCAGAATCAAGATCTAGTCTTCCTTTTGTGTAAGCAAGGCGAAGAAGGGAAATGCGGCGTTGTGTTCTTTTCCCTGGTCCCGGGCAGCTCTGGAGAGCCTGGCTAGGGCGCTGTTTCTCAGTGGGACTGGGGCTGCCGCGTGTCCCGGGCGCTGTTGTGTTCAGCGCACTGGGGTGGGGCTGGCTGCGCTCTGTGGCCGGTGCTGGGGCGAGACAAAGAGGTGAAGGAAGGCGCATCCTGTCCTTGCGGTTGGCTGGAGAGCCTTTATTGTTGTGTGGAGCTGCGATGGAGAACAGCGGCCGCTCCCCAGCACCGCATGGACAAAATGGCCACGAACAAAGGGGCGTGTGGGGTTTTATAGGGGGCGGGCCGACGGGGGTGGAAGCCCCCTCGCCCAATGGGGACAGGCAACGTGGCAGTGACGTGGACCACGGCAACCAACGGGAACGCGACAGGGGCGGACACAGGGCTCCGGGACGAACGGGAATGCGGGGACGGGGTAACAGACACAGAACTCTCAGGAGTGGACAGGAGAGTGACCACAAAACTGGCATGGTAAGTGACCCAGAGCGAACCACCGTGGGGGGAA
Organism: Vidua macroura; assembly: GCF_024509145.1. NCBI lineage: Eukaryota > Metazoa > Chordata > Aves > Passeriformes > Viduidae > Vidua > Vidua macroura. The sequence goes on from NC_071572.1 coordinate 23,684,747, forward strand.
CATGGGGGTGCACAGGGGTACACAGAACTAGCTAACTAACATATATCAGAACCCCTAATCTGAACCCAAACCCGGATTGCAACAGGGAAAATCATTAACTCTGCTGTATTTTTGTGTAGAGGAGCACTATGTCTGTAAATCACAAGAACAAATGATTTTATCAACAGCAAAAAATGCTAATTTTTTAGACAGTTAAATCACTTAGTTTGTGATGACCAACTGTGTGCTTAGATTTAGCAACATTTCAGGGTCTCTAGCACTTCATGGTCACTTTGTGTGGAGGGCTTTGTGTGCATGGTTTCACAAAAAGTTTTGTTTTTATCGGTGATGAGTTTTTAGGAAGAGCGGTAGAAATACAAGACTTTTGTGGAGTTTTCTCTGTCTCCTAAAGAAACTCAGTAGTTCATTAAGTTAAGAGGCTGACTCCAAAACAGGTATTTCTCCACTACCTTTCCTGTAAATAATGATGTATTAAGGATCTGGTTTTGTGTTGTGTAGCACTTGAACCTTTTTTAAAGATTTACTCCTCTTATAAGGTTAGGATATTAGGAGTTCACTGGAGCTAACAGAGAGGGTAGAGCTTCTGAATAAATGAAACTGTACACAAGAATGAATGAAGGTAATTAAATCCAGGTTGTGCTTTAAATGAGACTTGCACAGTTATGGCAATGTGAATTCTGTTTCTTTTCTCAGCATTCCCTTCTCAAGTTTAGAAGAAAAAATAAAACTCTTCACTTAAATAGAAAATAGAGATGAGACAATGAGGAAAGCATCTTCTTTAATCAATGTAATGGAAATAAGATACACCAGTTGACAACCACATCTCAGTGACTGCACAAGTCACAACCAAGTCTCTGTGTTGTGAATTTGATATAGTTTGATGTTTTTATGCAGTACCTGACATTTCAGTCAAAATACTCTGATTTTTTTGCTGCTCTTCAGGAAGAAATTGAGTCAATCTACCTAATGAATTTTAGGTATTTATAGGTTTATATATAATATTTATATTATAGGTATCATTTAAGGAAGGCTGAAATGACAAAAGCTGCATTAATGCAAGGAATCAGGCCTGGCAAGTCTTTCTTATTCTAGGGCTTTGTTCTGTGTAGACACCAAACAAATACAAAACCCCTGCATATGTTAAGTAAAGAATGATGTTAGATTGAAACTACTCCTGTGTGTGGTAAAACAGTCACAAAGTTACCATCAAAATCAAACTGATGAAAACAGTGCATATGAAAAAGTGTCCATTTGCTTTTGTTCATTTTTCTCTATTAGAAAAAAAAATCATAATTATAATGGTCTCTTATTTATTGAAATCTTGCTCAAACAGCTAGAAAAACAGAGAATTGGCATAATTTCATATTTTACAGTGCCTCTCTTTTTATTAATAGATCTGTAGCTTCACTTCTGCAGAGACTATAATAACTTTTGAATCAGGAATTTTTCTGATATCATTACTCTTTTCAGTCCCTCCAATTGCTCAGCTGCTAGTGAGTATTTAACAATTTCTTCCTTGCCTGTTATTCACCTTGTATGTTTTCTGCCCAGCTTTAGTTGTCTTGTCTTTCAGCTGTCTGCCACTACAAGGGCATAATGTGTCTGTTATGAAATGCAAATAATGATACACTCATCTTCTCAAAGCAACTCCAATGAATATCTACTGTCAGGCTAGCATAGCTATTTCCAAACAAGGTGTATGTATTACTAAAATCTTCTTTTTGAGCTAAATTTATTTGTGGAATAAAGTTAAATTCTAGTCTTGCCTGTATTGGGTAGGTACTCCACAAGTAAACTCTTTGTTTTCTGTAGTCATGCTCAGAACAGATTCATTACTTGAAATAAGACAGGATATGAGGTGTGGTGATTTTTGCAAGTTGATTTCAGCATATTTCATCTGTAAATACTGATGAAATCCTGGGTGGGTTTAAGAGATGCTGGGCACAGTCAGTATGTTATGAGGGGCAGTCAACATCTTGCTGCTTTAGCACAGTGAATCAAATCATATTAATTATGCCTTAGCAAAGCTGGATAGTTCATATAATTTTAATGGAATCAAGGTACCAACTTTGCTGCATCAAAGCACAAATAAAAATATATATTTGATAAACAACACTAATAAACAGAGCCACTGACAGAAACACAAGGAATAAAGCTGTGGAAGACCCAGTAACAATATAAACCAGGGATGTTGTTACATTATGTTTCATTATCTTGTTGAATGCCTGAAGAAAATTGGGCTTTGTTTTAATGGCTCTTGCTTTTCATAGATGTTTTCATAATTGTAATAGCAACTAGTCGCTCTTCTAATGTTTAGTCAGCGCTAGATGCCAAACATAATAATCTAATTATTCCTTCCAAGTTTGACTCTATGAGGAAGTATATTTTTTCAGACTCATTTTGCTTTAATTTAGAATATAAACAAATTATACAGTACTAATTGATTTTTGGAGAAAAGTACTTTTATTTTAAAGGCCTATGTAATGTTGTGAATTGACAAACATAAATATGAACAGTACGGACTTTTCTTCATTTGTTTTCTTAATAACAGGGTTCTACTCTTAGCATGCATAGGCAAGGGAATAAAGATATCAAAGTAAAAATTTTGAAAGAACTGATGTGGCAAGGAAGGATGAGTATGATTTTAGATAGTAATATCTAAAATTAATGTGATTGCAGTTTGAAATATGAAAGTAAGCAGTGTGCACTCCAATTCTGACTAGTTAACTTGCTGATACAATGACTGTCCCACACAAGCAATTACTATTTTATACTTACTGTTAGTAGTAGTAGTATTAAACCACCTAAATGTGTTAATGTAATCATTAAAACTAACAATGGGTATAGGACCTTCCCTATCTGAAGAAAATGAAGGTGTTAAAACCCTTGTAAGAGTAGATAGCATTTGTTTTGATTGAGCCTTTTTAAAAGTTCTCATTAAAAGTCCCTGTAAGGCTTTACTTAATCCTTGTGATGCAACAGGCTTCATTATAGGAGATGCATTTTTATTTCTTTCTTCCCTCCTAAATCGGTTTCCCTTAAGAGACTGTATTAAAAAAAAAACAAACTAAGAGATAAATAAGAGATAAATAAGACCACATTATGAAGTGATGGTAATTTTTGATGATACCATAAATACTTGTTTGCCACTAAAGACAGTCCATTGCATGTCAGTGTTGGTTTATCTTAATGAAAAGAGAAGGGTGCAATCAGTCAAAACCAATATAATGTCCTAACAATACATGCCAGGCCTAAAATAGCAACCCTAATAAAAATCTCGAAATACAAATAAAGATATCACCAGTTGTTTTACTGAGTAGGAACTAACTTGCAGTCTCTTTGTTTTCTGCTTGCATCAGATTATGTGACCTGATGATTGCTTATGTTGGAATCAGTTTATTTGCTGACAACCCCTTTTGTCTGTTTGAATCACCCATTTTATCAAGATGTTTTTCTGTTGTTGTGATACTGTCTGCTGATTTAGTAAAAAAATAAATCAGAAGAAAAGGCTGCTCAGTTTGTGAATGCTTTTCATCTAGGGCATTTTACAACTCTCAAGGGTATATTTGCTGGTTTTTACAGACTGAATTCCTGAGAGTCTCAGCAAGTTAAAATTCCACTTGTATAGAGCTGCATCTCTGCTAGAAGAATATAGAGGTATCCATGGGTGCATTTTAAAGAAATTATATATAGGGATTGGAAATGTTATGTAAAATCAGAGTTGTCATTCCTTTAATTTGATCTAAATCAACAAATAACTGAAATTGAAGCCAAAATCATGTTGTATGACCTTTTGTTTTACTTCAGAACAGTCTGATTGGCAGCCCATAGGGCAGATGTGACTCGATATAAAATGGGTTTTGAGATGTGGCCTTGCTCAGAGGATGGAGGCAAAAAAAAAAGGAATCCTGGCATTTTATGAAGCCCAAAGCTGTCAAACCATTCTAGTGTGACCGTGTAGCCCTTGACACTAAGGTCTGTGAAGCACCCACTACGTCTGTGGGTTTGTGGCCCTGGGAAATGCCAAGTCTGGAGAGGATCCCATGATAGTTCCCCCAAGGTGACATCTGCCCTTAGCAAAAGCAGGACCATGTTGTTGCAATTTAGTGGCTCTGTGTGATGGTTCTGTGTTACAGTCTGGTAAGTAAAATGTTGCTTTTATTCTAGGAGCTGCATGCGGTTTGCATAGCCAGGTTTTACTAGCGGGGAGACGACAGAGGCAGCTTCTGTGAGAACCTTCTCACAGTGATGGTGATAGCACCTCTGGGGTAACTTAGATAAGAAGAGGAAAGAAAAAACAAGCCGCTGTGGAACAACAGCCAAAAGAGTGAGAATACACAGCCTTTCAGACACCAAGGTCAGTGTAAAAGGAGGAGCAGGAGGTGCTTGAGGCACTGAGCAGAGATCCCCCTGCATCCCGTGGTGCAGACAGATCGTGGTGAGGCAGCTGTGCTCCTGCAGACATGGAGGTCTATGCTGAAGCAAATATCCACCTGTAGACCATGGAGGACTCCATGCTGGAGCGGATGGATTCCCAAAGGAGGCTGTGACCCCATGTGAAGCCTGGGGTGGAGCAGGCTCCTGATGAGACCTATTGCCCCGTGAAGAGAAGAGTCCACACTGGAGCAGGTTTGCTGGCAGGACCTTTGACCCTGTGGGAGACCCATGCTGGAGCAGTCTTCCTAAAGGACTGTACCCTGTGAAAGGGATCCATGCTGGAGCAGTTCATGAAGAACTGCAGTCCATGGGAAGGACCCACTTTGAAGAAGATTGTGACATTGTTGAAACCTGGGAAGTTAAAGGGAAGCGAGGGTGGTGTTTATCAGTGTTCTTTCTGAACCTTCATATAGATTTAGAGTAGCTGCTAGTGACTTTTAGATTTGGTTGTTAATGAGTAGGATTTGGATTTGTTTGCAGATTCCTAATTTCAGAATTATGTAAAAGCTAAATATTCTTATGGAAGCTGTACTACTGCTACTGTACTGTTCCTTGTTTTCAAAAATATGTCCATGGGACACATGCCTGTGGGAATGATGCTGAGTATCTCCATGTATTCATGCGGTGGTTTTGGCCATGAATTTGTAGTCTGTGTATGTAAAGATAGCTCCCATCTGTCCCCTACTTGAAGTCCTTCAGATGGAAGCAGATAACAGCTCTGAGGTGGAAGATTCAAATACTTTAATGAAAGGATGAAGAGGACAGCAGACACCAGACCAATTGCTAATGTTTTATTTTACTTAGATGCCTTTGCATTGTAATACCTGTAAGAATTCCAGCAAAGGTCATTATAAATTGAATGTGTACTTAAATGAAATTACCTTTCACATTAAGCAGAATGTAATATTTCTTTATAACACTTTTTCAGAGCTCCTTATTTGTCAAAGAGAAAACTAAATATATTAAGAGAATTATTATTGCAAATTGCCTACAAGTGTAGAGCATCACAAATTTTGTTAGGAGAGCAGAGCCATCACCTACCTTTTTGCACTAGTGTAAGAGTAGTCCATGAGATGAAAGGTGTAATTTCCTAGCACTGTGTTGATATGAATTAATTGTTTTCCTGTTTAGTACTCCCAGTTCCTCCCATCTCCCTGTTTAATCTGATTCCCTCCCCACCTCAGGTCCCCTCCACCCACAAGCTGGTCTCCTAGTGCTCTCGGTGGAAACACCAGTTGTAGGATCATTACTGAGTGTATAACACTTACCTCTCCTGGAATTTGCAATACATTTTTTTGGTTGAGAAAAAATCAAACCTAAGTAATAGAAAATAGTAATAGAAACCCATTTTCCCATTCTGAACAAGTAATTCTTCTTTTGCTGAGGCACAATGGAATTCATCTTACAGCAGTTTCGTAACTCTTGCTTGTTTGTTGAAAAGCATATTCAGGAACTGAAACAACTTTTACTCAAAAATACCTTTCTTCATATTCCCTTTGTTCCACACCTTTTTCTTGAACAAACCTGCTTAAATCCCAGACCAAAATGCTGGTTTCAGTTCTGCTGGGGGAAGAAATTTAAGTCCTTGATTGCTAGTCCATACAGATGTGTTGTGGTATGTCTCAGATCACAAACCATAGTGTGTTACACCAATGTGGCAGTAACTTGAATTTCAACTGTGAAGCCCATACTGTGTCACAGATGTGTTTTGTACTTGGTCTAAGGCCTCCCAATCAGTTTAACTTTTGAGCTAAAGCACAATGAGATCTGAAACAGTTGTGATGTTATTAAGTCGGCAGAAAGAAATGTCCTGGTACGTTACCGTGTTCAGAGATGTGTTGAGTCCTAAGGTATTGCTGGTCTCCATGCAGCTTTTCTGTGTTAAGAGTGGTCAGAATCTCAGTGTTTTATGCAGCTTATCAAGAGTGTCTGAGGGCAGAAAAATCTCTTTTCCTAAAAACCATTTAGGTCAATCTGTGGTGCAACCTAGTTCAAATAGAAGTATGTTTCCTCTGTGAATAAGCATAGTTGTGAAGCAGTTGCCAGCTTGTGAAGATAAAGACTCAGTCAATGAGACAGTTTCAGCTCCCACTCATACTATTGCCCTGGATGATTGCCTAGTCTCCTCACTATGATCCAAATCTGTGTTTGGGGATGCCCTGATTTACATAGTATTGATGCATTAGACTTTGGAGCTTTAAAGTCTCTGTTGCTTGCTGCACCAGAGATCCCACTTTTGTTCTCACACGTTGTTTTGTTTGGAGTTTCATTTTATATAAATGCAGAAGACATACTGCCTCCATTTAGTGATTCAGAGCACGCTGCAAGCCCTCACTGATTGTGGGTAGGTTGTGAAAGCAGAAGCTGCTGGAGCATCCCTGCCTGCCTTCTGACAGGCTCGCCCAGTGCAGCATCTCTTCTAAAGACAAAGCACCATCCCTCTCACTAGCCACCATTCAGTTTGTTGATGTGTTCCTGGGGAGACATGGTGGGGGTGAGAGGGTCCCCACTCCCTCCAGGCCACAAGCACCAAAGGGAAAGCTTCTTAAATGGAGCGTGTGTGCACAGTCATGCTAACAGTCATATCTGTGATTTGCATACACTTGCTTACACAGGACAAAAATGCAAGAATGTTGGGGAAGCCCTGAATTTTGGGGTTGTGAACAGTGTTATTTATTTTTCTGGTTATTCAGATGTGTTCCAATGCAGTAGTTCGACATGTAGTTAAAATATATGCTGTTTTTAAATTTGAGGAAGTAGCTAATTTTTGTAATTAAAACAAGTTAAATACTCTGAAGGTCATGACCCAAGATTGCTAAATGCAGAGTTAAAATGGTGATGTTAAACCAGTAGCCTAATAGTAAGAAGCAGAGATAAATATACATTAAAGTATGCTGTATGTACCAGGCAGCAATTCACCATATAGTGTGAGGTGAGCAGCATTGCTTGGCTAACATGTTTCCATGTTGCTGAGTTGCTATGGCAATATCAAACCAATGAATAAACCACATCACAGAGACAGGGAGGTGAGTAAGTGTGAAATTGATTCAGTGGAACACAGGAATATGTGGGAACAAAACTGGTCAAGATAAAATTTCTGGTAGGAATATTTATGTCTTTTCACATTTTCAATAATATATTATAATTACTTTTTAAGACATTGGAATCTTGTGGGTATTTTTTCCACCATAAACTCTTGTGTATTTTTTATCTGATGCTATGTGTGTATTTCAACATAAGGATTTAATCCATTAATGATTAATATAACTAAATATAAAAAGTATGCAATTTTTATATAAATTAATTTAGTTGATAGTTGTATAAAGTGTTGGTTAGATAAAATAAGTTGACTACAAGTTTCGTTACTAACTGTAAGCTAATATTGTAGTAGTTGCATTTGAAAACATGCTTTTACATAGATCAGGATTAAACTTGTTCTTTATTTCTCACTTTATTAGTGTCCATCATAGTGTTAGACTCCACAGAAATGTCCTAGAAACACTGCATTTTGGATAGCACATTGATATAACAAAAGACACATATCTGTGCTTATAAATGGATTGCACAAATATTGATCATGCTTCATTGCCCCATTTTGTGATTTATGTGACCAGTGTTTGGAATGTCTTAGGAATAAAATATCTTGGATATTTTTTTAAATTTCTTTTAAAACATTATATGAAAAAACAATTACATTAAAATGTGCTATCAGCAGTATATTTTTGTTCTCTATGAAAAATTAAATACATATGATGCATGTTTTTAATTAGGATTTCAATTTTACTAATTTGTCTCAGTTCAGTTGGATGATCAAATAATGATAAAGGTTTTATTCCTGGAAAAGATCCTGCTATAGAGGAATAGAAGGTTATTTTTTTGTACGTGAATTATTAATGTTAGAAATTGTTATTTGTCTAAGACATAAATCTATTTTTAGAACATTTTTAGGCTTTCTAGCAGGAGGCATACAACCATGAATATCAGTGCTTGTAGTTTGTATGCTATTTATTGGATCAAAACTTGCTCCTTATTTATAGCTTAAAAAAAATCTTACATGTGCTTTTGTTTCATTCTATCTCCTCCTGTGAGTGTATCTGTGTTGAAGCCCTCTTTATTTTATTTGTTGCTGAAGAAAAATATGTATGATAAGAATACTAAGTTAAACAGCATTAAATAAGATTTTGTTTCATTTTCTAAAAGGCCAAAATGGTCTTATCAGGTACAGTCAATAAAACGAAGACTGTAGTTTGTCTAAGTCCTACTCTGTCACATCAAAGCCCCTGTGGTCCTGCTTTGGTTCCTTTAGTTCAAAGTAGAACTTTAGTTTATTTATGGAACAGAAACCAATATTTGTTGGCATTTAACCTTTTTACTTAGTTTTTGGAGAACAACATTTGCCAAATTATTGGCAAAGAAGTTTCTGACTGATGCTTTTTACATTGGAATGGATTGATAAGGCAAAAAATCTTATGGTGAGACTCTGGTTTTTCCTCCTTTCTCTGTATACCAAAAAATAAAACCCACTGAAAATACACAGACTAATTGTATAAGAAACAATGACTTGTACATAAATAAGGGCTTTTAGCCAGTGTGATGTTGAGTGGATGTTGTTGGATGTTCACAGAAGCTTTTGTGATTTGGAGTTTTGAAGATAGGATAGGCTCTTTTGTGACACAACATCTTGAAAAAGTCCTTCAGTTACATTTTCCTCCATTTCCCTGCAAGTGTTAAGTTCTGACTACATAATATTCCTAAACTTAATGTGCTGATAAGCAGCTGGATCTCAAGAGTGTTCATTTGTGTTATTTTCATATATGAACAAAATCCCTAAATTAATTGATCAAACCTGGATAGATCAAGGTTAAACAGATGTAAAAGGAAATAGTATAGACCAGGATGTAGTTTTTGTTGTACACCATTTGCATAGGAAGTGTCTTTCTTCATTTGTCACTGACCATTTTAGCGGTGCACCTATACGAGACGGGTCCAGCCTGGTGATATCCAGCAGGGACCTGGAAAAGGCAGAGCTGTCACTGTTGAAGCTTCTGCCCTGGCCCATAGGTGAGCTCTCCTTGATCTATGCCGCTTCAGGCTGGCTTGGATGAGGACAAGCACACAACTGAAATAGGGGAAATGTTCTGTTTGAGGAGAGGTGCTTTCAGAAGAGGTTCAGTTTTCCACCTGCTGCTTTGACTTCCTCACTTTTGGTGCATATGCAGAGACTTGTTGCTACTTTGAAAGCAAAGGAACATCTCCTTCAAAGGGTGTCTGAAAGTTTCCTTATCCGCAGAGCTTGGTAAAGAGCTCAGTGTGTGCATAACCCCTGAACCATTGCTTGCTGAATCCTTGAAAGCTTTTTTTAAAGCCCAAGATCTTTGCAAGACAGGTATGGCTAAGAAGCAAGTCTTTGGGGTGGGGAAGGAAGAAGTGTCTCTTCAGCAGCCCAGAGGAACCCTCCAGATCAAGGGCTTCTTTTCTCAGCAATGCATACTGCTACACCTTCAGCTTTTTTATCTTGTATAAAATGAAATCACTTAGGTTATCTCCTCTGAGTAGGCAAGCCAAGAGAGCTTTCTGTCCCCTGCTGTGAGTGGAAAAAACTCCTTCAAACTATTGGTACCCCCTCTTCCTGCCCTCTGAAGCAGATGATGACAAGGGTTCATTTTAACAGAAGCCTGTGTCCATTCTTGTAGCGTCTCAAGTGCTGCCTGATGTGATGGTCCCTGTATGGTCCCTCAGCAGCATCAGGGTGCCCTTGGTGGCAGCTCTCATGGCACTGCACGATGCCCAGAGAGACACCTGTATCAGCACATGCAGAAACAAAAGGATGCATGTTAGGAGAGATGTACCCAGGCATCTCTCTTAAGCAGTGGAGCTGGACATCATATGGCCCTGGAGACATGGAAATGTCTCCTCTGAACTGTTTTTGGGTGTGTGATGCTCTGCACTGTCAATTACCTTCGTGTCAGTCCATCCAATTAAAGTCATGGAGATGGGAACAACGAATGCATAGAAAAAAAGTCATGCTGTCTTTACCCAAGTAGTTAACTACATATACAGTCCAGAAAATCCTGATCTGTATACTTTGCAAGACTCAATAGGATGGAAGTGGCATTTTGAGTAAATTTCTTACACATTTTCTGTGTTTGAGGTTGGCTTCAGCTTTCTTCATTGGTTTCAGCTTCTTCAAAACCATTTTATTCAGTGTCACAATTCAACATCACACCCTCTAAAAACCCTTATTTATGTAAAAGTCTTTATGTACAAGTCATTGTTTCTTATAAAGTTAGTCTGTATTTTCAGTGGGTTTTATTTTTTGGTGTACAGAGAAAGGAGGAAAAACCAGAGTCTCACCACGAGATTTTTTTTTCAGAGGATATCCTTTGGATTAGTTTCTACTGAGACATCAACTTGCTGCTTCATAAATTACTGAGGTAATTTTTCTTTGTTCTTTGGTTTCACGTCTTTCTTATTTTAAAAATGAGTATTCATCTCTTTAGGAATTTTTTAATACAAATTTTCTTATTTGAGTACCTTAGCTAACTTTTTGCTGTTAGAAAGTTTCAAGGGCAGATTTTTAAGGTTAAAGAAGATACTCAGGTGAAGGCAATTTTCAATTCATTTCAGTGCAGGATGAGACCATGAAAAAAACTGTACCTATGACCTAGTCTCCACCATTCTTTTTTTTGTAGCCATCTAGTCATGTCTGGTCAGGGCTGTCTGTGTTATTAGTCAGTGTTATAGCAGGTGTGACCTGGATTACTTGGCATTAAAAAAATTGCAGGACATGATTTTGCCAACTCAGGACTCTTGACTGTAACCCTATATCAATTTCAACTGCTTTAATTACATCCTGATTACATTTTTGCTTTACTATTTCTGTTGGCTATAGCAGACTTATGGTTATTAAAGCATTGTGAGCTACTGCCATTGCTTATAAAACCCTGTCATGTTCCATGTATTGCTTGGCTGATTCTCTCCCTCTAGTAAAAATCATACAGGACTTGGAGATTTCCATGTAAATTAGGTGTTTGTATGTAAATAAAGTTTCTCCTAGGAGATTCAGGTTGTCATGTATAGACCCTAATATTTACAAATATTAACACTGCAGTGTATGAACACAGCTGAGTCAGCTGAAATGTATTATATTCAGTAGGTCATTGTTTTTAATGTAGATTGTTGGTGAGAAGTTACTGTCACCACTGAATATATACATATTTCTTAGAGGCATGTACTAATAACTACGATGGTAGTTATTTTCATTTGGATTAAGTAGTTTATTTGTGAGATTTAGCAGAATTAATAGGGTTATTTCCCTCTCACAGAGCAACTTTTGCCTGCTTCCTCTCTACAGAAATTTCTGAACTTACAACTTCAGCATTGTCTCATCCAAATAAAGTTTGTAAATCTCTGGAAGATAAAGCTTTACAATAAATTTATAGTTGAATATTTTACTGTGGTATCTAGCACTGCAGTTAAACCTTAGGCTAACTGAGATGTCCATGGGTGTTCATTGGCATACACACTTTGCTGGGACAGAAGTTATGGTTGCTTTGAGCATTCTGAGTAGGTTGTAGTTCTTTCAGTTGCAGCTGAGTGATATTGTCCCTTCCTTGTGCACCTAAATAGGATTTGGAAACCCAGAATAACTTCATACTAGAGTATTCATGGAAAGTATTGTTGCTGTTGTTTTTCAAATGGCACAAACATTTCCAAATTCTATGCATTCCTCACAAAATGAGCTGGCAGTGAGCTGGCAGCCTAAAAAATCCAATTGTATCCTGGACTGGATAAAAAGAGGTGACCAGCAGGTTGAGGAAAGTGATTCTCACCCTCTGCTAAGCTCTCATGAGATTTCATCTGGAGTATTGCATCCAGTTTGTGCGTTCCCAGTACAAGACAAACATGAGGTTTTTTTGAATGGGTCTAGAGGGAGGCTACAGATATGATCAGAGAGATGGAACACCTCTTTTGTGAGAATAGTTATTCAGCATGGAGAAGAAAACTCTCCAGGGAGACCTTCTAGCAGCTTTCCAGGACCTAAAGGGGCCTACAAAAAAAATACTTTCTACCAGGGTCTGGAGCATGAGAGAGGACAAAGAGGAATATCTTTACACTGAAAGCAGGCTGATTTAGATTGAATAGAAAGAGGACACTCTTAGGTTGGTGAGACACCGGAACAGGGTGGTTGCAGAAGCCTCATCCCTGGACCTGTTTGAAGTCAGGTTGGAAGGCACTTTGTGCAGTCTGACTTAAAAATACCCCTGCCCATGGAAGTGAGATTGCTCTGGGAGATCTCTAAATTTCCTTCCAACCTAAACCCTTCCACAATTCTGTGATCCCTGGTCCTGATTATTTTAGCTATGGATAAAGCATAAAAATTACTTCTAATTATTGTGAAAGATATTCAGAGTGTAGTTCAGAAATTGGGACAGCTGAATCAGCCACTATGTAAGTTGCTCAGTGCATCTGGGAGGAAATGCTTCTCCAAGGAAGTGGCAATACCACAACAGGGCAGCTGCCGAGATCAAGTACCCATGAGGATATTTATCAGTGCTTTATGTTGCTCTGGAGGTATGAGAGGGATAAAATTCCTTTTCAATATAATTTTTGTTGTTGATAGTGAAGAACAACATTGTTTTATTCTGTAAAACTTTCTTTTATATGTGCATTTTTAATTATCCTTCTTCCTTCTGTTTTCTTAGGGCATTGATTTTTTTTTCTGCACAAATTGTTGATACTGTGAAAAATCAAATTATAGGTACTTATAGATGAAGAAAGTGGGCATTTTAGTTTTGAAGCTGAAATAATGTAGTAGAACACAACAATTACTTCTTTTTCCCCAAAGAGAAAAATCAAAATTGATGCCAATTTTTCTCTCTGAAGATTGAATGAAAAAACACTCAGGAGATTTCTTCCTCCATCTTCCCTTTCTTCCACCAAAACCAGGCTCCCTATGAGCCCCTCCCTCCCCCGATCTTACATCCTGGGAGACCTAGTTTAAATAGGAAATTTTATTCAGAACTGAATAAAATATAAAATCCTAATCATATTTCCCTAAGCCTTTCCTTTTACCCTGAGGAGAGTAAGATTGTGCCTTCTTAAAATGAGAGAATTAATAATACTCCTCTTTCACAGACATGCTGTCAAGAGAGATCTGTTGTGACTTAGAAGTATAGGCTGGCAGGCTGCCCTCTGAGCTCAGGAAGGCATGGCACCATGCCCAGACTCTTTTTCTCTGGGCTTCAGCTTTTTCACATGGCTGTGCAAAAACCAGTCAAGACTTTCTCCTAACCTTGCTTCTCCTGCTGAAGACCCATCTGTACTACCCAGAGGTTTCTGTTCTGTTCACTTCGACTTACAACTCACTTCTGCTCCTCGTTGCCAGCTTTCTGCCTGTAGCTGATGCATCTCAACTTTCTTACACAGACTGACTTAATTCAGCTCAGCTGTTGGATGGCTTTTCCAATCTCATAATATTTTTTGATGAGCCTCAGATAGGGGATAGCTAATCCTCTGGATATTGCTGTAATGATGATCTGACTCACTTTACTATTAATTCAACCATTCTGGAGAAAGTTAAATTATTGTATGCTTTGTTAATGCATATAAATACTATGTAAATACCTTGAATCAGATTTTTTTTTTAATGGGTTCAATTTCCTGTTAAGTGATTGGATTGTAAGTTACAATAACACTGTAAACAATGACCTTTTAGAAACATCTTCTCACTCTAGTAAAAGGAATTATTTTTTCTTGGGATTCTGTTCCTAATGAAGAAAAAGGAGTACCTGCAAGCAAGGAGACGACATTAAGAAGGGAGAATGCCATGTCATTGACATTTTAGAGTGATCTGAAGTGAATACTCAGTCAACCTGACTGACAGTGAGAAGGCAGAAGTTTTAAATGTAACTTCAGTTTTATTTATTTAATATTCAAAATAAAACACTGAAAATACTTTACAATATTGAAATTTGAAATAGCATTATATAATCAATCTCTACAGATGGTAACTTTAACACTATTATGATATATGCTATGTGATATATTAATATTTGAGCTGTGCTCAGTAATACAAAGAGGAAAACTCAGAAGGCTGATGACACTTAATGAAAGGGCTATCACAGACTGTTAAGCCTGCATCATCTAGACCTGCATCATCAAGACTTTCCTGCCTGATGCTGCCAGTCCTGAAGAACTTTGTTTCAGCTTTCTGCACCTGTATGGTGTATCTTGCTAGTTCTAGGCAGGATACAAAGGCAGGTGACACTGCAGCTACCTCTCCTGACAATATCACTGTGTCAGGAATCACATTTTCATTTGAATTTGTTTGTCTGGCAAAGAAAGCCAGAGCCAAAGAGAACAAGGCTACAATTCCACTTACAAACATGATCTCATGCATGTCACCCTGGGAGAGTTCTACTAGGATTTTGACAGCTGCACTTCTAAAGGTCCTGGAGTCATCATCAACAATTCCCTAATATCATCAGCTTTGTTTGTGGCAGCACCAGTCAAAAAAGTTGTTAAAATCTTTGGCATCATCACAAAGGGTGTTGAGAACAAGACAGAGAGTGTCTGCTCTATGTTTTGCTCTGCTGTACAACATTGATGTGCCCATTGTGTGGCAGTTGTGTGCAGGTCTGGTTTCACACCCCAGGAAGGATAGTAGAGGAACAGAGAGGGCCACTAAATTGATGAAAGGGAAGCAGCTGTCTTTAAGGACTAGAGTCACAGGGAAAAGATGAGTGAAGTTTAACAATCATAGGGCTACTACTGGAGCTGTATGGCATTTGAACTTTGGAGGAGATAGGCTTAAAACAAATGAAAAGAAATTTTTTTTCCTTACTGTAAGAGCTTGTGAATGCAGATAATGTGACATTATAAAAGAAGAAAACCAAAAGAAACAGAAAATCAACAAATTAATGGGCAGTAGGCCAACAAATACTGAAAGGAATAGACAGAAGTACACTATAGTAATCTTAGATATGTGATGGCCAATGCAGGGGATTATTTAGAGAATAAGCTAAAGTAGATGGGAGAAAGGAAGACAGGAAGCCTAAACAGCTCCTCAGTAGTCAGTGGCAGAGAAAAAGTGGTGTGCTAGGTGGTCTGAACTTTTTTGATTTTTTTTTTTCATGTTTGCTCACAGTGGTCACAAGGGTTTTATGATAAATTTGTTCAGATGATAAAAAGGATTTGAAACTAAATGCTACTGAGAGAATATAGCAAGTCATAGTGATCTTCCTTTTAACAGCCTAGGAAGATGCCAAGATCACTTCAGGATGGTTCCTGTGATGCTAACCTTTTACAGTGGTTGAGGAGACAGGTTTTGCAAATTCAGAACTTCCCAACTACCACAGGGACTGACATTCATTACAGGGATTTGGGGAGCTTTTGTAGGCATCATAATTACTCTGTAAGGGAATCTCAGCCTAAAACCATTCAGTTTAACTCACACTCTTTATTGATTCACAAAACCAAATAATGAGCAACTGATATCGCTTTTGGCCAAAAGAGCCATTGCCTTTTATAGTGAAACACTGTGATTTTTAAACAATACTGTATTCCAGACACTAAAGGAAGTCACCTTTGATTCACAGGTTGCAGTCTATATACCTTCCTCAAAATATCAATCCTTCTGCTCCCTAGTAAGCTAGACAAAGAAGCTGTTTTTATGTTAACTTATCAGCAGTTGTGAGCATGCAGTTTGAAGTGATTCAGTTGCAGTACATAGAAAGGCACCATCAGCCAAATCAGTGTATGCACTTGTAGGCTTCCTAAATGCGAAGTAAAATGCATTGGAAGTCAGCGTGAAGGGCTAAAACTGTGGTGACAAACACCAGGTTAGAGTAACTTAATAATTTTGATTACGTGTTCGTGCCAGAATGTGCTAGACTTCATCTGTCTGAAACTGCTTATAAGATGCTAATTTATTGTTTTGGGGCTTTTGATGGTTTTTTGCTTGTTTGTTAGCGGATGGGTTTTTGTTTTGCTTTATTTCTGCTGCATACCAGAGGCAGTCCTATAGAGGCACTGTCTTATAGTGAATTGTGATGACAATTCCCACTGCTGACTATGAGATGTCTACTTTTCAAATGTGTGTATGAGAGTATTGGGATCTAAACAAAATTCTGGTTAATGATGAACATCCTTCCCTGGAAGGGAATATAGAACAAGGAGCTGTGAATTCCTTCAGCTGTGGAGATGCTTAAGAATAGGTTTTCCCCTGGATACTTTTTAGCATCACTTGACAACACAGACTTCAGCAACACAAAACACTAAACAAGGGTTCTTTGCTCTATGTTACATTGGTTGAATCAGTGTTATTGGTGTCTTATTATTGATTAAAATAATTTCATAAGTGGAGGACAGTTGTTTGAAACTAAATCCACAGATTTTTTTTAGGGAAAATAAAAGTGGTTTGCAGCATTTGAATTCGTGGCGTATTACTTCATGTGGAAGAAATATCCCCAGAAATGTCACCAAGTGACTGAAGTGAATGCCTTTCTTAAAATAGACTGTTACAAATGTCTTAGACCAGTACCTACTCTCTAGGTTCACAGAGACTTCTTCAATCATCCTAGGATATTTATGTTCAGGGTGCTTCTTTGCTTGAGTCCATCCAAGAGACTATTGAGTCTTTAGGATGAAGATGATAGCGGTGTGTACCCACTGTTTAACATAACTTTGTTCAATAAATTTGAAAATTGTTGTCATCAAAGCATATCTGTATGGGAAATCAAAGTCCCAGTGTGATGTGAAGTATCCAGAGATCTGAAAGCCATCAAGAACTAGAAATCGTCTTTCCTGATCCATGTTTGGGAGCTCTTGTATAGTAGAAAACACAGAGTACAGTCAAGAGCCAACCTCACCTCTCTTTCACTGACTTAAAAAGAAGCAGGCTATTGAGGCTGCTGATGTTTGGTTTGTATCATTAAGGCAATTTCCTTATTACTGCCTCCTTTCTATATTCTTCTTCCCCGCACAGCCTGTCTTGTTGCATTGCTGTTGCATGCAATATCTGCATATTTTCCCAGTGTGATTATTTGAGTCTATTGAGGTCTGTGTTTTACTTCCAAGTTTTTATGAAAGACAATAAATACGTTTTGAAAAAACTAACTAAATAGAATTTTACTTATGAGACACAGAACTGCAATTCTATCCCTCACGATTTTATTTTGCTCTCTCCTTTGGGACATGTTTCAAGATATTAACCATCTACCTGGGTTCCACATATAGTAAAAGAATACAATTTATAGTGTCCACTGAACAGTGAGAATATAACTTTATCTACCTGCTTTAAGCCAAGTCCAAAAAGAGCTAGTTTTGGTGATGACACTATTCACTGAGTGCACTGCTATCTTATTACAGAAAGACTAATGGTTCATAAGGGTCTCCTTGCTAGTTTGGATGGAGGTTTGTATAATACTTTTGTTTTCTAACTTTCCCATGTCTTTTATTCACCAATAGTTATTGGTGAACAATAATAGTAATAATCAAGTTGTTACTAGGTTGCTGTAGAAAAAAAAAAAATCTCATTCCTGGTTTGAAAAGGACAGTTTTAAAATTCTGTTTCTTTCCATATCTATGTTGTTTTATGCTTAACTTGCTTGAAATAGAAGGAAGTGCAAGACAAAAGGCTTGGATTATATAGGAACAAACCTGAAAGCATGTTGAGAGATGCAAAAAAAGAGCAGACAACTAAACTAGATTGTCACTTAAGAAAAGGGTACTTTTGAACTTTGAAGTCTCCATGCCAAACCATACGGTGTAGTTAGTACATTGCAGTGGTCTGTGACTGCTATTCTTGTAGGAAACTGGGGAAAGGAGAGATGTGTAAAACTAACAAGATGCTGGTTTTAGTAGGGACTAAATAAATATAACTGAGAGGAAAATAAGGCTCATTTTAGTATTAGCATCAGTATTTTTCATCAAAGTCTTCATAGAGTTATATTCAGGTATCATTATTATGCACGTGTCTCTGCTGGGAGATGAAAGAGATCCTACAGTGTCCTGCATGGAAGCTTGAAACAAAATCAATGTTTATGAGGTTATGGGGAAAAGGACTTGACCAAGATTGATGTAATACAGCTTGCAGAGGCATTTTGCTCCTGACTTTACCCCTTCATGGGGGTAAATGAACTTTACCACAAAACCAGCTTTTCAAGGCTGGGGTCAAGCTGGTGGCCAAAGGAGGTGCTGGAAGCAGGACAGCCCCTAACTCCAGGTCTTGTTCTCCCCTGCCCTGGTTTGCACAGGCTGCACACAGATGGCAGCACCCCCACTGGTGCTCCCACCAGTGAAAGCAGATGGCAGTGGGCAGCTCTGCCTGCTCCCAGCCTGATGGACCTTCTGTCCACTTCACTGAAGCTCTCTGCCATCATTCCTCTTTTTCCTTTCACCTGCATATAATCTGTTTGCTCGTTTATCATGGAGGTGTATTTTATCCTGCAGAACAGGAAAATGACTGCATGCACTCCTGCAGTTCATACATTTTGGGACATGGCTTTGCCAGCTACACCAGCCACTGCTCACTGCCAAAATGCCAGCTGACAGACATGCAGCCAGTTTGCTGAATTCTGTCAAGGTGGTCTAGACCACTTTTGTAACTTTTTTTCTAAAATCTTTATAAAATAGCCTGTTTGACTGCCTTGTATGACAGGCAGCAACCCCTGCAGTTATGTTGGTTAAGGATATAATGGTGAAGATCTGGGAAAGAAGCTACCCCTTAAATCTGGGAAAGCAGCAGTGGAAGCTGGGGAAGATGCTTTCACAGTCCACATTTCCATATTCACAGCATCTTTTTTTTAAATAAGCATCTTACCCTGTTTTATTCTATCTCAGTATTGGATTTAAATTGTGCTTGGACTATATGAAACTTTTTAAAATATTGTATAGCTATGCTATGTTTGTGTGGTTGTAGTGATCCAATTTCATGGAGTATACAAGATGTGCACAAAAATAATAAAATACAATTTAAACAGCGTGACTTAGTTGCAAGCCCAGAATATTAAGTTGAAATAATAGCATAAAACTTAAGTGCAAGAGGATAAAAAGGCATGAATAGAGCTTCAATCCTGTGATTATGCCCACATGGTCCTCAAGGTCTTTTTGCTTCTCAGTCGGTGGACACCAGAAGCTGGAGTCAACTATTCTATGCACCAAAATGAGTTATGACTTTGAACTTGTTTGGATATCTGAATCTGGCCAGATGCAATACTAGACTTAGGGAAACATTTAGTAGTCTTGGATTTGATATTCTCATGTGGGTCTATTTCAAAATGAATGAGTATTGCATTTGGTGTATAATTCATGTTAGGTACATCATGCATTAGATTTTTTTTTTATTGTATGCTTTAGAAATTGGGTTTCCTACGCAACTGTGGCCACCTTGTGGATTCTTCAAAAGAAAATTGTATCTTATATTATAAAAAAGTAGCTAGGAAAATTTTGATAATTAAAAACTATTCCGTTGTGTTGTTAGTCCTGGTTACTAGCTTTCAGTCATCACTTTTTACTTGTTAGAAATTAATTATTCTTACTAAATGTTAGTAGTTAATTATTGTTCGTAAATGTAAGCAGCAGTACTACTTCTACTAGGACTGTTAAATATAAAGCTACCATTTTTCATGAAAAGATTATTGAAATTGGTAAAGTTTAGCTGTGGAGGAGAAAAGAATAATTTCAGTCACACTGTATGTCTCTCTTGGAATTGGGGTTCTTTAACAACTCCCCCACTTCTTAAAAATAGATTTCTGGGAAAGAACACACTGAAGACGGGGTGAGTTGACCTTGTTTACCTGCTGGATGCTCACCCAGCTGCTCTTTCCCTTGCCTTTTTCAACAGGAATGAAGAAAATAAAACAAATCTAGTGGGTCCAGATAAGGACAGGGATATCTGTTACCATCATGGGTTAAAACAGACCAGTAGCATGCCCACTGATAGCATCTTGCCACGTAAATCCAGTAAAGAAGGCAGATGAGGAAAAGCATGATATTGCCTTTCCAGTATTAGCCTGCTTGCTAGGCCTGCTCTGTTGGAACTTTTAATTCTATGCGAAGAACCTCACCAGCACGTGTGAAGCTGCTTGGCCTGGCTATTGGAGCCTCAAGTGGCTCAGGCTGTGCAGCCAGAACAGGTTTCTCATGGTGTGAGAGACTCCCTGAGCTGTCAGAGCTCTGGACACCTGCAGTCAAGATAATTAGAAGCTTCAGGATCTCTGGCACTGGAGCAGGTTAAGTAATGGGGATGTCAAAAGTGCCTCCTCATGGCTAGCCACTCCAACTTTGGATATGTTGGTACTTGAGACTTCCAGCCACCTACTGGGAAGTCAGGCAAGATTTCATTTCAGTTCTTTGAAAGGTGGTTCATTAAATCAGATTAGAATCAGCTGATGAATCTTTCTGGTGTGACTCTTGTTTTGCCAGAGAGTTTCTCAGTGACTCAATTTCTGACCATAAAAGTGAGTATTCCTCAAGCTACTCTGAAGTGGCTGCCAAAATAGAGTAGTGGAAGAAAAAAAGTTGGAAGAAGTTACTTGAAATTATAATAAAGCCTGTTTCAAAAGATACTGGACAAGGTGACACATGTGTCATGCATGTTATTCCCTTGTGTCATTACTTTAACGGTTGTACAACAGCAATGGGCTGTTATCATATGACACTCTAGTAATGGAGAACTGTGTCTTGGTAAGGCCAGACAGATAAAAAGCAACTCATCAGCAACTCAAATAGAATGCTACAGTAGAAATACACCAGGAAAAGGCATTCAGGCTTGAAAAAAAAGAAAAGATTGCAGTGTATTTTAAATTGAAAAAAACCCCAACCTCAATATTTTTTTCTTCATTCATTCCTTTTATGATTATCCTGCAATAAGGTGTTGTAAATCATGCATATTTTTTCCGTTTCTTCATTTTACTTCTGTATGTTCTGCTATAATTAATTTAGATTGCAAGTCTTGCAAGTCCAGAGGCATTTCTGTAACTGCAAAACTACTTTTTTCATTTTTAAATCAAAAGAACTTTTTTCCTACCTTTCACATATGAGCCCATCCGCCATAACTGCTACACATTGTGTACAACCCCCCTAGAGGATCATTTTACATATTTTTGGATGCCTAAGATTCTTCATGTTTGCTGACATGTTAAAAAGTTCTTCATTAATTAGCTTTAATAGATTTTTAATGCATTATTATATTTCCTATAGCCTTTTATTGATTTTGCTTCCTGAATTCTCTTTGACTAAATAAATTTTTTTTTTTCCTTCTATTGACATTTAGTTAACTCATGAAATATAAATCAGGCTTACACATTTTCCTTGAGTCTTGGTTACAAGGAAGACCTCAAGTAGCAATGTGATGGCTTAGAGAGCATATCTATAAGTTCTTTTCACAGTAGAAAGAGAGCTTATGTATCAGACTGAATATATATATATGATAATATTCCATGGAAATGCCCCTTTCTTAAGACTTCTTGACTTTCAATAAGAACTTTAATTAAGAAAATAAAAAAGCTTTTTTTTGATTTTTGATGCATTTGTGCTTTATACCAAGTGATTTTTAAAAAAGGTTGAAAAGTTAACCTTATAATCATGCCTATACCCAGATCCTGCTGAATCAAGCAGATACCATTTAGATCAGATTAACTGAATTTTAATCTATATCATTATAAGTAGAAAAATCATGAAAGGGATTCTTCATAATCAGTACTTTCTTCTGATAGATCAGTGGTGTGAGATGTGAGGTGCTTAACAAATATGCAAACTTCCATTAATACCAGGAGATTTTTCTGGTACAATTTGACCTTCAAGAAAGTTTGTTATAAACACAGTGCCAAGCAGGCAGCAGTGTTAGGAAGAACATTTGAGGAACGGTGTGAGATTGTAATTGTAAACAATATTGCAATCTGCTTTGTGAACAATCTATCGTTTGTCTGCGTGTTTTTGTTCCCACTGTTTAATACTGTGGGAGTGTTTTCTGTTGCTTTGTTCATTGTTCTTTAACACTATGCCAAGTTCTCTGTCATAGTAGTAGTAGTGAAGTGTTTCTAATGACTTACCATGGTTTTAACTATGGTGTTATTTGTCACCAAATGACACAAGCAAAAACGACGCACCACAGCCTTGGTCACGATGAAGAGACTAATTTATTTTTTTCTGACTCCAATCTTTTATAGTTCTCAAAAGATGTCAGTGGATTGGAGGGTGAACGTGCCACCTCTCCAACGACACTGGACAAACTACCTGTACATCAAATTTCTCCGCCTCTATGAAAGAATGCAAAACAATAGGTTATTTACAGAAAGTTGTGTGAGAAAGTTCTCTACAAGAATGTAAACTCAGAAGGCTTTAGAAAACTCTTGATAACCAGGGCGACAGTTATTATCTTTTGTTTAGGAGGTTTTGGAGTTTTGGGTCCAGCACTGAATACTTGGGGCTTTATTCTTCTCTCGAGAGAACTATGGTCAGGAGCATAAAGATATTGGCAGTTAAGTTGAAAAACTCAAAACATTCTGCTGAGGCAGGATATGTGCTAGCACAATGTGTTTGAAATCACCTTTTTCTTTTTTTTTTTTTCTGAGGGGAGGAGGCAAGAGGAGTATATCCCTCCCACCTTTGAATTGCATGACTTTAAAGGGAGGCAGATCAAGTGCTCTGAGGAGGAATCTCTGGAGGTTACTCAGTAGCATCAGTAGCAGTATGAGAGATCATGTAAGGTTCAGGAAATGCTTTGAAAACAGCTGGAGATAAAGTAAGTATCAGGTGAAGAATGAGTGCCTGCAATGTTTTTGTTTTTACTTAGACTGATGGCCCCAGCTGGAGCTAAATGGGCTAAATAGATCAATACAGTGACAGTGTTTTGGGGAAACTTGTGTTTCCCCAAAAGAAGTAAGGGCAATTATGAGAGGGTGGGGGTAATGATTCTTCTCATTTGTTAGAGCATACTTTGTCTTGTGTAGGTTGTTCAGAATACAATTTTTTTTAATGAAAATTATCCACTGAAGTTGTTCTTCAATAGAATTGTCTCAGAAACATTATTAAAATAATCCCTGAAACTCTACCTCAGAGCACTTAACTCTGAGTTTCTGCTGGATGTGTAACTCCTATGTAGAAGGCTTGTGTAAGTATTTCAATTTTGTGGAAGATGACTAAGGTACAGTGAAATGACTTGTCTGAAGTCATTCGAGGTTTGTAGTACTTTGAAGGAATTAGGGAATTTAAGGTGTAGAGAGTCCAAGACTAGTTGGAACTTGGTTACGCTTGTGCTGCACGTTGCTGGTAGTCTGTAATTCAGATGCTGGCTAAAACAGGCTTCTGGGAATGACTCTTGATGAGTAAAACAAAGATGGCCAATTTAGTCTCAGGCAAAACAGGAACTACAATCAATAGAGTTAGACTTTTAGATGATGTTTCCTGGAAAAGCAAGCAGTGTGGAAAATACACTCCCAATCGTGAACTTAATTTAAAGGGGAGCTTTCAAACAAACAGGATCTCATTTAGAAACATCAAGGTGGCAATTTATAAGATGTTACCCAGAAGAACTGATCTTAGAGGATGGATTTAAATGTATAGGAGTGTAAAAATGTCCAAACTTGCTTTTTATGCTAGTCTTGAGAGAAGTCTTTTGCTCAAAATTTTAGGTGTATAGTCTCTCCTCCAGAAGGACATGCTTTTTGGGTGTAAGGCAAATATCAGTCTGGGAGCAAAGTAGTTTTCTATAAAATTGTCATTGGAGAATAAAATGTATGTAATTTATATAAACTGCTTAAATTCCTGTTCACTGAATTGTGGCTGAAGATGGGACATGAATCAATTTGGACCTCAGGTGTACTTGTGCTACTTTGGATTCTTTTATAGTAGAATTGATCAGTGGAAAACAGCATGACAATAATAAGGGTCTCAGTCAGACCGTGGAGTCAAATGTTGATCCTTATTTATCATTGTTAAATAACAGAAGGGAAGCAGTGAAGCACAAATTCTCAGCAGAATACTTTTTTTGACAGCTGAAAAGAAAGATGCCTGTGCTATTACAAATTGATGCTGCAGTCCCTAGAAACTTGACGGGTTTTTTTGTGAAAAACAGAAAAGGGAAAAAATAAAAGATGACTCTGGCTTGGAATCCCAGGTGTTGTGACCATATGATCAAAATTATGCTCTCTGTAATTGCAAAACTAGGACTGAAACAGCAGTGACATGACATTAAGTCATCTTTTTGTCTCAGTACTCTCTACCTTTGTCTCACCTGGGTGCTCCTACATACCTTTGGATATGGCTGTCTTCACAAACACTTTGGCTGTGAGGAAAGGTTGGGTGGAAAGGAACAAAGGTGCAATGAGGCATGGCTTGTCAAATTGTTGATGTTGTGCTTAAGTGACTACTCTTGTGTTGTAATATTTCTACAGTCCTTCTCTCTTAATTTTTTTGTTTAGCGACCTGGCCACAAAATGCTGTCATTCCCATGCAGGCAATGGACTTGAGTTTATTCCTGAGGGTGAGGATTATTGTACACTCAGGTTTTATCCCATTGCATAGTAATGATGCGGCAGAGGTGCTTGCCCAGACCTAAGTGCCATGACATGCTTCTGTATTCTGCAGTTCTGACATAATCTATTTGCTTTGATAATTTAATCATTCCTTTATATTTGAATCTTGTCTGTTGCCTATGATTAAGAAAGGAAGGGACAATGGTAACTGTGTAAGAGAAGCACAGACACTAAGACCCTTGTTCATTCGTTGGATTCTTTCTCTGGAGCTCTTGTGAGAAAGTTTTTCTTGGAGATTTTGGATGACTGAACAATAGAAGCTAATGTTGGGGGAGGGAGAGAGGAGAGCGAGGAGTGAGTTACACTGTGTACTGTTAAATTACAGTGGAAACTCCCAGGAAGAAAGATTTTAAGTTGCTCCCTCCAAATTTCTTTTTATTCTCCCTGTAAATGTGCTATGCTGTTTCCTTACTAATAGTGTTAGGTCATATCCCAGGTCATCAGCTTTACATAAGCTTTCTTTTGTCACCAACATTCATGTGTCCCAAGTTCTTCTGGCTAGTTAAATCTTTAATCAACTGTGTTTCATCAGTTTAATGATATTTAGGTTTTACTATTACAGTCTTGCAATCATCTTATCGAGATGTCCTGGACTAAGTAAACTTGAGACCCAGACCTCGTGTCAACATACAAAAAGCAGTCAGTCTTTATTTTATACCCCATTTTCCTACTATGCAAGTTCAGTTTCTATTTTTCCTATTAAGACTAAACTGGTTTATACTATTTGGATAGAAAGTAAGCAATTTGTCATGTAATTAATTTGTTTCCAGTATTCATATTCTCCTTTGTTTGCTGGGAGGTCAAAAGAGGGCTATGAAGAGCTGTGCCTTTAAAGCAGCTTTTATTGGAGCGTATTGGGATATGTTATTGTCTTGTACAGAGGCTTTTGAGTACACGTCAACTGTAATGGAGTTCATGAAGTTCAATTCTGTCAGGTTTGCTGTCTTAGGGTAACTATTGACACCTAAAAAATTATAGTAAATACTCTTTCCTGTTGCATATAGTTTTCTTTTAAGCACCTATAGTAGACATTATAAAATGCAGGCTAAACTGTCCATGTGTATTTTCCTACCCTTTTCCTTTCATTTTCCCTTTGTGTGTGACAAATGAATACTACTTCCATGATTTTTTTCTTCCAAAGGTACACAAGGATTCTTTCAGTCTTTGTTGGAAGCCAACAGGGAGTGTTTCACTCCTAAGCAAAGCACTTGGGCTCATAGTTTTGAAAGAGGAAAAACAGATTTAAAGACACTTCCCATAAGCTTGCCTGCTGCCATTTTCCATGGCAATTCATTAGTTGCTAGGAAAATGTAAATGGGCCCTTTGGAGCTATTACGCTGACAGCCTTATGCTGGAATTTTGTCTTAAAAGTGCTACACAATGCAAAGTTATCTTACATGGATGTTGTTTGGCATATTTTAAGGCTTTGTGTTTACTTTCTATGTTAATAATACTTGTAGAAAAATAGCAGAGAAAAAGGACATTTGTTGCATCTTTGGCAAACACTTTCCTCCATTTTCTTTTTTTTAGATAGCAAGCTGAAAAGCTTGTGTTGTTACATTGGCTTATGATGCTCACTCAGTCATTATTATTTAATAAATTCACATGTAGTTAGTAATTTTGTATGTTACTGGATTTTTAAACACATAAAAGAATATTTTTGGTAGCTGTAAAACTGTGGACCAGTAATACAGTACATGCAAGTTTTACTACTGTGTAAACAAAAGAGCTTTGAAGTAAGACTGTTTCTGCAAGACTGTTTTTAATGAGGAAAAAGATTTAGGTTTTTGGGTTATTTTTTTTTCCAAATCAATGATCTCTTATCTGTTCTATTACTTTATCTTTCTGTGATGGCAATTCTCAAAGGCTATGTGATTGCGTGTGTACTTCAGTCACCTTAAAGTGTTAGTTCATCTCCTTGTCTTTTTTTTTTTTAAGTAGATTTCTAATGTAGATATAATTGTGTTAACAGTGTTCTTCATGATATAGCTCAGTTTGGGACTCACAGCCATGTTTTCAAAGCCAAAACTTCTTTCTCTTCTTATTTTGGCACAATTGAACAAAAAAAAAAATTGTATCTTCTCGTTAATGAAAAGTGTTAGAACTGTATGTCACAGTGTGACTGTAGAATGCTGTGAAACTGTCTCTGGGGCAGTCCATGGGTCATGCTGGGTGTCTTTGTTTTGTTTTATTTTTAAATTCTCTTTTCCTTTGACTACTCTTGACTTTGGTCTATTTTTTTTTTAACAAGATTCAGGCACTGGACTCTTTCAAGCTAAGCCAGGAAAGTAGTTCCCAATGGGAATATTTGTGTTCTGTTTAAATCTACTCACCCAGAACACAATAAGCGGGTCACTTCTAAGCCAATATTTTTTTCAGAGTACTGTAATGTTCATAGTAGGCTCATACCAGTGCTTCAACATCGTCTCAAAAAGAAACAAACAAACTCAAAATAATAATATACCCACAAACACATACAAGTACATTATAGATTTTTAAATGCATGAATATTTGTTATATAAGGGAGAAGTATTGAAGCGTGCCACTCTCAAACAACTCCATTCTGATTACAGTCACACCTTGTTGCTGAAGTTGTATTTAAGGAGAAATTACTCACCTTGGCTGCTTCCTGTGTTTCCTTCCTGCCAAGTACTTCTACAACACCTGAATCATAAGCTGTTAATTCAGTATGGCCTTCCTCTTAATATTGGATCTTATCTGTAGAAAATTTTGTTAATTTGGAGGGTATCCCAAACTGAAAGAAAAAAAGAGCACTGACTTTTATTTTTTGTTCCTCAACTTTTCTACTTTTCTGCTCTTACCCATCACTGTTGCTGTTTGCAACAGTCACAAAGGAAGATTTCGTAGGGTCAATTAGTATGGCATAGTATATTGCTATACTTTGAAGCACTGAAGGGATTTTTCTTCTTCATTTCCAGAATAACCTGTCAGACCCTTAGGAGTGGCAATCAGTCATCAGGAGCGCAGGAGATGGTGGTGCAAGGGACGGCAAGGGAAGGGAGGTGGGCACCAGGCTACCCAATGGATGCAGGGTGTCCAGGGGCTCTGGGCATCAGCTTTGTGAGTAGGGCAAAGTTGGCTTCTGGGGAAGTGGAGAGCGCTGATGATGGAGCAGGTGCCAAAGCAGCTGCTTATGTTCCAGGGAGCTAAAGGCCCTGGCCTCCATATATGGTCAGATACAAAGCATTTCAATGGGATTCATAAAAAATATGAGCCCTGAGAGGCCTGAATTTACTTTTCATGCATCTGGGTACTTCTTTTGTGGAATTCAGAATGGGTTAGGTAGGGACATGATCCCAATTCTTCCCTCCACTGATTTGTACCACTGTCAGGGTTTCTGTTTGGTCCAGCTAAACAGAAAGCCAAGTCATGGCATTTATACCCTACCTTTTTCTTTGTACAAATCTAGAGTAGGTGAAGTTAGAACTATACAGAGAAGTGAATTGAAGCACACAGTCACATTATACCATGGTCCCCTAAGGATTGAGATAATTGGACAACCTTTCCCCAAGAACTGAGGATTTTAGTGTTTATGTCAGTGCTGTTGTAAGGAGTGTTGCCTGGCGGCCCTCGAGGGCAGTCATCTGTATATGTAGCCTGCCTCCTAGGAAGTGCACTTAAGGATACTATTTAG
The DNA here is from genome assembly GCF_024509145.1 of Vidua macroura. Lineage (NCBI taxonomy): Eukaryota > Metazoa > Chordata > Aves > Passeriformes > Viduidae > Vidua > Vidua macroura. Next base: position 23,713,379 of record NC_071572.1, read on the forward strand.
CATGTGTCATGGAACATTTTCAGTGCACCTGCAGTTAACCACGCCTTGCAGAGGACACTTGGCAGAAGAAAGAACAGACTGCAGCATCCATTTATTCAGTGTGTCAGGATAGAGCTGGTGGTGATGGTAGCGAAAAGAAACAACTTGCAGTCTTTTCTTTTGGGGTTGTTGCAATACAGGCTATAATGTCTTTTGCAGCAGGGAATTGGGAGTGGCAGTAAGAGTAGCAGCATAAGAGTGATATGATTACTGGGTACCAAGTGATCATATTTTTACTGGGCACTGATGTGAAATAGGAAGCAGTCTCAAGACCACTCTAGAAGTAAATATAAAGCAGGTCATTCTAGGAATATTTTAATGTGGTAATACCATTGGGTTTTCTCCTGCTGGTGCTGTTTTGGAGGGGGGATCAAGGAGACTGTTTCTCAGCATCCTAGATGTTTTGAACAGAATTTACCTGCTGTGCAGCCAAATATTCAATATATGCCATAATGATCCCTTAATTTGAGTGTGATGACTGTGTAATGCTGACAGTAGCTTAAGTAGGTAACCCAAAGGAACCTCTGTAAAGATTTCATCATGATTAACTCATTTGTCATTAACTGTGGTATAGAATTAATGTGGATTGAGAATTACATTGCAATGTACCAAACACAAGATGGAAAATAGCTAGTAAGCCATCTGACAAGGAATATCTATCACTGCATGAGAATTAAAATCAGCAAAGCAAATGACACGACTTGTTATAGCTGCTGACCTAACGTTCCTTCAAGCGTCTCCGAAGCATGATAATTCCAGTGCAAACATAAGTGTGTGTGGTTCTGCATTATGTATAGTTTTAAATCACCCCTCCCACATTTTAAAAATACTTGTATAGTTAACTCACTAGCAGTAGAGTTTTGAATGCTGTTTGCCATGGCAGCTGTTTGGCAACTGGCTCTATAGCAGGGATGAAACAGCCGGCTTCTGGCAGGTTGGCAGCAGGTCCTGGCAAAGAAAATGAGCTAAAAAGAGGCAATGACCATGTCAGCTCGGAGGATCCCACATGCTAAACTCTCATAGCTGTGCAGTGGTTAACACTTGGTGTCTGTTAGCTGAAGGAGTGAAAAATGCAGGTTAATTTTTTGGAAACAGGCAGGGGCCCAAAGTTGATTTGATTTTGGGCATGTAGTAGTTGGAAGCAACTGCTCTGCTGTGGTTTAGGATTTTTATGTTCAGTTTAGTTTCACTGTTTTGCCCTTTGGACTTGGTTATATCTAGCACACTGTCATGTCTTTGGACACTGACACCCAACACGTCAGGGTAAAAGATTGCTCTCCCATCTGTGCTTGCAGTCTTCCATACACTGTGGCTTTGATCACTTCTTGAGGCCCCATTTGAAGTGGATAGGATTACCAGTGTTTAATAATAATCAACTTTTTTGGTGCTGGAGTATATTTTTCTCATTCTTCTGCTACTTTTTGTTTGCTCTTTCTGAATATTCTTTCACTGAGAACAGGAGGATCTTTTTATAACCTTGAACATACTTTTGGAGTATGTGGGGACATGTATGTGGGGACATCATTACCAGCCAAAAATAAAATTTTAATGGGTGTGCAAACAGACTGTGAGCTTAAGCATCTGATGGGATACAGTGCGAAAAAAAGGCCTCAGGCAGCTCGCAGAAGGGATATGTACATGCTCCCAAGTTTTAATTAAACCCTGTCTCCAATTTTGCAGTGATTTTCATTTGAATGTGTGATTTCACTTGAGTCTGAAAGTGATATAAATCTGAAAATAGGCATGTCATCTTCTAGTTAGAACAGACTTGAATGTTTTGTGTAAGAAAATGCTGTAAGGTTTCACATATTTATTATCCTGTTCAGGTAATGAGAAAGAGTAGGAAAAATCATCAGGCCAGAGATAATTTCTGAGAGCACATAGTGACTACCAAAGTTTTTTATTTCCTTGGTAGAGATGAAAGCTAAAAAGCGGGGCTTGGGATACTTTAACAGAAATTATTACTAGATTTTGAAAAGGAGAGAAACCCAAGCCACATTACTGTGAAGATATGTCCATTTTGCAGCCATCCTACAGAAAAGGCTCTTTTTCCTGGGAAAAGATGCTTGTACCCTAAATGGAAGAGGGGTGGTAGTGGTAGGCTGTAGTGAATTGTAGTGAAAAGGAAGAAACAGATTGTCAGAGAGTTTTCTAAAATGTATTTGTATATTGGTCTTGGCATAATTTCTTCTTGCTCCATTGAACGAAGAATAAAAGTTTTATTCACACAAATAGGATTTCTTTGCTTCTCTGTCATGATCTTCCATCTTTTTCACAATGGAAATTTTTCACTGGTGGAAAACAGTGCAGCAGAAAAGGACCTGGGGGTCCTGGTTGATGGCAAGTTGAACTTGAGTCAGCAGCACCCTGGCAGCCAGGAGGGCCAACCCTGTCCTGCTCTGCTCTGAGCTGGGACAGCCTTACATCGAGTGCTGGGGCAGTTTTGGGTGTCACAATAAGAAAGATATTGAACTATTGGAGAGTGTCCAAAGGAGGGCACAAAGATGGTGAAGGGCATTGAGGGGAAGCCGTATGGGCTGAGGTTACTTGGTCTGTTCAGCCTGGAGAAAAGAAGGCTGAGGGCAGACCTCACTGCAATTGCAGCTTCCTCATGAGGGGAAATGCAGGGGCAGACATTGATCTCTTCTCTGTGGTGATCAGTGACAGGACCCAAGGGAATGGTTTGGAGTTCTGTCCAGGGGGATTTAAATTGGGTATTAGAAAAGGGTTCTTCACCCAGAGGGTATTTGGGCACTGGAACAGTTTTCCCAAGGAAGTGGTCACAGCACCAAGCCTGACAGAGTTCAATAAGTGTTTAGATAATGCTCTCAGGCACAGGGTGTGATTCTTGGGGATGTGGCTGCACAGAGCCAGGAGTTGGACTTGATGATCCTTGAGGATCCCCTCTAACTCAGCATATTCTGTGATTCAGTGATGCTGTTAGGGATACAGTATGGATATAATATTTAGCTTGGATTAGATTTAATTAGAATAATCCATTGGAACTTTTCAAAAATATTCTTCTAAAAAAAAAAGGGCACCTTTCAGAAGCAAGCCTTCTGCAGAAGGGATAAAATTAGTTAGGAATAAAATAATTTGTTCAGTTTCTGTAGGAAGCTTCAAGCCCAAGACTAAGTTTCTTGGCTCAGGCTTTGTCTTCATATTCTCTCAGGCCACTTGCTCATTGTCATCTCTAGTGGGAGTCAAACAGTCTTGGGAGCCAGGACGTCCAGCACAGGGAATTCTTGAAACAGTGACCTGCAAGATGCCTCTGTGGGAGGGTTTTCCTGGAACTGCAGTCACTTGAGACCTCAGGATTCATGATGTGGAGGCAGTCCAGATGGCAGGACTGCCTGGAGACACTGCAGGCTTTGTTCCCTTTCAGGTCGCCAGCCAAGCTGGCAGGAAACCTGGCAGGCTTTTGATAGGACTTGCCCCTCTTGCAGCCAAGTCATATATTGATCATTGTCTGTTCTGGTGTTTTGTTGTGTTTTGACCAGGAAATCTATTTTGGGACCTGAAATCCTTTCCAAAAAAAGAGTCCTTCCATCCATTATAGATGGAAGTTTCCGCAAAATTTTCCTGGGCACTGTACCCCAAACCCTACCAGACTCCTCCTTATCCTCTTCCTAAAATGGATATCTAAAGGACCATCAGCTACAGTTCTTTATAGAGAAAGGCCAGTTTTAAAAACTGTCATTTGATCTATCTGGAAATTAAGCAGAAAGTAATCTCTGTGTGTGGTGCTATCTGTACAGATGTGTCTGTCTGACATCAAAATACTGACCTTTCCTGGTGAGGCTTCTTTCTTATGCTACATTAAATTTTAATACAAAAACTAGCCCTCAATTTTCTTAATTTAACTTTCATATTTACTTTTTTCCCCCACTTCTATGTATTTATAGTGTTAGACACAGACACACACTTTTTTTCCTAAAACTTAACACTGCTTCTACTTGAAGTTAGAGATCACACCTCTAGTTGTATAAGCAGTCCCCAAGACATGAATTTCAGGAAAACCATAGACTTGGGGTTTTTTTATTAGTTTCTTTTCATGAGTGCTAATGAAGTTTTAAAGGTGATATAGAAGCCCAGCATCTTTGGGGTTTGCCCAAATATGACAGTGCGAAGGACTGATATTTTCCTTTTGTGAAATTGTCTTTATAGAGGTGGCTTCTAGCCCAAAAGCAAACCATATCTGATGCTTAGTGGTACTGTGATGGGTTGCCAGAATGGATGTTGGAAATGGATTTTGTTGATTGCCGGGGGAAAAAACACGCAATTGACATTTAACTAAAACTAGTGCTGCTACAAAAAATCATGATTGGCAACATGTTTTAAAGAAAGTCCAGAAAGACAACATCAGTGATCAATATTTGACAATGAAAATTTGTTTCTGTGAGCAAGTCCTTACTATGCCAGAGAGATTAACATTAAGACATTATAATTAGAATTTATTTTGGCAGCTATATTTAAATCCATTCTTACTTCCTTCTTAATCTTTACCTTATGTATACTTTGTAATGAGGAATCAGGATTCTGTTGTTTTTTTTTTTTTTTTTTTTTTTTTGTTACTGTATTTATAGAGTATGTCTATTTATATAGATATTGTTTCTGTTTTGATTTTTATATTCCCTTTAAATAATTTCTTGCTGTCTTTTAGACCACATACAAGTCTTACCACGATCAAGAATCACTTTCTTGCCAACACAGCCAGCAAAGATTTGAATGTACAGTTTCATAAACTAGTTTATAAACTTCTTTCTAATTGGACAGATGAACATTACTGTTTTACTTTGTTATATGTATTTTTAGGTTTTTTCACAATGGTTTGCTTGTGTGCATCCTGAAATCTCTGCTGTATTTCTTTAACTGTAACTGAGCATATTCCTCTTGGATTTATTTTTTAATTGCAATTTTATGAGTAGCATAGTGGCATGAAAGAACTTGTGCTTCAGATTTTCCTGTCAGACTTAAAGAAAAGCATGTGACATGTGCCTTGGAAAACTGACCACCTGCTGTAAATTTCCTCTATGCTGTTTCTATTCATATCTTTATTACTCTTGAGCTCAGAACATCCTTGTATAAGCCCACCTGCCAACAGCTTCAGTCTGCTAAGACAGTTTTGGGTGGTCTTGGGAATGCTGAAGTAACCTTCAGAGCACCCTGCCAGAGCATTTAAACCTAGTGAAGCAGCTCTTACTGATTTGGCCAGTCTCAGGCTTTGAAGAGCAAAAGCACACTCCTAGTCCCTGTTCCATTTTCCTTCTTGTGGTACCTGTATTTCAGATTTTAGTAGCATCAGTCTCCTTCTGTCCTAGGAATGGATTTCCTCTACCAGACTTTGCTGGTGCTATTTCTTTCATTTGCCAGATTTGCCTGGTGCACAGGATCCCAGAACTGAAGAAAGGCTATAACTTTGGGCAGGTACCAGAAGGCAAAATACATTGAGTATGTCACAGCTACCATCACTGATCACCACAGGGTCCAGGGCACACATTTTCATTTTCTTGCTAAAATGAAGACTTTGGTTTTCTTTTGAGATTATATCTTTAGGAACACATTTTCTATCATTTAGCACAATCATTTCTATCTCCCTCACTGAGACAATGTTACTAGTCAGGAAAAGTGATAGTAAAGGACTTGAGGAAAAAAGTACTAAATGCCACTGCAAGATGACATCCAGACAGTAACTAAGCCAGTAACCGACCTCATCACCCTGTCTTGCATTCTGGGTGTAAAACAAATTTAGGTGCCATTTGCAGAGACTCACATGGTCTGGAAAGGTGATTTCACAATGTGTTTCAGGTGGCTGTCACCTGTACCAAGCGTACCAAGTGGAAGAGTGTAACTGCTGTGAATACACATAATTTGTTCCATGAAGTGTCAAGGCTGTGCCCTGTACAGATCTGGAGACCAAATTGTTCATCTAACCCCACAGATCTCTGTGTTCTCAGACCAAGAGGAGTAGGTTCTTCATCTCAGGAACCTTTTATCTATCTACTTACTACCAGCTTCCCAATGCAAGCTGAGTCTTTCCCCAAACCCTTTACTCCTTTTATACAGTGTTAGATCTTGGCACCCTAATCTTAACATACCTTTTAATTTTACATATCCCTAATGACAGTATCTGTGCTTGCTAAGTTTGCATAATATATTAGGAGTGGAACTGTCTTCAGTAAGACATTTGAGAAACCTTGCACTGGATCTAACACCCTCTAGTCAGTGGAAACATTTTCATGATGCTTTACTTGACACTGATTCAGGCTTTTAGTAATTATGTTTTAAAACTAAATGTCTATTTAAAAATTCAATAAGCCACAAGGTTATGTTGTAGGAGTTGCTGTTTGTTTTACCAAAAAGTTAAATGTTTTCACTTTAAGGCCAATTATCTAATATAATTTGTACACTGCACAGCTGGTGTCCCGGTGATATCTCTGTCCTTTTGATTACACAGCCTGACCTTGCTCCCCTCACAACCCCAGATCTCTCATTATATCTGTGGGAATTTCACACTAGAGACTGAACACAATAAGGCCATTCTTGAATATACATTCCATTGTAATTCTTTGGCTGTAAAAAGATTTTGATTTTAAAAACAAGCAAATAAATAAGAAACTGTTTTTATAAGAGCAAATATTGAGGATTAATTTGATTTGTAAAATAACTTCTCAAGATTTTATATGTAATACAGGCTGTACCTAATCCCCTCAGCAGTACATGTTAGCATTCTTGCCTTATGTTTGCTGCTACGACATTTGATTTAATATTATCCTGACTCCAGTCCAGGCATTCTTTCCAAGGTAATATACTCCAAATGAAATAATTGCCCATGTATTTTCAGTATATGATCTTTTCTTTAATTTTTTGCTGTTATTGCATATTCTAATAAGATAGTCTTACAGAGAACAAACTAAAAATAAGTCTTTCACTTTTACAAAAATGGTATCCTAAAAAGTCTGAGTTTAATGATCTGAGGCAGAGAATCTTTTCCCAATACATGGACCCACTATAGACAGGATTACTCAAAAGCTTTTTCTTTCCTGAATGTCTCTTTCTAGTCTTTGCAGACACATCTCTTTCTCTTTAATGGCCTGATCGCAGTTCTGATGAAGTATATTGAAAAGAAGTTTTCACTCATATGCTTTTTTCTCCCTTATTCTCAGAATTTTGCACATCTTTCTTTCCTTCTTAGATCTCTCCTTATGCTCTCTAGGCACCATTCATAATTCTTATCAAGGGTTGTTAATAATCTCCTAGTCAGGTAGAAAAGTCTCTGACATCATTGGCTTGTCCTTTAGATTATGAACATTTCCTTTGGTCATGTGGTAGTGATTTCTATCCCATCAGATAAAACATTCTTCGTCAACACTGTAAATGACAATAATTCATGAAAGCAAATTAATTTATGCAGGTTTAAAGATATTGGCAATGTCAGACACTAGGTGAAAAGAAATGAAATGCAAATGTACTGGTTTTTATGGTGGTTTGTGTTTTTCTTCCAGTCTTTGTGAATTGAAGGGAGCTAAACATGTGAGAAATAAGCAGGGGATGCTGAATGAGAGAGTGTTCTTTCTGGAAGGAGGTGGCTTCAGCTCTTACGTTTAAGAATATATAGAGCAGGCTGAGGACACTTGAAGGGCAGAGCTGAAAGTGTCAAATAAACTGAAGCAGTATTGCTCCTGCTACCAGCTGGAGTCATGCCTGGTGCTTTCTGTACAAAATGGAATATAGCAAATAATCTGAACTCCATGTTTTAAAATATTTTAGTTTTTACAGCAATGGGGAAAACATACCTAATGTTTTAGATTTGTGGCAAGTAAGTGACAGTGGTAATCCACTGTCGGAGCTGTTTGTATATTTTATAGGAACATATCATATGCTGGACTCATACAGTGACTTTTGAAATAGGAAATTATTTTTTCTTCATTTTAAAATAATAAAAAATAAAGCTAGAAAATCAAGTTACACAATTTACAGGTTTTCTTTGATTTCATGCATAAGGGATTTTGCTTAAGAACACTTGAGTGTTTAACAAACCTATGTGTTTTCAGAAAATTAAAGATTCTTCAAAGCTCTTCAAGTTGTTCAGATATTCAAAGATACTATTGAAGCTGATTGGAACACCATTTTTTCTGTAAATGTACGGGTAGTGTCCTTGTGCTTATGATTTTCATGTTTTGTGCCAAGGTTATTGTGGAGTGAGATATTCCCATTGATGACATTTCTCATATTACTGCAAGTGTTCATACCTGCACCAGGAGAAGCTGTACTCAATTCACAGCAGTCTTCTCTATGCAGAAGTAAATAATTTTTTATTGGTCTGTGTTCTTTCTTCATGGTCAAACAGATTAAAGGACTAGAAGATTAATTCATCTGGTGCCTCATCCTTATGTATGGTTGTTCATATGTCTCAGGTGATTTTTTATACAGCCTTTTCAGTCTGAAACATGAGGGACAGGATGGGCTGGCCACTGGGGTAGCTGCTCCCTTGCCTGGGTGTAGCCAGAGCACCTATGTGCAGAATCAGAGGGGAGGTTGTGGTGCTGTACTTAAGGGCAGAGATGTAGAACCCTCTGATGGGGCTCTGAATTCAGCAGGCTCTTGGGACATCTGGATGGGGTAGGTTGCAACACTATGTCATACTTTAAAGTCCATCAGTTTGGGAGTTCAGCTGAAGCTCTGGCAGCCTGACAACAAAACGAGTCCTCCCTTGCTCTTTGGAGACTGCAGATACTCAACTGCATGTGCCAGTGTTGTTGACAGGCAAGGCAGAGGGACTGTAGGGGAACAACACCCAGTATGATCCCCACATCAGTGAAATTATCTAAACATTTACATTGTTCCTTAAGGACAGAAGCAAAAAATTTCATCATAAATTCTGTGGAAGACACATGAAGAGACGTGTAAGTTTCAGAGAAGAGGTGAGAAAGATTATACCACCAAAAGTTTCAAGCCCAGTATCCTTTTCCTGTGGATCAGATCATATCCATGAAATGAAAAATCCCAATCATGGTAAGGGAGACAAATAATAATTAAAATAATAATTTAAAATTCCTCTTAAATTCAGGGTAACTACTTTTTTTTTTTTTCCCAGACACATGGCTAATACACCAGAGACATTTTCAGTGGATTAGCAGCATCACAATTTTTTTTTTGGTACACCTTTCTATTGCTTATGATTTATATATTAATTTCTGTGATTACCAATATGTCTTCTGTATGTCACTCTCTATTAATTTTTTTGCTTTCAGCTTCTTGAAAATAATGTCCTCTTGATAATATTTGATCCCTGTAAAATGTGATTTAGTTCTTCAGTACTCTTCTTGAAATCTCCGTATATTTTAATACCATTTTCATGTAAAACTTTGATGTCAGTTATTTGTGTTGCAAAACCAGCCCTTGATATGCAAATCTTATTTGTGAAACATCTGTCCTTCATCTCTCAGGTATAGTTAAATCATAGATCATCTGAAAAAAAGCTAAGCTTTCCTTACCTAGTTTATCAACAGAAAAGCTCCAATGCCATAGAGAGTCTTTGTGCTGCCTTTCAGAACTTCAGTATTGTCATAGTTAAATTGTCTTCCTTGATGGGTTATTATTCCTTTCAGATCTAGCTCTAAACAGTAACTGAAAGGAATATATTCTAGCTCCCACACTGATTTTCTTCTTGAATACTTCATACTCTATAAAAATGAACACTGATGTTCTTTGTGGAGTTCCTACAGGGAAATAAGTACAATTGGGTCATCCAAGAGCAGTAGATGGACCATGACATTACCTATTCAAACAGTAGCCTGTGTGTATTTGCCAGCAAATCCTCTCTGCACAACGAACCTACTGTTTTAGCAAATTACACAAGAGATTTTGTCCTCAGGTTTTGTTTAAGAGTTTCCTTGTAATTTATGTGTATGAATATTAATAAAAAAGCCCAAAGAGATACAGGAAATGTACTGTAGAGATGCTCATTTTTATAAGAGTATGTTATTAACTTAACATTGTAATCTGCAGAAATATTCCATGAATGACCTTGGTACATAGCCACACAGTGAGTGGCCAAAACAGCTAAGCAGAAGTGTTGTGTTCCTTACCAGGAAGGAGCTGCCTCTCTGGCTAAGAGGGATACTAGGAAGAAAATAAAACTAAAAACTCAGTGACACCAAACCACTGAAAGATTAGAGTGCAGGTATCAAGCTGAGGGATTCTGGAAGACTTTAAGAGACATTTTAGAAAATGAAGCTTGGACAAGAAAATGCTATTTTGTAAGGCAATATCATGCAAAGTCAAAGACTGTCTCAGGCTAATGCATGTCAAAGCAGCATTTTCTTCACCTTACTGCTGTCAAATATCTGGTCTTCTCTCCCCCAGATTTTCACTGGAGAGAAGAAGAAAAAAAAAAATCAATCAGGATAGAAACTGCTGCTGCAGCTCCCCAGCTGTGGCACTGGTGTGCTGTCCAGCTCTGATCTCATTCCAGTCAGGCACAGCCCTGCCCCTTCTTATCCACCAAGGCCTTTTGCAGTCACTCAGTCTTGCCTATTCCTATGTTCCAGCCTTCCACTGCCCTAGGAGATGTCTGGTAGGGACAGGTGTCTGCCCCTCTGTCTTTCAGCAAGATTCCCATCAAACATCATTGTCAAGGACTGATAAGCTACCACCTGTCTGCAATACACGGAGCAGCACTGTGAGCCATGGGCCTGCAGGTCTCTGTTGTACCTCTCTGCCTGCCCTTGCTGTGCTGCTGCTGTGTTAGCAGACCCTGTGTGTGGGCTGAGCCAACACCTGAGGGCTGCTGTCTCTGACGTTGCAATCCTGGGGCAGCCCTCCCAGATTGTGTCTCAGGGGTGGCCAACTGGAGCTGGTCTGATGGATGTGCTTGTGAGAGCCCTACAGCTGACAGCAGCTGCTCACTCTTCTCTCTGGTTTCTCTACCCTTGATGTGTTTTGAGCAGCTGGTGGGGGGGGGTGACGAGCAGCTGCGGATTTGTCTTTCTCTTCCATTGTGATTGACTGAGGGCATACTCACCAGGAGGACTGGAAGCAGTGCACCTTGAGTGCCCTCTCATTTTATTGCCTTCAGTTCTCTGATAGTCATCCTCACTGCTGCCAGCATTCTCCTCTATCACCATTTCTTGGTATCCTGCTGATAAAAGAGGAAAAAAGAATTGCCGACTCTCCAGGACATGATCGTATGAAAAAAAGCCAGAGGAGTACAATACAAACTGCTTCAAATCAGAGAATAGCTAAAACCCCCAGCACTGGTTGTTTAAAAGCTGGACTTTAAAAAGCCGTATTTGGGGAGGAAAGCATTTCTTTTTCCACTGAGCAGTGTGAGGAAAATCAAGAGAAAGAAAAAGGTCTGTGAAGAAGGTGGTAGCTTCCAGCTGTTTATCATTGGCTTATTTGTTGGAGAAGAGTAGTAGGATCTCTGTGTTTAATACCTGAAACAATCTGGGTGCTCCTTGCTCGTTTCATGCATCTGTTTCAAGGAAAGCAGTTTTGAACTCCTTGGTCTTTTCCCACTCATTGTTATTGTTTGCAACGTGTCAGAGAGCATCTTGGGGAGCTGCAGGGCTCTCAGTTTACAGGGGAGGATCACAGGGGCTGCAGCTCCTCTGAGGAACAATGTGAGGTAACCATCATGGCTTGTACTGGTGTGCTTGCCTATGCTGGCAACTTAGGGCAACTAAGGTCTCAACAGAGACTTTTTACCTCCTGTATTAAAGTCATAATCGTGCTGACTAATGTGAAGTTCTTTGATGTTGGCTAACTACCATGAACTTGCTTTTAGTTTCAGATAATTGTAAACAGAAATACAACATGCAAAATAGGTTATAGTTTCAAATATTTATACCAAAAAAAGAGGAAACAATAAGCAAGAAAAATTAGCTAGTAATTCTGTTCTCAAAAGGGTTGAAATCTGAAAACCTTCCTTCCTTCTACCCCGTTCATTTGCTGCAGATTTCCTGAGCTGCACTCAGGGCACTAATGTCCTAATGTCTCAGATTGCATTCATGAACTTATCCAGGTTGCAGTTCCTCAAACCTCCTGAGATATGGTGTCCCTTTGGCACATCAGGAGCTGTTTTTCATATGTCCATCATCAGCACCTTAATGCAGTGAAGAAAATCTTCTCACCTGCCTTGTCACCCCCAGGCTCACTGTGAAATAATCTGTATCTACTGAATCATATTTTTCTATCATCCTTTATATAGATTATCTGATCTCCTTAGTTAGTCTCTGAAAGACCTTGTTAACTCACTCTTTAGCTATGCCAATTTTGAAGTATTCTAAATGTGGTTGTGCATTTTAGATTGAACCTCAAAAAATTGTCTATAACTCGTCTTCTGTATTATGTATAGTATTCAAATCAAAAGGAGAAAAAAGTCAGAAACACACAATAAAAAACATGTTAATATCACAAAGCATTTGAACTTTCCATCTTATTGTTGGTATGCATGTGTGCTGTTTTCATATGTTCAAAGTCCTTTTTTGAAATTTGCTTCTGATGATTTGAATGCATTCTAATTCAAAACTGTCCTTAGCAAATACTCTGAGTGTGTTATATTCAGACACTGTAGTTATGTTTAGCAAATGTTGATATTTTTTAGCAGATGTAATTATTTTTCTCCTTAAGACATACAGAACCTAACTCATTAAAGCTATGGCAACTAAATGTTTGATTTACATAGATGGAATAGCCATAAGGATTAATAGTAAAAGGTGTTGATCCTCTCTTGACTTCAGCCAAGGCAATAAAAGGTTGAACCCAGATTTCATGAAAAAAATCTCACTGATTTTTCTAGTCAAATTGGCATTACCTACTGCTATGTTGTCCTCAAATATGACAGAAATATGTTGGCAATGATAAGGAAAAGTGGTTTTGAAATGACAAAGACACTGAGAAATGGATGAATGCATGGTCTCCAGTTAACACCAACTGTAACAGGAGCATTTGGGAGATGTTAAGCAAATTAGTCTTGGTGTGTGCTATGCATAATTGCTAATTATTTTTTTCAAGATAGCTCATTTATGTCATTTTCCAATAATCTTAGGTCATTCACTTTTAAGCGTTTCACTTTGCATCCTTTGAAGGCAGTGACAGAACCCCTGCTGGTTTTGAGGTTAAAGTCTAAGAATCAAAGAATGATTTATAGTCAACACCAACTTGTGTGGCTTTCTCTTCTAAGAATTTACAGCCTAGAAGTAGCAATCCATGGTGATTTCAGCTTAAGGTATTTTGGCTAATGGGTGAAGGAAATGATTTCTTGTGCCCTCTTACAGGATGGCAAGGTGCTGGATGCTTCTTTTCTTTCTGAGGAATACTCTGCTACAAATTAAAGCAAAAAACCCAATCAAACAAAAAAGCCTTATAAATTGTTGGGATGCCATGATTTACCCTGCAGGATAATTCTTCTTTATAGATGTGTTTTACCCTATTATACTTGTCCATTTATTTTTCTTACTTTCTCATGTGTCCTTTGCTGTTTGAAATTAAAGGTCATTACTACTGTATTTTCAAGAAAACAAAACTAAAATAAGAACTACTTTTGTAATACAGTGTTTGATTAAAAGAATAAGTTCATTTGAGAGCAAAGAAATAAATCTTCTGTTTGATATGAACAACCAGCCATTGGAGAAAAAAGTGAATGTGCTCTAAGAATAAGTTCCACAGGTTTTCAGATCACGGGGAATGAAACATACAAAGAGTATATTTTTATAAAATTGGAAAACTGTGTTTCAGCTATCTGAATTGTAACAAAATTCAGCTCATTTGCTGATGGTTATTGATGCTGCTAGGGATATGTGCAGTAACTGTACAAAGGTGCCTTACTCTTTACTGGGTCATGTGTAAACCAGCTGTTTGCTGACTTGATGGCATTTGCCTTTATTATTCATGTTGGTACAAAACACAGAGATCTGAACTGGATATTTCATTTATTTCTGTTCGAAAGAACTGATTATCAAGCATCTTGTGTTTATTGATTAATCCTCAGCACTCTTCACATCATTCTTAGTCTATGTTTGGAGAATCCTCCCTTTTATTGTTCTTGATCACTGGCATCTCAGCTGTGACCTGTCCACTGCTCACTTGGAGAAGTTCTTTTCCACTATCTTTCTGACTGTCTTTGTTTGTAACTTGCCTCACTGAATGCCCTTTTTTTGACCTCAGATAATGTAAATAAAATTATATAGATTTACTTCTTTCTCAATGTTGCTTGGACACCTCTATAAATCAGTGCCTTTAGTAGTCATCTTACTATACCTCTGTTTCCTTGCTTCTTCAAATATTTTTCTCATTACCCCTTTCTTTCCAAAGCAGCTGCCTAGTTCTTGTTAACTTCTTATCCATTCTTTGCTAGTTTGAGAATGAGATGTAGTTCTATTATGTTCAAGCAGAGTGCAGTAGATTCTTCATCTCTCACTTGTACAGAATGCAGTAAATCCTGCATGCTGCTCTTGTTCAGTGAGCTTATGGACTTGTCCATATCATCTTCAAGCAATATCATGTTATTTTATGTCATGTCAAAAGTTCTTACCATCATACCCTTTGATTTGATTATTTTTCTTATCAAGTTGGACTCTCACCTGGTCTTTGTGGTCAGGATAATGAATTCTTTACATGTTGACACAGACAAAGAAAAAAGAGGAAATAAGTAAATATGTGCATTAGAAACTGAAGAAGGTGCAGAAGCAGAGATCACCCCAGCTGCATGTTGCTACATTGTGCACGTACGGCAGCACAGTCAATTTAATAAAAGTGACATGTCCTTTTCCATACCTTACATCCCTTCCCTCCCATTTTCTCTGTGCTTCATAAGAAAACAGTGTCAGACAAATATGCATTAACAACCTCTGCTGAGTCACATGAAGAAAGAAGTGCAGAAAGTCTGGGGAAAAGAAGTGGTATTGTATTTAGTGTGAGATAAAATGTACAGTAGAAAAATCAGAAAATAAAACAAGCCTTGGGTAGCTTTCTTTGCCTAAATTTAGTCTTTGCTTTTCAGATTATTTTTTATATAATTTAATAATGTTGCATTTTACTTACAGTGTCTATATTGAAACTGTTATGTACAACATAATTTTCAGCACAATAATTGTCAGTTGTCTAATGTTCATGTTGTATCTACAGAACCTTAGTATCTTGTAATTTCAGTTTAAACTTGAATTCATTCTGGTCTTGGTCTATAGCACTTGTATATGGTACATGTGGTTTTGTTTTGGTAGGTTTTTTGAATGACATGAGTAATGACATTTGAATGACATGAGTAATTTAGAATACTAACACTTCACCACCCCTTCCAAATCTTCAACATCAACTCTTTTTTTTTTCCCTTTTGGGACACCAAATACTGGAGTAATTTCTAAAATTTTTGTAATTGGCACCCTGTTCTCTGTGCTGTCCTACAGTCCTGCAAAAGTCTTATTCTATCACTTACTTCTTTGGCTTTTGCAGCTGCCCAAGTCAATTTTTTTCCTAAATTAGGAATACCTTCTATTTCAAAGACTCCTTCTGCAGTCCTCTCAGGCTCTTGTACTTCAAGATTTATGTTATTTTAGTAACTTTTGCTCTGGAAAAGGATACACAATTCCTCTGGTCTACTCTTGACTTTCTATGCATATAATAGTATTGTAATTATTTGACTCCTGGTTTGAAAATGATCAAACCAATTTAAAAAAATAGGGATATATTACAGGGTCATCACATTTGCTAATTATCAAGAGGATAGCAGTACATTTTTCATGTTGAATTGGTCTTCCTGCCTCTTTCTTTCCCAAATATCAAGAAAACTTAAAAAAAAATATCTCTGACCATATAATAACTTATTACATGGAAATTCATGGATTTTTTTTTCATTTTTTTCTTATGTCTGGGTGTTGTTATGTTTTTCTGTTTACCATTTTAGCATGTCTTGCTGGTGTCTTTTCAGTCTCGTAAGGGGCTTTGCATACAAAATGTCTGCAGCTTCTCTCGATAGCAGTCTTTCATCAAATCTATTAAGAAATCTAATTTAAAAAAGCACATTCACACATTGTAGTGAAGAAGTTAATTATTGAGTCACTACCAATGCCAAACATAAGCCTAACCATATATGAGACTATTGGGATTTCTTCTTGTATCTGGCTTTGTTATTACCTCAGCTCTAGGCTCTCCCACAACAAGTGAGAGCTTCTTCATTTCATCCAGTTAAGGAACTGCCAGACAGACCTACTCACAACCTGAAAAACTGTCATTTTGGGTGTGGCAGGAAGCGAGTAATACTTTCAAATGGCACATGACTTCTACTGGTAATTTTGCAAACTTCATCAGTAGTGGATAATAATATCCTGTTTTCAATTCATTAAAGAATAATTACAGATTAGTCCACCTATATTCATTCAGTTACAACAGTATATAGGGAAGAAGAAAAAGGGGTTTTTTTTCACTTTTTTTCAATCTCTAGGTAGAAGAATGGGGGGAAGGTTGCCAGCTTCCTGAAAAATCAAGGCATTTCCTGTGAAATGGGAAAACAAGGAAAGGATGCAAAAGTTGGAGGAAGTGAAGAGGGAAGGGAAGACAAAAAGTCATCGGGTCCTCTAGAAGTTAACCACACTGAGTGATTGATTGAATGATAAGATTTGATTTGTTGCTGCAATCTCTAGCAAACCTCATATCCATCTGACATGCAAGTTCATAGAAAAGATGATTTTGAGAAACTGCTGTGTTTTGTTCTGCTGTGACTCATGTAGAGAAAATTAGTACAGTCCTTCTTGCTAAGTATCTGCATCTGCTAGGGCTCATCCCAGCTTCCTGATAAAGCATAGAGCTACCAGATGTTATCTGAAGAGTGGCTTGTTGGCAGCTGGATAGAATGGCCGAGGTTTGATTGCTAAGCAGTATCACTTGTCAATGAGCCATGTCAGTGCTACTCTGCATTCCACTATTTTTGTCTGCAGTCCCAAACCCATAAGTAGTGCAATGAAGTTGTAACATCTGAAGGAATATAACAAGCTTTGCTGCACTGAGCAAAAATGGCATAAATGAGGAGCATCTGTCATGTATTTAAAACCAGTAGCCACGGTGTTTTTCTCATTATTCGAATTGCTTCTGGGTAGTTCTCCATACCTCTATCAAATCTTTCAGTTATATATGAATTGCAAAATACTAAGATGATAAAATTATTAAATGTTCACTTGTTTGTGAAACCAGGAGACACTGGAAGAGTAACATGACATGGGTGCAATACATGTGTCAGTTCTTGACAGCAGAACCTTATCTTAAAGTATTCTTGTTTGCTGGGTTGTTTTAGGAAACACTTCATAGATGCATTTCTAAGTCTGAGCCTTGGAAACTGAGATATGAAAGTAGCGTCTACTCTGATATGGTGATCCCTAGATGGGTGTTTATCCTAGGAAATAGAACTATCCTAGTGATGGCTGACTGGCTCCAAGATTCTCTTTAAATAACTCTGTAATTTCATTGAATGCTGAATTTCTACAAAGAATGAAATTGGCTGTTTTCTCTCTATAGGGAGAGGTGGCAAGGATTTTTTTCCAGAATAGCTTGTTTTCTGACCTTGACTCTATTTAATCTATATTTTTGCTTAGCTGGAAAAATCAAATACATTAAGTGTTTTATCACCAGATTTAGTACCAGCTCAAGAGCATTTGTGCCTTTTTGTAGACTTAAACACCGGTGTAGTCTTTAGAGAACGACTGGAGCTGTGATTGAAAACTTGCCAATGTTACAGAGCCTGTCTATGTATAATTCCATAGTTCTTATGGTCAGATTGTGTGTTGTTTATATGTTTTTTCTCTTTTGATTTTTTTGCTGGAGTTCAGTCAGGAGATAATACCTAACATGGTTAATATCCCTTTCTTGTGAATAACCAAATAGTACAATTTGTTTTGTAAAATCACCTACAATTAAGTATTCCCTCCTTCAGAGTCATTCCAAAAAACTATTTTTTTTCCTTACACTTGAAATCCTTGTTTATGACATTGACAGCCCACCACCATAGTGGTTTCTTCTCTGTTCTTCCTCTACTCTCCAACCTAGCAAAAGATTGCACTGGAAATAATGTCTTTCCAGCAGCTGAAACAGATTTTGGCTTCTTAAGTATTCCAGAGGTAAGTATTGTGGCTTCCTTCTACCTCAAATTCAGCTGCCCCTTCTCCTGAAGGGTCATCCTGTCTCTGCATTTGCAGTTATCTGTTGTTCTTAATTCTCTTTGATGCTGCCCTTCAATATGTCAGAACTTCCTGCTGATAGCAATATACATTGCTTTCCGTGTTTTCTTTCCATTTATGCTTTCACTGCTTTTTCAAACCCATTAATGATAATTACCCACATAATAAAACTAGTTACGTTACAAAATTAAAATAAAAAACCAAAACAACACAGTTTTCTAAAATAAAAGGCCTGTCGAGGTTGCCATCTGCCAGGTGCCACCTCTTGAAAAGTTTGTGCCTTTTTTCCATTCGTCTGGGGACTGTTATTCTTACTTGCGTAACTGACCACATATTTTTGGCATACAGACTCCTGGAGAGTGGGAAAGTGCACAGTGCCCTGCTGCAGGTGGCTACATGGTGCTCTTGGACTTGATTAGTCCAGCAGTCAAGCTGAAGGGCACAGACCCGAGCTATGGTGTAGCAGTGCAACCCCCCTTTGTCAAACAGTCCCACATTCTTCCCTGATGACATGGACCAGCGCACGTTAGGAGAGAAGAAATCAGAGTATATAGAGAACAGCACTGTTCCAGTCTGTCTGATGCAAATATCAAGTCAACAGCTTGCTGCATTCAAGAGTCTGTCCTGTACCTAAACACTCTCTGTAAAGGATGTAGAATCATAGAACATTTTGGATTGAAAGGGACCTTTAAAAGTCATCTAGTCCAAGCCTCTTCTGCAATGAGCAGTGTCACCTTCAACTTGATCAGGTTGCTCAGAGCCCTGTCCATCTCGACCTTGAATGTTTCCAGGGTTGGGGATCTCATAAGGGCAGAGGAGAGGGGCAGGATCACCTCCCTTGACCTGCCATATTTGTTTTGAAGCAGCCCAGGACACAGTTGGCTTTCTGGGCTGCAAGCACATGTTGCTGGCTCATGTCCAGCTTTTTATGAGTAACTCCCAGTCCTTCTCAGCAGGGCTGTTCCCAATTCCTTGATCCCTCAGACTGTATTGATACTGGGGGTTGCTTCCAGCCAGGTGCAGGACCATGCACTTAGAGTTGTTGAATTCTCTCTCCCATTCCTTGCAGGATGGAGGATGTAGTCTAGCCTGTCACATAAATTCTATCAAGTTCCACCATCGAAAATTTTTACTATGACAATGCAATGCGTAATCACATATATTGCAATCTAAAATGAGACAGATCCAAATACTTTTCCTTCACATTCTGTTCAAGCCAAAATCAGGTACTTTTTCTTCCTTTTATGTCTGTCTGCTGAAAAACATCATTTGTCCATTTCTCTCACTCACCATTGTTTACCAAGGTGCTCCTGGTTTTAACCAGTGTGGGATGGTGAAGTGTGATGTTATTAGACATGGCAGCCTGTTTGCCTGACAGTGCCACCAGAGATGAACCTGTCAGGAATGTCTCCACCAAAAAATATTGCTCTAAGGCCTTTTTGTCAGATTACTTGACACTTGCTCATGAACTATGACTAACATTGCCTCTTAAAACACTCTGTATATTTATTTTATAAGCCATATGGCCCAAACTGGCCTAGTGTTGTATAGGTGTGAAAGACAGACTGGATAGATTTAATTACTTTGGACTTCTGAGCTTTACAGTAAAAAAAGTTTCCATGGTAATGTAATTACTGTATTGTGTTTTATGTCATTTATCCCTATGCCCCTCTGGTTATTACTTGATTTTTTTTTTTTTCACTTTCTTCTGGGAAACTATGTTTTCAGGAAGAAAACCAAAACACCTAAATTATTAGTTCTGCAAAAGAATTGCTGTGCATATTTGACTTTAAACCAGATGTGAAATATGTGGCTATTAGGAGCTGAGAGATTTCACCTAAGGGTTTTGCTAATGGATCACTGGAAGCCTGTGAATATATATCTTTCTGCTCTTATGGGAACTTTGCAGAATAGTTAATAGAATCTGAATTAGTGATCCTCACTAATTAGTTAGACCCTCTTTCCTTTGTAGTCCTTTTAACACTTCGTAGCTGTTAAAATGTTATGTATACAAAATAGTAGGTGAGAACCCTTTCAGATGAATAAAAGATTTAAATATGGCTGGGCTATCAGTTTTCCTTTACAAGAGCTCTCACTCAGTGAAGTGTTGACTATGGTAAGCATGAGGCATAGTAAGCAAATGGAGGTCTTCACTGAGTACAGTTTTCTTAAATTATTTTTTTGATACTATAAAAATATTTTACTGCAGTTCAGCTGTAGGTTTCTTACAGTGGTAGCCAAATGGATTTTATCTCACAGAAGTAGTAGCCAAATTCATGGGTAACTGTTCCTGGCAAAGTAATGCAGAAATTGTTCTCAGAGGATGCTGCAGCCTGGGTGTTTAAAATACAATGCAGGTCTGCCTTTTGTGTGCCCTTAATCTGAAACCGGGTAATGCGTCAGTGTACATTGACTTGTTATTCTACAATGTGATAAATAATTGTATGGACTTGTTCTTAGTGATGCATTTTCTTAGGCTTTTTGTCTTACAATCAGTGATTTAAATGTCATTAGATAACATGCGCATAATCATGATAAAAACCATGCAGAGCTTGCAGTTTTTGTCTCCTTGCATAAATATTCCATCTGTGAAAAAGATGCATTGCAATACAAAGAAATGATAGAAGAGGAACATATCAAGAAATGTACACACAAGCATGTTTTTAGTTCAATGTACATTAATCCGTGCATAAACCATGAGAGTCTGAAGATGGCTGTAAGCTCTATCCTGATTTTTACCTTATAATATACTGAAAAATGATCTGTGATGCTAAAAGATGGTTATTCTTGGAAGCCTATATCAATTTCTTATTCACACAGCAACTGGTGGCAACTAAAAATAATGCCGGTTTAGTACTAGCTAAAAATCTGGTCGCATTTGGCACACGAACAACATGCACAAATAAAATTTAAGGTCCCCTGTTCTGCTATTTCATTCGAGCCCACTCATCAAGCTTAGTTTGCTGCCATTTGAAAGCTATTGAAAAGCCATTAACTGGCAGGACTGTGAAAGCCGCAGTGCAGCAGCACACCTCAGTGCTGGAAGAATGTGGCTGCAAGTGCACACCAATTAAATCCTTCTATTCCTGGGGATGTGGGATTAGGAGCGGTGTCAATCAATTGTGCTACAATAGCACGTGCAGTAGTCATGGTTCAAGACGCACAGAGGTTTATTGTAACTCCAGCAGCCGGGTGAGGGTGACTTGGAAGCCTCTGCAAGATCCTGGAACAGAAACTACGCTGAATAATGTATTCTGAGGTGTACTGGATACCTGAGGAAGGGCTTTAAATAATGCATTTTCTGGGCATGACAGTTGTAGCAGAAGAGAATGCTGAAACCTGTAGCAAGACTACAGCCTGAGATGAAAGAATGTCTCATTACCATTTTATCAAATGCTGTAAGTAACAAAATGGTTATTTTTCTTTTAAAACTGTCTTTATTTTCTGAGGTGTGCCTTTCATTACATATGCAAAAAGTCGAATGCAGATGCTGCCTGATGTCAACATAGTAGTGGGGAAGGGGAGTTGTTACTTTGCATGTGAATATATTGGCAGAGCCCAGTGTTTCTTTCTCTCCTCTGTTCAGAGGTAACTTCATTGTGTGTCTAATAATGCTCTCATTCTGAACTTCATAATGATCAGCTTTTAAAACTTTTGTTTAAATTAATCACCAAAGAATGTAATGTCCGAAAAGAAGAAACGTCATTGACAGCATTATGTTAAGGACGCCTTTAAGGACAACCTTGGAACATGGCTCTCACACTTTGCAAGGATATACAAATGAGAATAGCTTTATAATTGTGAGCCCAGCTCATCATCTACTGTAGATCAAATGCTTGTATCCCCTCCTTGTCAGAATATTTAGCTATTTGTTGTGATAGATTTAAAAAAATAACAATGAACTTTTAACCTTGAATCATGAAAGCTTGCCTCCTTAAAGACATCCTGAAATTGAGATCTATGCTAAATGTATTTGATTCATTGCAGAGGAAATTCCTAACAGCATTTTTTTTTTCAAGGTTGCTTGTCTTCCTAGCTGCACATTTTTCAGTCTTATAGGATTTGCCTTTGAAAGCATCCAGGGTCTGAGTAGAAATTACTGGGTTTACACCAGAGAAATGAATTATTCTTTAAATACTTGTTTTGGACAGCCAACAGTAGTTAAATAGCCATAGATGTTTTTTACTTTAAGGACTTAGAAAACTTCAGACTTCAGTGAGTATGGCACAGTTTTTACATGTCAAATAGCAGACTGCTGTAAAAGGTTTTTCTCTGTAGATCATAGTCTTTGATAACTTAAGTGCACCAAGGACACTTTGAAACTATTTTTAAAACATTGTGTTATAGTTAATAAACAAATAATGCGGTTCTTTGCTGTCTTAATATGAAATTAAGGTGCCCTGAAAGTATTTTAGTACTTCAAGAAAAATTATTTATATGGTTTTCCTCTTGTCTGCATTCAATGGGACTGGTGTATGGACTGCTTTTAATACTAGTGGGGGTTAAAATTCCCTGTTCATATGGAGAAGCAGAGTAGTTTTACTGCACAGTTTTAGAGGTGCATTCAAAGAATAAATCTTTGAGCTTCTATTGAGATTTGATAAATGCAAAAGAGGAATTTGCAATATAACTATCTTGAAGATGTCAAAAAAGTATTGTTTGGTTTTTATTCACTTTTAAATTACTCTTACAGTGAAATTGTAGCAAATCTAGATAGGCATGTGAGTGTCAATAGCATACTAAATAAGTAACTCTTCAGTGAAACTATAGGAAAGATATGAGGATGACCCTGAGGTTCTTCTGTTAAAAGAAAGTAAATTATGACTAATTGGGATGTTCATTGCATTGACTGCAGAGATGAAGGACTAAAACACAGCAGAGGGAAAGGTGAATGTACATCATCAATTTTGTCAATAATATTTTTTCCTGTTTTTCAGATTTGGAATTTTGATTAGTGAATTCTGAGTAAATTGGGGTGTTTTACCACAAAGCTCTTTTCTTTCCAAATAGTGTCCTTTAGAAGACAACAGATGCTGGCTGGAGCCTGACAGGAGCTTTTTTCACTGCCCATGCTTCTCAGAATTGACAGAAGTGCTTCCATTTCCACCTGTAATTAGTGAAGGAGAAGCACTTCCTCTGTGATGCTCCCCTGAGCATTATGATCTGACTTAACGCGCCAATATGTTGCAGATATTTGTGTTTGGCAGACAGCTGGGACCAAAGATGGGCCAGGGCTGCGTGCGCAGTTGCAGCACCAGCAGTATTCTGAGATGTGCTGAGAACAGCTGAATCTCACAGTGGTTGGAACGTGACTCTTCACAGCCCACTTTGTTTTTAACTCATTTCACCGATGATTTCTGTATCAGAAAGAAAAGACATTGATCCAGAGCAGAGCTAGAGCACTGTCTCTTGGACTACTTTGGGTAGAGAGGAAATATCTAAAAGGCATATATTAATAAGACTTAAAAGCTAGTGTTTTATGAGCTATAGTGCTATGTACCTAGCTTTTGCATATGTTTGCATCTTGCTTTTTTTAAATCTTTGCAGAATTTGGGTGTGGGACTGTGAGCTGAGAAGGGCTATAGCTATTCTCCAATGATGTTACTACAATTTTAATAATATTCTTTCATTTTTTCATTGCATTGCTCCCATTAGAAAGCTGTGAAAATCAAATATACTTCACCATATAAGTCACCATATAGTCACAAGCGTTTTCTGTCTGGAAAGATCCAACTTTGAAAGCTCTTCAGTCCACTACAGACTCATAAAATCATTAATGTTGGAAAAGACCTCTAAGATCATGGAGTCCAGCCATTGTACTAACACTGCCATATCCAGCACTAAACCACAGCCCCAAGCACCATATCTACATGTTTTTTTGACAGTTCCAGGGATTGCAATTCAACCAATTCCCAGGGCAGACTGTTCCAGTGTTGACCACACTTTCAGTGAAGTAATTTTTCCTAATATCCAATCTAAATCTTCTCTGGCACAATATGAGGCCATTTTTCTTGTCCTATCTCTTGTTACCTGGGAGAAGAGACTCATTACAGCCTCCTTTAAGACAATTGCAGAGAGTGATAAGGTGTCTCCTGAGCATCCTTTCCTCCAAGTTAAACAACCCCAGCTCCCTCAGTTGCTCCTTGTAAGACTTGTGCTCCTGACCCTTCTCCAGCTCTGTTGCCATTCTCTGGATATTCTCTCCTGCTCTGAGCAGGGGTAGCTGTGTGGTCAAACCAGATTTTCTGGGACCATGCCCAGTGAGGTCTTTCATCCCACTAATACTCTGGAACTGCGCCTGCTGCAACCATCATGTTGTCTTTAGCTGGCACCTGCAGCATTTAACACTAAGCCGAATGTGTGTCTGCCTGCTGGAGCAGCTCATGTTGTCACTACTCGTGCCCATCTCCTTTTTGCAGCCAAGTATTGCTGCTGCTCAGAGCTGTCCCTGTCTGTGCTGGTAGCTTATCCTTGGCAATCTGTGAGTGTGAGTATTTAGAAAAGAGAACAGTGGTTTGTAGGAGAGTATCACATATTATCTGCCAGCTGCAGGGTACCATTTTATCTTGATGATTTTTGTGACAGATTGTACAAATGAATGTAATTTTGCAAATTAGGCAACACCTTGCTGCTGTCTTCTGTCCCTTTTATATCTAGTTATGATATATATATCATCATTTACATGTTATGGCAGTGGTTTTCTACCTTTGCTCTGGACGTCCTCTGAGGGATCTGCAAAGGTAACTAACAAAAGCAGTACTTTAGCAAGGAGGACTAAGTTTGTTACTCCAGAGTCTGATTTCCACTGCAAATGCTGTAGAGGTGCATAAGTGCAAACAAAATAAAAACCTTGCTAGAAGGAGTTATAATCATGCCTGGTGGAAGTCCAAGCCAACTGAATTTATCCAAATATTAGGATGATAAAATCTGAACATCAGCTTCTACTTCTTTCTGGTTTATCTGTTTCCAATTCCTTTAAATCCTTTGTATGAATTAAAACACACTGAATTGTGCTCTGTGACAGACCAATACCTACAGTGATCTGGGATGGAAATACTAGTTAGATGTTTATTGAAAAATTTAATCCAGGATTTGAAACAAGATAGAAAATAAACATAATAATTTTATTCAATATCTATACGTTATTACCTTCAGGACTTGATTACATGGCAAGGATTGCCCATGAAGCAGTAGCTCTACCTGAACCTTATGGAGCTTGGAAAAGGTGGGGGAAAGATGTGATATGATACATTAGTTTCAGTTTTCAGAGGATGGAGACTTGAACTTGATTCTCCCATGGATGAAGAAGTAATACTGGGGGTAAAATACAATACCTTTGTATCAGCTTTCTTACTGTGAGACAGCCTGTGAAACTTTGATCTGTGCCTCAGTAGAGTGAGTTACTGTAGGTTAGACCAAATAAGAGAGGAGGAGCCTGAAAAGAAAAATTGGAGACCCGTGGTCACTCTGTGATGCAGGAACCATTTACCTCTGTGGCAGCATGTGCTGGATGTGCGATGGCCCAAGTAACAGTGGCACACAGGTGTTCTGTCACACTAAATGGTTGGTGACATAAGAGAACTAGCAAATTTTTGAAGTGTTTTCTCCTTCCAATGAACAGGATTTCTTCTATTCCAGGGCTAGGCAGGAGGTGGTAATTATTTATTTATTGTATATTCTGGTGTCCCAGAGAATTCTCCTATCTTCTTGGACATGTCTTCTGCATCCAATAAGGAGCTCTAGGAACAGAAGAGTAAAAAATATGCAGGTGGCGGAAATGAGAGCTGTAAGCAGAAGCAGGATGTCTGTGACAGTCCTTATCCTGTCTAAGTTGAGAATTCATGATAGTGTCTGCTAACTCTTGTGTCATGGTTTATTTCTGCAGTAACAGAGCTAAGTACACCTTGGCTGCAGGGAAAAATTCCTTTCCCTTGTACATGCTTACACCACTGTGACCTGTGGCATGAGGTTAAAATTATTACTGAAATGAGATGCCTGGCATGGCTGAGTGATCCTGCCTGCTGGAAATGAAACTGGGAGGCAGAGTCAAGAGTCATCTGCCCTGGGAATCCTGAAAGAGAGGGAGGAGTGGCTCTGTGAAATGAACCACTGCTTGGGAGTTTTAAGGTCCTGTGAAGGCACATAAAGCAAGTCTGGGGGAGTAAAGAGATTTTGATGAAAGGTATTTGTTTGAGACACTTATATTGTAAAAATGTATAAGAGAATGCTAATACAATACATTAGATTTTGTATCCCATTTTGACAGACTGAATGTGTCTGATGTATCAGTGATATGCAATGCAAACTTTTTTTTGAAAAGTTATATGATAATTCAGGTGTCATGAAAGATATCTAAAAACCAAGGTTTTTAATTATTCAGTGAAGACCAAATGGGTTTTATCTTGCTAACCTTAATACAAATAGAGCCACAGCTAGAATATTCTTCTACCACACTTTTTAGCTCTCTGTCTCTCCCTGTGATCACAGGATAATTGCAGGCCAACAGGAAAACAGGATATTATTCACCACCTATGAATGCCAGTATCTCTGTACCAGTTAGATGTGTTTATCTATCTCTTCTCCAGATCATGAGTTCATGTGACAATGACAGAAATGCTATATGAATTTTTTAATTTGAACTAATTTTTTTACCTAATCTAAATATTAACAAGTTTGATATTCATGACTCTGGGTGCAAGGAAAGAGATAAAAAAAATTATATCAGTATGTAGGGAAGTTATACTTAGAAAAACATATTTTGAGCTGTCAATAAGCCAATTAACTTGGCACACTTGTAGTAGTAGTCTAATAATTTGCTAAGTGTGTTTCCAGTAAATAAAACTTACCTCGCAGTAACAACTTTCCCAATCACATAGAATAGCAATTAATAATTTTATCAAGATGCATTTTTATGTTAAATTTATGTTAAACTTGGAAAAATACACTTTAAAATAATAGCAAAAGGAACAGTATTAACTTGGACAACTGAAGACTATAACATTTGCAACTTTGCATTCAGCTAAGAATAGGTTTTATTTATAGTAGTTTAGTGGAAATCACAGTCATCCACCAATTATTTTTTGTCACTATTTTGTTTGCTACTCTAAAAAATCCATCAGTAAAGACAAGAATCAGCACTTTCTGTGGAAAACTTTACTGAAGAAACTCCTTATAATTTTGGTATCTGGAGAGCTTTTTTCTTCTAGTTACTCTGCAAACAGCAAAGAAATCTATCCACCCTAAAAATTAGATGATAGAAGATTATAAAGGTCAAAGTACCATATTTTCTCACCATATTGGCACAGCATGTGTGAAGCTTCAGATTCCGATATTACATTTTTTTGAGAAGATTGCTGCAGGAACAGAGAGCAGAAAAGCATCCCACACAACAGCACAACCCTCCCTAACTCTTGATTTCCATTTATGAAATTGTAGTGATATAGCCACTTTTCAACCCTGATGTATCTTCTTGCTTCAAATAATCACATTTATTTATTTTTCTTGTTCTGTACAAATTAATATACTGCATCATGCTGAATTTTGCAGTTTCTAAGTTATGAAACCAAACAGAAAATATTTTTAGATAATTCAATTGACACCTGAATCAAAATTGCAACAGTATAAACATGATTATTTTAAAGCAAGTGAAATCTGAAATGGAACTAATTTTAATTTGTTCTTAAACACACGGAAATAATTAATTCAGCAAAAGCTTAGTTTGATTTGGAGCAAATAAAGAGTTGTCCTAATGTAAGCTTTTTAATAGATCATAAAGGAATACCACCAATTAAGGAAAAGCTGTTTGTTTAATACAAGAGATACTTTCCATTTGTTTGATTTTGAGCAAATGCTTTCAGTGAAAACAACAGCAATATAAGACCTACTAAGAGAAATCTGCAAGTTTTGACTACTGCACATCCCTTCAGCCAACAGATGGGTCAGTGTGGTATCAATTGCAGAAACACAGATGTGCGCAGTATGGCCAGAACTGGTTTTCTTGTCAGTGCCATTCTTGTACATTGAAAGACAACAGTCCCTCACAACTTCCCCCCAACTATAAGGTGATTCAGAGAGCCCTGACTTAGTCCAGTTTAAACCTCTTTTTGATGTAAGGATGGGACCTGGCAAGGAGTGTGGACAGGAGGGCACCACACACAGTGGAAGAGCACTTGGTCATTTATTACTAGCTTTTCATCCAGCTAGAATATGGACATTCCTGTTGGAAGTGTACTTTACTCTCTTTCATTTCATAGTGGATTTTAAAACAAAAATCTCATTCTCAGAAACAAAGAGAGAGATAAAATCTGATATCTTATGCTGTAAATCTTACTGTGAATGTCTCTCTGTGCAGTATGACATTTCAGAGGAGATGGAAGCAGTGTTCAGAACACGCAGACAGGAAGTAGATCTGGGCCATACCACCTCAGGTTGGTTGACTCCTGCTGTGGTCCCATTTGGTGCAAATCCTGTTATGAAGTACAACACATAAAATATATATGGGACCTTGTAAAGGCATCTACAGAAAATAGAGCATTGTGTTAAGGTCATATTTGGAGAGTTAATCGATAGCTTTCAAATGTGATCCCTTTCCCATAAAAGGAATCAAAGCTTTCTCCTGTGAAAAGTTTCGTAAATGTTGACATCTAAACTGAGAAAGGAGGGAAGCAGGCATGTAGAAATTTCCTCTTTTTTTATCTCTTTGTGGGAAGAATAGTATTTGTAGGTAGCTTATTGCAGGAAGCTCTAAAAAATGTTAGAACAATATATTCCTTACTTAACAATCATTTTATGTAAAAGGAGAGACATTTTATATTCAGATTGCACATGAATTGAACAGCTTGTTTTTCAGTTGCTTTCCTTTCAACACAATCATTTGATTCTGTTAGGTGCAGTACTAATGTTAGTTGCAGAAGTGGCATATGTAAATTATATAGACATAGTTATGAAAAGTAAGGCTTTTAAGGCAAACTAAATGACTTAATTCCTTTTAATCAGCAATGAATACATAGATTTATTTTGTCTTGGAGTGACGTTTTTCTTTCTTGTGAGCAGTAATGCCAGAGTTGCAATAATAATTTCTGTTTGATTTCTGCTTCAGTTTCTTCAACATCTGTAAAATCCATTTATGTTCATCCAGTTATTTCTTCAGTAAAAGTGCCTGCCTAGGAGTCCAGCCTTTGACACTGCTTTTTTTTTTCAAATGAGATCAAGCTGTTTGGTTTCTTCTTCTTTCTCTTCTTTCTCTTCTTCCTCTTCTTCTTCTTTCTCTTCTTCTTTCTCTTTTTCAAATTATCAACCATATTTCCCCATTTTAATTTAACCCAGAAAGGACATTGCTGCACATATTCACAATCAAGCGTTATAATGCTTATCTTCACTTCTGTTTCCATGCCCCTACAGCTATAGTAGCATATGGACACAAGTGTAATTCTTGATGGTAGATGTGGAAGGTGACCTTACAGACTGTTGTAAACACTGGTGTCAGGAAAACCACTAAACCTGCTTTCATTTTCACTTACCCATGAAGATCCAGTTCTCACTAGCGATCATCCTTGCTCTTCTAGCCTTAGCCAGCCTTACCTAGGACATACCCAATAATTACCCCACCAGTGCAAGGGAGAGAAGCCTTTCAGATGCCAGTGGTGTGACTTCACATGCTAGAAATTCTCATGGGTTGGTTCTTCACTTTACTGAGGGGTTCTCTTTACAGAGCTTTACAGGGTCATTTGGAGATTTCAGAACTGAGTGAAGGAGCTGACTTAAGTGCCAGGAACATAGAGCTGCTGTGCCTGTGTTGTTGCTTTTGTGTGGCTGTCCACTCAGTACACCAAACAAGGAATTTTGTGACCTCACCTGTTAATATCATCCATATATGCTATTTTTGACTTGGTACTCTGCCTAAATTTGCACTATATTAAATTAATTTTATTGTTCCATATTCTCTTCATTTTTATGGTATATAACCTCTCTTTTTTCCTTTTCACTCTTTAAATTTCTGTTAACTTTTCTCTCCTTAGTCACTGCTTAGCTAAGCTATGCATATTTAATTCTTTTCATCTTTCCTCATAAATCAGTCCCTCGGGCCCCAAAACCATTTGTGGTAGTTTCTTTTGAACTGCTCCAATTTGACTGTCTAGAATTGAATGCAATATTCCAGATAAGTTGCCTTTCTGCAGAATGGAGGAGGGCCAGTTTCCAGTCCTCTTGCTATTTGAAAACTGAGATGGCAGTCCCTTGATGTGCACAGAACAGTGACCTGCATATTAGCCCTGCTGCAGAATTTTTGTTAGCTCCACTGTGTAGTAAACTATTTTTCCATCTGCTTTTACTTTACAGTAATCTCTGTAAATTATTAGATTGTGTGTAGAACCACAGTTCACTTGGCATAGGATTTCCTTTCCTGTGTGCTTGCCAGTCCTTATGGCTAGGTCTGTGAAGCACTGCTTCCTTTTTGACTTTTAACTCCCTATGATGTATGATACTAAATATCCCCATTGTCTTGATTCACATAATCCTTAATTAGCTTTTATATGTGCAGGTTTTTGCAAATTTTGATTTATGTGGTTTTTTAATGTGTTTTTCTGTAATTCTTATATGTTGTATGACTCTTGAGCCCTGGCATATTTGCTGACTAAATAATGATATCTGAGAATGTCTGTGATAAAAGAACTGCCCCAGGTTTTGAAACAATCTGATTTCTTGTTTCTTAATTCAAGCAGTAGGTTGTTGCTGCTGCTGTTCAACCTTTTCAGTACCCTTGAGGTGTAGCATCTGTAATTCTGGCTTCCTCTCACTGTGCACTAATGTGTTAATTCACTTTCCCAAATTTCAGATTTACAAGTATTAACAACAGTCTTAGTGTTTTTCACTGTTTATTGTGTTAAGTACCTGTGTAACAAAACTTTTATATTTTACTGTGATGGCAGGAAGAATTTTCCAGTGCATCTCTTCCTGGCTGCATGTGCTTCCCTTCTCTCTATCCTATACCTGAAAGTGTGGGCTAGAGATCCATGTATTATTACATATTCATTTAATGCACTGTAAGGAAATAACTATTATTGTCAAAACTTAATTGTCACTTCATAAGTCTTGCACTGCAACCAAATAAAGACAGCTAGGTCTGTGCAAGGACTAGAAGGAGTTATTTTTTTCTGGAGGACTTCTCATCTATTCTTTCTTATCTTTCTTGATTGTCATTTGACAAGCCCAGCTCTTCTTCATTCTCATTCTACCTTCTGATTTAGATCTTCTTGTTTTACTTGCTTTTGGGTGTGATTTACAGCAATTTGGATTATTCAAATATTCTGATACTATTCCTCACAGGCTTTGCAAGTGACAAGCATTAATTAGTACATTATTCTAAGAAATAGACATTGCTTGCTTCTGAAAAAAGCCAAATAAAAAGTGACATAAATTCATAGATCCAAAAGTGTTAGTGCAAACAGTCAATTTGTTTTCTCTCCTAAGTTGTCTATATATAGATATATATTAAAAATAAAAATGTGTTAGTGCAGTCAGTGTTAATCAGATGACTGTTGTTTTCTGATTTCTTTAAATTCTCTCTTCAGATCCTGACGTAGAGACTTGAGCTATTTCTTAAAAAAGAAAAAATTAGCTGCTTTACCATTAAGCTTTGGGGAACACATAAGCATATTTTGCTTTGATCTTTCTAAGGAAACAAAGTTTTTGTGATTATGTTACTTGTGTGTGTGCATCTTGTAGGTTTTCTCCCCATGATAATTACCAAACCTGTTACCCAGTTGCAGTAAAATGTTTCAAAACCAGGTTAATCATGACATGATTTATTCAAACAAGTGAATACTACATTGCCTAGTAGTGTTGTACAACAATTTCATTATGGTTAGAAATTATAATGTGGCTTTTCTACCATAAGGATGTCAGGTTTAGAGTCCAAGCCATTATCTCTGGTCAGACAAGGCACCATGTCAAGTCTTGCAAGGAAATTTAAGCATGCTCCAAGTTTCTTCTTCTTGGTGTGCTGGTTTCAGATAGGGTAGAGTTAATTTTCTTCACAGTGTCTAGTACAGGGCTCTGGTTTAGATTTGTGCTGAACACAAGGCTGATAATTGTAGAGATGTTTTTGTTAATTGCTGGGGAGGGCTAACACAGAGCCAAGGATTTTTCTGCTTCTCATACAACCACACCAGGGAGGGAGTTGTTGGTGCATGAGAGGCTGGGAGGAGACACAGCCAGGACAGGTGACCCCAACTGACCAAAGGGATATTCCAGATCACAGGACTTCATGCTTATTATAGAAAGTAGGGAGGAAGAAGGAGGAAGGGAGCGCATTTGGAGTGATGATGTTTGTCTTCCCAAGTAACTGTTGCACATGATGGGGTCCTGCACTCCTGGAGATAGCTGAACATCTGCCAAATCATGGGAAGCAGTAAATTAATTCCTTTTTGCTTTGCTTTGTGTGCAGCTTTAGCTTTCCCTGTTAAACTGTATTTCAACCCATGAGTCCTCTTTTACCCTTCGTATTCTTTCCCCAGTCCTGCTGGTGGAGCAGGGACTGAGCTGCTGTGTAGGGTTTGGTGGCTGGAGTCAGACCACAGTGCTTGGGTGAAAAGCAATGCCATGCACACTTTGCACCACTTACCTTGCTGCAAGCAGAAGATAAGGTGTTGGTGGGACAAGCTTCAGAGGGGGTTTCTACACTTCATAAACAATGAAAGGTATTGGACTGCTGATGATCTACAGCATTGTTATTTAGCTTGCTGGATCATTTTTGAAGTGTCCCTACGAGTTCTCTCTATGGCAAAGGCTATGGATGGTATCTAGAGACCCCTCCCAATAGAGAGGGCAGATGAAACACCCTCAGATTGTGTGTTCTATTTCCTGTGCAGTCTTTCATCTATTTCAAATAGTTTTTATCCTCAAATACTGTTCCCTGCCTACATATACCCTCCTACTACTTACTAGAGCATATATAAACACTTTTGGGTTTATGTTGTAAAATACCTTTCTCCTATGTTGCAGTGCAATCTTCATTTTAGACACTGTGAAATTTAGAAGCCACAAAAATAGATAATTATATCTTAGAGCACAAGAGCTCAGCAAAATAAAAGGAGAACTAGGAGTATCTGGTGTACAACATTTAACTGACAAGCATTTTTTTTTTCCTTCTTTTTTTTTTTTTTTTTTTTTTTTTTTTTGTCAGGGAATACTTCTAAGCTTTGTGCTGATTGCTCAAAAAACTTACTTAAATTCCAAAAGAGCAGTAGTTCAACCTATTGTCTGAATATTCATTATTTAAAGAGGTTACAATAAAGCCCTGAATTTACCTTGAGCACAGATTTTCATCTCCAAAAAGCCCACCTGAGATATTCTATGAGATGAATGGGTTAATGTGTTTTACTCATATCCCAGACTGTGCAGTCTTTCTAGTTGGAAACTCCTGTGCTCCAGAGCAGACAATGGTGTCTTAGTTTGTTTCACAAAAGGTTCTGATGTTTGCAGGAGAAATTACTTGAAATATGCTGTGGTTTGTGGGAATTCAGACTGTACCTTTGTCTCATCCTCCAAGGGAGTACAGAAGGATAATGGCAGCAGAAAGGAGATGGAGATAGCAGCTTTACCAAAATAAACAGTATAAGCTTGACCAGATCATTTTGCTTGCATTCCTTTATTTTCTGGATGTGATACACAGATGAGGACTACTGCTCTGGGACATACAGACTTTCTTTCAGACCATTCATACCTGTGAATTCCTTGTACATCAAAAACAGACAAATGAAAATCATTTTTTTGTGTTTCTAAAAAATGAGAAGAACCCCATACATATGTATTTGAAACCTGTATTTCATTACACTGAAGGTTAATGCACAGGCAAGCAGTTTGGCTGCTTTTGTTGAATAAGCTGGCAAACAGTTAATGAATTTTACCTAGAACATAAAATCTCTGTATGTCACAGACTGCTACATGGCATAAATCACAAATGACAGTGCAGAGCCCTCTGTTATATTTAATTAGGTATTATTCAGACTTTCTTCTATCACTACAATGGCAAGATCCCAAACTAGTTGGTTCTTTGATTTAAATATAATAAATTTTTAGAAAATGCCAGTGTAACTTCACTGAATTGCTGATAGATAGATAATAGAGTCTATTAGGAAGCTTGTAGAGTTGATAAATAGCTTCTCATAAGTAACTTTTCCTTGGTATCAAGCTGGAAATTGATTGCAGCTCCTACTTACCAGTCTAGTCACATCGAAAGGCTCTTGAAGAGCAGCATACGGGAGTAGGGTTTTATAAGAGGGTGGCTGCCTGAATGCGCTCAGGATTGCTCTTCAGCAAAGACAGAATTGGGTGTTAAGCAGAAATTGAGGAAGCTTTATTGTGTCATTTAAGAGCCCTAACTTTCTAATTACATCTAAAAGAAGCTCTGTGGAGCCAAGAATAGTAAAAACACATCAGCTCCTTTACTGCAATGTGATTTATTCTCAGAGGACTTGGCATTAATTGAATTCTTTACATTCTTTACAAGGTAAATAGTTTACATTTATACTGCTCCCTCATGATTATCTGCTTTTGGGGTGGGAAGGGAAAACAAGAAAAAAGGAAAAGGATGAAGTCCATTGCTACAGTGAGCAGATCCGTACTGACCTGATGGAAGGGTTTCAGCTGTGGAAGTCAGGCTGAGTGGTTGCAAGCACCACGCTTCACTCACAGCTTAATAAATTTAATGGAGAGGCTGTTCAAATGGTAAGTAATTTTCCCTGTGCTGAACAAAAGATTTTCAAATCCAAGTATTTTGATGCTGACCTTAATGTTTCAATTTGAGATGGATTTAAGCTAGCTTTTCCTGTGGCTGTTCTTAGCCACATTTATTTTGGAAACTGTAATATCTGTAGAAAATACATAGTAACTTTTGATTTCTGAAGAGAGCACCTGTAAAAAATGTATTGATCTGCATTTCAGACACAATGGCTTCAATTATGTTATAGTATTTATATCACTGATTTCATAAGAAAGTCATCTCAGCTTCATAAATACTAATAAATTGTTATTTCTAATTCAACATAATAAATTTAAATAATATGCATTGTTGGTAGAACAAAAACCTCCTGTATAATAATGTCATTTTTATGTATAACAGCAAAGTGCATTACTAAAAGGGCCAGTGCTTAAATTTCTGGTCTGACTACTGTTAGCAAACATGGAGTGCACATCAATGTAGCTTTTTGAACTGGATGAAGCTGCACTGATTTACACCATCTGTGTATCTGAATCTGTAAGTGCCAAAGCACTTGCTGCTCATTGCATGCCTTTCCCACATATCTTTGTTAGTAGTGTGGTTATGGTTAGCTAGCCAGCTTTAAAAATGTTGTACAATAGTACTGTCTTTGTGAAAAAAAAAGACTTTTTTAATTTGTTGAATGAATGCTAATCTATTTAAAGCTTTATTGAAGTTGTTGAAATTTTGAAATATTTTATCTGTCTGCAATTCAGGACTATTTCAGTTATCTAAATTAGAATGTAGATGTTTAATTGCAGTTGTGAAAGTGGTCTGATATCATATCTTTAGCAAGAATAGACCAAGGTAAGGGCTAAGTGTCAGAGGACCCAAACTAAACACTGTATCTATTTTGGAGGGTTTTTTTACCCTTTTTTCTTTAGTGAGATTAAACTGCTTAAAGACTATTGTTTTGGTAGCAGCATACATTCTCAGAATCTCAGATTACCATTTTTCCAGGTACTTTAAATCCTCTACATTTTGTTTCAATGCTATAGAGACCATAGTCTTTCAAATACCCATAACTTTAATTATTCATTGTTTAAAATAGCATAAAAATCATCATGTTTGCATAAATAAAGGTAAGCATGTCTCTTATTATTTCGAAATTTGTAATTTTAAGCATTATGCACCCTCATTCCATGTCACCTTATTTGAGATGCTTGCTGCATTAAACAATGTCAAAAGTTTGATTGTTTGCTTGCCTTTAATGAAAAGTCACATGCAATTTCAAAATAAAATACGTCTGAGCAGAGAGGTGAGCCTGTGTGCACATGTATGTAGGCATTCAGCTTTATTTTCTGGAAATGCCTCTTGACCTGTCACCCAGATTATTCAGGGGCATAATCACCCCCATGTAATGTGAATTACCATCTGAGGTGCAGTTTTTAGGGTGACTAGTCTCCCAATTTAAATGCCAGACCAAGTGACTAAAGTTATTAGACATAAAGCCATAAGAAGCAGTATAAGGGAAAGCTATATCAATATGGTTTCTGAAAAGAGATATGGCAAAAATGTCCCTGCATACTGTAAAGTTACATGAGCTCAAATCACCTTCAGAAGATGGAAGAATATTTCTGTAACAATCACATTCTTCCTCTCTGTTTATGTCCCATCACCCTTCCTTTGCTCTTCATTTTGTTCAGGAGCTGGTGCTTGTAATGTCACAAAATATTCCTTCTCTCATCTTCACAGTGAGAACCAGTGACAATTCAAAGCAAATTGAATTCCATTCCTCTTTACTCAGAAATCTCTTGTTTATACAGGCAGGATCAAACTGCAATTTGTCTTGTGATGTGGATGTCATACTCTCCGATTGCGAGTAAATTGCTACAATTTTATGAAGCTGTTGTTTTAAAGCAGCAATTCTTCTCTTTCTTATGGTGCATGGCAGACCCAGTCAATGAAGCAGATTTTCCCTAGCAAATATCATTGAAACACTTTTTTTTCTGTTGGTTACAGTGGTAATGATGGTGGTCCTGTACTAATTAGTAATCAATGTAATATGGTAAAAGTTTCTCTGGTTTTGATATTTCAGTGTTCTATAGAGGTTTCTACATTGTGTGCTTATACAGAAGATGCAGACCTTAAAACTATATGCATACTGACAATCATGTTTAATCTAGTCGTTTTTGTCCAGAACATCCCATTAAATAAATAATGACCCAGTAAACCTTGTCAGCTTTTTCGTGGGTGACATTGCAAGGTGTTCTCCACTGCAGACTACCATGACCATCACAGTGGCCTTTATACATTAGTGTAATTTGTCAGGCACTGAGGCAAGAACCACATGAAATAATCTTCAAATCTGGTATTTTATGTCATGAGATAGAAACTCTTAAGAAAATATATTCAGAAGGCAACCTTTTTCCCTATCCACAAATCTTTACCATACTGTCTCCTGAGTAGCACGCTCAAAACCAGCTCTGTTTGAGATCATGTTTTCCATCTATTTCTGCTGTTGAATGGGGGTCATATAGTGTTCTTATACCAAATCAGTGTGGCAGTTTGTGCCAGTTTTCCCATATATGGGGAAGGAAAGGATGGACATGTTACCTGCTGCACAAGTTACCTTTTCAGGAGGCTCTAATAGCTTTTCTTTGGAGTCTAACTGTGGTTGAGTTGTCATTCTCTAAGCAGTAACTGTTTACATCTGCCTAATAAAGTTGTGGATTTTAGCAGCTATTTGTTCCTGGAGGATTTCTTTACAGCTGAAGTTGTTGCTGCTGTTGGCAGTGCTCACTTAGGACAGAGTAGTTGGCATACTTCAAATGGGAGAGCTTAATCCTGGGAATTGGGTTGATAGAAACTTTGAGCAGTTCAAGAGAGGAAGTGCATATTTTTCATGCCTGAGGCAGACTAACCCTATACCTTGGTACAGGCTGGGAACTGAATGACTTGAGCTGCAATCCTGCTGAAGAGTGTACAGGGGTTACAATGGACACAGGGTTGAATGGAAGCCAGCCATATGTGCTGACGATAAATCAAGCAAACCACACAGGGGACTATGTTCAGAGGAGTTTGGCCAGCAGATGGAGGGAACTTATTGTCTGCTGCTACTTGTGGCTACTGAAGCTGCATCTACAAATATGTGGTCTTGATCCCACCAGTCTAAGATGGACACTGAGGCAAGAGGATGAGAGCAATAGGAGGCAACCAGGACAACTAGCAGAAATGACAAAGCTGAAGTCTTCTCAATAGTGATAGTAGTAACAAGGGATAATGGCCACCAAAAGAGCTCAAGGCATTTTTGATAGAAGTCAGTGCAGCACTTAAACAGTTTACCCAGACAACTTGTAGAATCCATTAACAGAGGCTTTCAAGACTGGTAGACAAGACGAAGTTATCTGATCCAGTGTTAATGAATTACCCCATGCTTCATGTGTATTAAGCCATCCACAGAATTTCCTCCAGAAGCATGTCTATAATCATCCTGTGTTTGAGGTGAGCTCTCCTGAGGTGTGAAAGAAGCTCTGCTTCTTGTGCCATCACCAGTTACTCTGCTTAGTAGGACCACAGAGCAGAGCTCTGCCTGTTTCTAAAACTGAGACTCAATGGTACATTCCTTAGAGATGAGTGCCTGAAAGATTGGTTCAGGGAGTTTGCCTTGTCTGCATTTATACTGTTTCTTAATCAAGGCTTAATCTAATGAGGTTGCTGACCTGTAGCTGTTACATCCACAGTCAGATACTGATCTGTTGTGTATCAGGTGTATCAGGTTCCAGATCTGCTGAGAAAATAAATTTCATCTTCTATTCATTAATTCTCAGCTGAGACCAGTGACCAGATGGATCAAGAGGCCTTTTCTCAATTGGCCTGAACTGCTTTGTCTTTTTCCCAGTCACACACTGGGAACTGCTTTGTGAGGCCAGTTGTGGTAGTCAAGCACTTTTCCACATAGGGCCAATAGTCAAAGACTCATACAAGCTGAAAGTGGAGAGGCAGAGGACGCTAAGCCAGGAACATCCTTCCTGAAACTGGAATATTCCTGTGAGAACATCTTTGCTGTGCTGTGTTTGACCAAGACACTGAGCTGATTTGTTTGATTTCTTGCCTTGGAAGAGGAGAGCGGTGTGATGGCGAAGATGTCCTACAGCTTGCATATCATTTGTGATATGGCAGCAAACACTACCAGTTCCTCCTAAGAACAGAGACTGCCCATGAGCTAAGCTGAGGAAAAGCAAAGCTACCATTAAAGTCTTTGGTTAGCAGACAGTGCAGAGTTACAGCTATGACTAAGATAGTAGCCACAATTCTCAGCCTCAGGTGAGTTCTCAAAATGTAAACAGCAAGTTCAGCTGTAGCCTGTTGGAGCTCCAGTGCATGGCTGCCCCTTCTTCCCTTCATGAAGGAGAAGGAATGAGCAGAGCAGGGGTGTGCTCCCAGCTGCAGGCAAACACGGTTTAACACAGTGAGTGGGTTTTCCCTCTGTGGCTATGAGCCTTGCTGGCAGGCATTATAGCCACATTTAGAAGTGTTAGGGTGTAAACTTAGGGTGTTACAAGCCTAAAGGCTTGGCTGCTGAAATATTTTATACACAGCAGAACAATTCTAACAGCAAAGATTTGAAGTTTGCTTATTCTGCAGTCCTATCATGAGAAAAAGATGTCACTTGCAAATTACCTCAGACTGAACAGGATGGTCTGAGTGCTGCTCTTCTGTGGGATTGAATGCTCTGAGTGCTGGGATTGAAGCCAAGAATAAAGTTACATCTTCTGCAGTGTTACAGAGTTACCCTTTCATTTTGTTGTGTCTTCCAACAAGGAAACAAAAGAAATTAAACATATAATTTTTGTTATGAAATAAGATATAATTTAAGGTCAAGTGGAAAATTTTGTGTTATACAGCAGGAGTTGTTGGCTTTGACATGCAAGAAGAAAGAGTTTGTGTTTTGCCTTAATGCAAGCCAATACTTGCATCCAGTTTTTAGTTTGACAGCTAATTTTCTTCTAATTAGAAGAGCATGCTAAGAAAGGAACAGAAATTATACAGAGAGGGTAGCCTATGTTAAAAGTAATTGACTTAACTTGACCTGTAGAATTGTATTCTGTGTCCGCTTCTGTCATGGAGTTTCCCAATGACACACTCTGGGCACTTTTTTGGATAAATGTGTGTTCCAGAGTTTCTTGAAGTCTGGTTTGAGACCATAGGTTGTAGTTTATAGTGAATACACATAATATTTAATAAAATATATAATATTTGTATTATCTGTAATTTATGAAATAACAAATAATTTAGCAAATAAATAAATGACATTATACATAGAATTTATAAAATTATTTGCATGCAGACCTAAGACTATCATTTTATACTTTATTATGGAATTGTGATACATAATAGTTTATAGAATACTATGTCTTTAAAGCAAACAAAACATGATAAAAAAACAACACAAGGTTCTTGAATGGGACACCCAAAATCAGTGAGTAATTTAAAAAGAAAATCTTTGGTTTTCACTTCCTTTGTAGAGAATGTAGATAAGAATACTCTGTTGTCCTTTTTTTAAATGAAAATAAATAAATATTTATGATACTTTTATGTGTTGTGATGACATGAGCTTTACAAAACCCTGTCAGGAGATTGTTAATTGTGCTTTCAGAGCAGGGTTTGAATGGATTTCAATAAATTAAACACATGTCAAACCACAAGGAGAAAACAAAGTGGTCATTTAGTCAGCAGTACTCGGGTGTGCCCTCAATGAGGTAGGGATCCTTTGATGATGTGACTATACAAAACAGGTATAAAAAAACCTGCTTATTGAGTTGCAGAGTGAGGCTAATTTTGGTATTTCTTAACTACTCAAGGTGAATTGAGTCTGTATTTCCTTCAAGAGGTCTTACTTCAAACTGCGGAGAGAAAACCTCCTTCATCTGGGCTGCTGTCAGCCCTTAGAAATTACAAATTTGAGCCCTTAGCCCCCATATGAAGGAACTTCATATACATAAAGTAGAACATGGGATTCAGAAGTGATGGGGTGGTCTGTAGCCACCACATCGAATCGCCTTAGTGCGGGATAGTGGGCACATTGTTGATGGATGTGGATGATACTATAATTTTTCTTATCACTGAATACAGGAATTTGCCAACCTAAAGGAAGATGAAAATGAATAAAAAAGAGGTATGGGCATCAAACTAGCATTAGTCTTCATAGTAGTTTCTTGTTTGTAAGCAAATACTAGCCACTTGAATTGTACTGAAATATTTAGGTATTTTGCCCATCTCACACTTGAACTTTCAGACTTCTTTCTATTCACATTTGTTCATACAAACTGAGCCAGCTTTTAAAAAATGCATCAGTGATTTAACAGAATGAGTGATGTGTTATTTTCAAAAAGTAAATGATAATGACATAGACTCTCTGTAGTCAGCCTTGGTCAAGTAGGAGGAGCTTACATGATGGACTTGCACACGGTTAGAACAACAAAATAATTGGTGGAGGTTTCATGGCACATTTGAAAGCAAGATCTAAATTTGCTTGTGTTTAATTCCTTGCAGGCTGTTTCCAGCTATGTAATGTTTTTCGGACCCATGAGATGGAAATTGAGCAGTGCTTGCTGGAGTCCCTCCCCCTCGGCCAGCGGCAGCGGCTGGTCAAGCGCATGCGCTGTGACCAAATAAAGGCGTACTACGAGCGAGAAAAAGCTTTCCAGAAACGGGAGGGCTACGGGAAGAAGCTGAAACATGGAAAGAATCAACGAGTTTGTTTTAATCTCGCTGATATGATACAGGATGCAATCATACGTCATGATGATAAAGAAGGTACGTATTATTAATCTTGTATAATATTTTCCTTTGTACAGTAAAAGTTTCAGAGGAAAAGCTTTCTTGTTCTGCTCATCTATCTCTAGGTAAAATACAAAATACTGATCATAAAGTGATTGTCTCAATGAAATATGCAGGCATGTATTGCAACAGCTTCTGCATTGCAACTTCCTACTGAAATGAATAAGGTATGGAGAGTAAACCTTCAGAAACCTAATGAATTTATTTTGAGATTAATATAAACTAATACATTTCAAAACAAATAAGGACTATGAATCTATGATTATGCCTGGCCTCTCACATACATACATGAGCCATAGAATTTAACACAAGTTATTTTGAAAATTGGGTTCTCATTTTTAGCCAAAATTTGGAGTAAGGGATGCTGCTGTTAGTGACATTGGCGTTTCTAGAGAAAGGAAATTGTGTTGACCCATAGTCACACCAGATATAAAGTCATCTTTCTGCTTGTGAAATTATGTTTATGTCCTTTTGAAATATGTAACCACACTTTAGTGTTCTGGTTTTAGCTTCCTGGCATTGTGTGAATCCCTGGTTCAGCTGATAGTAACCTGAAGAATTTGTAATTTACTCCTCAGAAGTGAACCAAACCTTGCAGTAAGAATCTCCCAACTTTTAGAAGTCCCCAGAAATCCTCATACTGTTGTGTGGTAGGGAGGGATATAAGAAAAGAACTGATGCAATGTTGTTGGCAACTCCTTTGCAAACAGAGTTTATGTCAGTTCATTGTAATCACATTAGTGTAAAAAGGGGAAACTCTGAGACAGACACACATCATGCAAAGAACTTGACAAGTTTCGCCTAATTTTTATCAGTTTGATTAGGTATGCCTTTTTTATTCACTCCTGAATCTTCATTTTATTGTGCATTTGCTCTATAAACCATTGTTTATCACTCAGGTATAGTCCTACACATTTAGATCTTTAGAAGAAATGAATCAAAATGTTCTTCTTTTAAAGTGGGTGCACAAGGCATCATTTGCCTTGCCATAAATGGTAAATAAAATTCACAACATTTCATTCCACTCTCCTGCTTCTAGCAGGAATTATAAGCAAGATTTTCCTCCATGTTCCCATAGCTCCAGCTTTCTTTAAAAACCAAAGAGAATGCAAGGTATTACTCTTAACATTCTGTAAAATTCAGATACTTGAGGCTATTTTTGACATTCACACTGAAGAAATGTAGGTTGCTTATTGCATTGGTGGAAGGGCATCAACAGTGTTTAGTGTTACCTATACTTGGCCTTGAGCTGCACCTGAATCAGAATATAAAGTTCAGCGAGTGCTGAGACTGAATAACGTAAGCAGAAAGGGAAGATATCTCAGGCAGAGGAAAGTCAAATGGAGGAAAACCAGGAATGTTGTCCTGCACTTGAAACAGATGAAACAGATGAAACAGGTCTCCATAAGCAAGGAGATCAAATAGCCCACAGATAACATAGTCCTGAATTTGTTGCCTGTGGTTCTTTCCCAGCACTATGAAAATGTGTGATGCCTTTAGGCAGCTTGGGGACCTGCAAATGCCTGTCCATTGTGTTTTTAGCCAAATGTTCCCAGAGACTGTTTGCTTTGGGGTGAAAAATGCTATATTAAGAATTGTTATCATCCAAAAAACCCCAAACCAGAACAACAACAACAAAGTTTAAACCCACAGACATGAAAGCTGCTTTCCTGATATTGTTGCTGAGTGGAACATAACAACCATGACTCCTCGGTGAATACACCTACATTAGAATTTATGTTCAAATTAGACATATGCTTTTGTAATACATATCACATTCATTTACTATGTTTGGTCATGTTTTATGGAGCATGTAATGGAGATTCCTTTCAGGCAAAGCTGTACTGGAAGATGTGGTCTGGAAGTACAGATAGTGCCCCAAAACAGTAATGAGCTTTCAGTCCGTAAGGCTCAGCTAGACAGAACCTGGAGTAATCCAATGGAAGTAGGGGGGTGTAGCTGAGGAAGTTGGGCTTTTGCTACAACCTGTTTCTCTTTTTTATTTAATAATATTTTACAATGTGCTCAACAATCAACAGCATTGGATAGGTGTAAAAGACAGCTAAGAAAGGTGTTTTGCAGTTATATGAATGAAATGCAAAAAATGTGGTATAGAAATTGGAAAGAGGGCACAACAAAGGGATAGAAGTACTTGTCTAAGTGAAGTTCAGGGGTTCAATTTTTCTGAAGTATCATAAATTATATAGAGTGGACAGCACATCATTTTGAAGTGGTGAGTTGTAGTTCTGGTTTGGTACGTGAGATAAATTGGATACCATTAATATATATAGAAAGATGAATTTATAATGTGGCTGGTGCAGAGACATTTCACAATTGAGTCTGGTCAGAATTTCACTCTTATAAATTCATTGTCTTTGTTATTCATGAAAAGTCTTCTCCAAAGTTACTATAGAAGCTGCTACTGGGCACAAAATGCATTGCTGTTACTGCATGCTAACAGGAGTGACCATTAGTTTGCTCTAAAATTAATTTTAGAACAGGCTTTGAGAAATTTTTACTAGTGACTGGCTTTGTATCAAATTTATAAATGAAATATAAGCTCATTTGATTTCTCAATAAGCTAAAAATTAGTGAAATGATGTGTCTTTGCTCTTTTTTATTAACTGTATTTTTAAATTAATTGTATTTGTAACTGTTCTTTAGTATTTTATCTTACCCAGGGAGATTGAAGGGGAATCCTCCTTCTCTGTCTCCTTGCAGCATCCTGTATTTTCTCTGTTTTAAAGCAATATGTTTTTACTGCTGTTGATGGGCCACATCCACCCACACCACTAGC
Source organism: Vidua macroura (assembly GCF_024509145.1). NCBI lineage: Eukaryota > Metazoa > Chordata > Aves > Passeriformes > Viduidae > Vidua > Vidua macroura. The sequence continues at coordinate 23,757,924 of NC_071572.1, forward strand.
AGTGATCATTTTGGGAGATTCTGCAACTATTATTCTCAGGGTTGACTTGTATAGAAGCAGAAGCTGATGAATAAGTGAGTGCAGTCTTTTTTAACACTGGTTTTTGTACATCTTTGCTGCTGACAAGGGAATACCTTTTTGTTAATTTTCCTTTAAATACTATATATTTTTCTTCTGTGAGATATTAAATCCCTAACAAAAATGGACAGCAGAAAATTTGTCTTGCTGGCATCAGTCATATAAATGTACTTCAGAATGGGAGAGGTAGCCAAGTAGGCTTTTGCAACCCATTCCTTCCCACTGTGAACTGGGCGTGCTTGCACCTACATGTGGCATTACCATGTGGACTCAGATCTTTTCTAGAACACACACAAACCATAATCAGTATTTCCTGAGCCTACACATCAGCTGAGACTAATCTACAAGCAATTAGGAAATTAACCCAACACTCAGGAAATAAACTAAGCCAGTCTCAGTCTGAGTTTCTGCTTCAAATACAAGGTAGTCAAGTGGATCCTTAGTATTTGGGCCTCGTGAGAATAAAGGGCATGCATTGCTCCTGAGGCAAAAGTGCAGTTATTGGCACTGACAGCACTGAGAAACAGTGGCTGTTTTGAAATATGTGATTTTTGGAATGTGAGCTGATAGGTAAGCTTGCTACATTGAAAACAGTAGCTAAAAGTGGACGTGACAGTGCTGTACCTGAAATCTAAAATGGAGGAAACTAAAGGACTGGCTTTAGTTTCTATCATGTTTCAGTATATTCTGTAACCCACCTTCTCAGTCATCCTGCAGAATTGCTCGAGATGTAGGATTGTCAGAAAATCTTTGTATGTGGCAAGTATCTTTTGTTGTAAAACCTCTCAGTCCTAAGGCAGTCATGATGTGTACCATAAAGTCTGCCGGGCTGGCAGGTGGTGCTAGGTCAGGGTACAAAGTGCAGAGAGCCATCAAATTCAGTCTGGAGACAAAAGAGGTACTCCTGTGCAAATCAGCATTATAAAGGGGAAATGCAGATTCCCTAAACCTATTTAATGCCCATTTCATCCTTCTGATGAGCAATATGCTGATTCTGTGACAGCATTGTGATTCTAAATAGTAGCGATACCAGGGTGAGTGAGTATTAGCATAATGCTGAGTCTCTAGCATTGATTCTTTGTCCTTTTGTAGTAACTCCCTGTTTTAGTCAGTCGTCCTCAATTCTCACAGAGCTTCTTCCATACCCTGCAGAGTTGCCGGTGTGACTTTGCCTTTAGAGATAGAATGTTGGCATATGGTGGCTGGGGACATCCTTACTCTCCTTTCTCTCACCACGGTATGTCAGGAAAAGGTGATTTAAAAAGAAGATGTTACCAATATCCTACTTTTCCTGCAGCGTTCACTGCCAAGGCAAGTCTCCCGGGACTGGGTCCTAGCCCCAGCTGATTGACTGCCAAGGAGTTTCATAGTGTAGGAAAGAAAAAAGAAATCCTATCTCACTTCCCTTCCTCTGATGCCAGTATCTCTAGCTGTTTAAAATATGTAATAGTATTGTGAGATTGGTAGTATCATGATATTTGAAAGGTTGGAATAATCAATATATTGGAAGGGTTTAGTACCATTAGTTATTTTAATAAGCACTGTACAACATTATGATAAATTTCAGTTATGTTAATTAAAAGGGTGTGTAAGTGAGCATAAAGGGGGTACAGGTGGGGCTGGTGCTGAACTGTAATTTACATCTGAACAACTTTGGGCTATAAAGAGGGCTCAGGGGAGGGGAAACAAAATCCATTCAGAAGAAGAATGTATCTTTAATTTAAGTTGGCAGATGAGTTGACCATTAACTTTCGTTAGGAGAATGTGTCAGAGATGTTATAATAACCCTTCCTATTCGTGGAAAAAAGACAGAAATAATCTGAAACAGAAAACTGAGGCTGAAACTGAGCAGAAATAAACCAATTTTTTATTATTTCCTTGCATTGTTTTCAAATCTTCTAACCAACTTCTTAGTTTTGCATTCTATTACATTAGGCTTGGTTATGCTTTACTGTCCTTTTTCCAGTAGAAACAGCTTGGTTGATTGTATAGAAGATGTTCTGTAAAACAGTGGATTGCACTGACTGTGTCTGGCAAACATCTCAGGGCAAACTAACTGATCCTCAACAATCAGTTTCAACATTGGCAGCATTGTTTTTGAAAAGCTGGAAGAAGCAAGTTGTGGGCAGCAGTGACAGGTTGGTGAGAGCAGGGCTCCATTATATGAAACCTGTTGTCAGGCAACAGTGTGGAACATAGACTCTTCCAGGCAAACACCTTTATAATTAAGAATAATGGGAACATATTCAGATAGCATGTCTGCTGTTGGGATTCTGACTTTCAGACTACCTTTTTTAGAGGTTTGATGATACCTCCCCTTGTCAAACTGATTTCAGGCAACTTTTCTGATTTTCACGTATTGCATGTTCAGGGATGAATGGTGAGAAAGCAAGGCTCTGAGCATGGCAATGCCTGGTTTTTAAAATTCACCAGACTCTTGGATGAGGATTGCATTTTTTTGTGCCAGAAGTTCAGAGGAATCTTTGCTACTAGAAGAGACTGAAAGATAGAAAAATATGTTTACTAAAGACAGAGAATTTTAGTAACAGAAGAGTTTTACAGAAATACAAAGTAATAAAACACATTATTATGCTTAATGTTTAGGAAAGAGATGAAAAACAGGTGCAACATTAGATCTCTCATGTTAGGTCCTTATCATTAAGGCAGAGTTTCCTTAAATTAGGCAAAAATAACTCCATCTTGAGTTTAAAATAAAGGAGAAGAGAAGGATCTCTGTGTGAAAGTGCAGATTAATTTTCTGTGCCATCACAGATTACCATAATCTGTGGTACAGACACACTCTTATTCGTTTCCACCTTTAAAAATCTTCCTGCCTTGTTTCTTATGATTAATATTTAATATCACCTTCTTTCATTCCATTCTCCTCCCAAAGGTACTTTAATTAGCATTTCTTTTGTATACTGGATGTTGCAGCTACAGCCTTCTGAAGAGGCAGGGCTAAAATCATAATGAATAATAATAACTAATAATGAGGAAAATTAAATGCATGGGATATATATATATATATATATATATATATATATCTATATATATACACTTTTTATACATGCATTATACCAAAGGCATAAAGGCCAGAAATACAAACAGAGTTGGCAAATCAGAATTTTGTTGTGTAATCTGAATAACTTTCCCCAGTTTTCCATGCACTCTTGATTTTACACTCTCTTTTGGGAAACCTCACTTTTACCAGTTATTCCAGCTGTGAGAAGGATAAAATGACAAATAGTTGTAGTGTGTTTAACATGCACAGGAACCTTCATGACAAAAGAAATCTCCCAGATTTAAAAAAAAAATAAAAATAAATAAACCTTGGATCAAAACCTGAATTAATAGGAAATGAGACAAATAACACCAATTAATATGATCTGTGTAGTGATGTCATGAAGAGGGAGCCTCCCCAAAAAATCAATTTAATCTGATTTCAGTTTGAGGAATTTAAACCTCTGAATGGTCAAGAACATCCAGAACAGAACAAAAGTGCATTGCATACTCTGTATTACCTTGTTTTAGCATACTCAGTCCTTTTTAAAATTTAAATCAAGGATTTCTCAGATTTTGTAGTGCTTTGTTTCAGATTGTTCTAGCATTATTTAATATATTTTAATTTCAGATTACTATTTACTCTCACTCTAAACTTAATTAAAGCCTATTTTTTATCTTTCCAGGGAAGCAAATGGATTTCATTATGCATGTAATAATAGAGAGACTTCCCCATACAGAGCTATTTTGGATTTTACAGTGTTTCCCTTGAATCAGAGGAGGAAAATGTACATTAGACAGTAATCTAAAACTATTTACAAATGTTGATTTGCTGGGAACTATTGTAGAAGAAATCACAACACACATGTATGATAATTTATTCAATTTAATATTTATTGTCCAATCCCTAAGAGACATGAGCAATAGACAGTGAATAGTGGAGTCAAGATCCTAATCACAGCATATGAAATTAATGAAGTACAAAGAAATTTTGTGAACTGGGGTTTTTGGAAAGAAGGAAAAGTATATACTGTAAATGAATGCTTTCACAAGACAAATTCATGCATTCTGGAGTGGGAATCGTGTCTGTAACTCTGAATGACACTAATGCAGCTGACTGTCCAACATGCTGCTGGTGATTACTCTGTCCTCTGTACAGGAAAATGAAGCATCAATCAACCATCTCAATCCACCCATTGATGAAGAAGCTTTTTCAAAGGCCCAGGAGGTAGAAACCTTTCAAACCAGGGCAAGGCTTCGATCCTATAGATTCAGCATGGTTGTTAACTTTCTTTGGCTCCATGTGTGCTGAATTCAGCAACACAGGGCATCTTTTTGTTATGACACAGGGAAACATATTGCCTTTAGTTATTGGGTAACAGATGTTTAGTAATTAAAGCAGCCCATTTCAAAAGCAATCATAAAATCACAGGGAGATGAAATTTGAATCCATCTGAATTCCTACAGGATTCCATATGTGCTTTTTGTCCATGTGTTTACATTTTTAGTAATTTGGTGAAGCTGAGAACTGAATATTAAATGTTTTGCTGTTGATAAAAATATGTATGATTGCTAGTATACAACACTTATTTAATTGGAAAAAGTAAGACTCGCCGTAAAAGGTATGACATGTCAAAAAGGGAAGAATAGACTTAAGGGTGTAGATTTAATCTATCATTTTGTTCTCCATGTGGACTGTCTAACCACAGGAGTGCTTCTGCTCCACGACTACTTTTCTCTTAGCTGTGAAATTTTCCTGGTTTGTTTCAGCTGCAGTTTTGTCTCTCCATATGTCCAGAATTACCTTGATTTGAACAGCTATCCTCTGCCTGTACCAAGTGGGGAAATAAAGAAAAAGCATCCCTCTATTTTGGGTCCCCCTCAGTAGAGAGATTCAAACCAAGTGTAATTTAGCTGTCTTTTGATCAAACAGAGTTATTATGTTCTCCTTCTTTCCATAAAAACTGAGCTTGGAGCTGTGAGCCACCCATTTTTGCATGCCCACCGGTTTTGCCTGTGGGTTGCTTTGAAAGCCATTTTTTGTGTGTCCCGCTGACTCTTCTGTGCCCTTCTGTCCACACACCTCAAGGATCTCAAGCAGTGTCCAGCCTGACGTGTCTTTCTCCTGGGGAAGGACCTGAGAGGCAAATTGGATCTGGCTGGTCTTGCTTACATTACTGTAAACTGTAGAAAGTTGAATGAATAGTAAACTGTTGTATAAAAATCTCAATGCTATCATTATGGCTGCTACTAACTGTTTTGAAAACAGGAGTATATCCTGGGCTATTTGCAGTCCTGTTTCACATGCTTAAGCTTTGAAAAAATAAAAACTGAGATATGTATTTGAACTTCGTGATTCTCTTTTGGTGGTTTAGGGTGTCTGTAAGTTCCACCCTAAAGTATTTGTTGAAAAGCGTGCCTTTTTCTTACTGATATAGAGACTTTCTATAAACTCAACTTTTGGATTTTTATTTGAATCACAGATTTCTGAAATGTAGGTACTTAGTTGCTTGTTTTCTATGCAGGTAAGTCCATTCTTGAACTTTAACACTACATATCGAAAAAAAACCCATTCGATTAACTAGAAATCATAAATGTTGCTTGAATCACAAATGTAAAACATAGTGTTTATGAGAGAACCTTTGTAACAACACACATTTTCCCTATATTTTTTTTTAAATTTACTTCTGAACACATTTTAAAAATTCTCAAATATTTATTTTGGTGGACTATGATATGAAGACTTTCTGCAGTTGGAAAAATCAGTATGTACACTATTCATTACTTCTAATCAGACTTATTCAAAAGGCTTTTGCAAATTAAAATGTCAAGAAAATCTATTTTGAAGACCATTACTCCTAAACAAGAATCCAGCTTTTTAAGAGTGTAATCTGAACAGATAGACACGTATCTATGTGTTCCTTTTTTATTACATTTTAAACCTATTAAGTTTATTCATAGTTCCATGCTCATGGTTTTTTCCCCCATAAGACCTTCCTTTACACTTAATAATAAAAAGTTTTTCACTTGAGCATGTGTTGTGGTTTAACCCAACACATGGCCAGCAGCCAAGCTCCATGCAGCTGCTCACTCATTCCCTCACCAGCAGGATCAGGGAGAGAATCAGAAGAGTAGAAGAGAACTTGTGAGCTGAGATAGAGACAATTTAATAGGGAAAGCAAATGCCACACACACAAGCAGTGAAAAACAAGGAATGAATTAATTGCTTCCCATGGGCAGGCAGGTGTTCAGCCACCTCCAGGAGAGCAGGGCCTCATCACATGCAATGGTGACTTGTGAAGACAAATTCCAATGCTCTAAATGTACACCCTTTCTCCTTCTTCCCTCCTTTTTACATACTGAGCACGATGTCCTATGATCTGGAACATCCCTTTGGTCAGTTGGGGTCACCTGTCCTGGCTGTGTCTCCTCCCAACCTCCCATGAACCAAAAACTCCCTCTCCAGTGTTGTTGTACAAGGAGCATAACAGGCCTTGGCTCTGTGCAAGCTCTGCTCAGTGATAGCAAAAACATCTTTATGTTACTGGCCCTGTGTTCAGCACAAATCCAAAATATGGCCCCCTACCAGCCACTGTGAAGAAAATTATCTCTGCCCTGGCTGAAACCAGCACAGCATGCTCTGGCATTCAAGTATGAAGTATGAAGAAACACAAGGACTAATCACTCAGAAATTCGCTGTCATGCCAATAAAGGTTCGTTAAGCCATTAGCAACCTACAAATTGGCACCTGGCAGTTCTTCCTATTCGTTTGAAAGGACATCCACAGTGGGATGCAAGACTCTAAATTGGCAGCAATCAGAAGCCTATTCTCTCTGTGAAAGATGGTATCCACTGAGTAGCAGGTACTGCTGACATTCTCTGGTTATTGTTCTAAGTCACTGATTAAAAAAAATATTGCTGCAATGGCCAAAGATCCCAGTCTATTCTTATGAAATAAAAAGAGAACAAGAACAGAATTATTTTCTATGCAATTTGCTTTTGATTTAATCTCCAGTGTAATTATTGTGCTTCATATTGATTTCCAATAATATTTCAGTACAAAGGGGAAACTTTTCAGTATCTATCTTTCAATATTACTTACTTTAAAATGCTTTCATTTCAATCATAAATTACATTATGATAAAAATTAAGATGGAGAACTACAGAAATCAGTAGAGAAAAACCTTTTCTGTTGTTTTGTTTTTCTTTTTTTACGAGCAAACCTTTGTAGCAATAATACAGTTCTTTACAAAAATGAACTTAAATAAGTCAATTTTTTAAATTCAACTTTAGCATTTTTCTACCAGGGCATATTCAAATTGCTACACTGGAGCATAAAACAAAATAAAATAGAATACTTAAGCATAAGACTGGGAAAAGACCTTATTCTGATATCTTGCAACATGCAGACTTTATTTTATGACTATCAAATTAGTTGCCAGTTTGAGAAGAACATTCCTGCAAAATTTCTAAGTGGAGTTTATTTGGAGGTTTTGTGGAGTGGCATAACTAAGTGGAATATCTTTCTCTATAACCATCAAAGGCATAATTAATATAACCAGGGCCACTAAATTCAGCAAATAATTTTCTTTTAATTGCTAAAATTTTTAGGGCTTTTCTGTTATTCTTCTCTTTTTTAACAAGAGCGTGTACCAAATTGTGCACCTGTGATTGGGCAGCCCTGGCTGTGAGTATAGACTGGGGAGTGAGAGGCTGCAGAGCATTGCTGTGGAAAGGGACCTGGGGGTCCTGGTCAGTGGCAAGTTGAACAAGAATCAGCAGAGCCCTGCCAGCCAGGGGGGCCAACCCTGTCCTGGGGGGCATCAGGGGCAGCATGGCCAGCCAGGCAAGGGAGGGGATTGTCCTGCTCTGCTCTGAGCTGGAGCGGCCTCACCTCGAGTGCTGGGGGCAGTTTTGGGTGCCACAATAAAAAAGGATATTGAACTGTTAGAGAGTGTCCAAAGGAAGGCACAAAGATGGTGAAGGGCACTGAGGGGAAGCCATATGGGCTGAGGTCACTTGGTCTGTTCAGCCTGGAGAAGAGAAGGCTGAAGACAGACCTTATTGCAGTTACAGCTTCCTCATGAGGGGAAGAGAAGGGGCAGACATTGATCTCTTCTCTGCGGTGATCAGTGACAGGACCCAAAGAACTGGCCTGATGTTGTGTCAGAGGAGGTTCAGGTTGGATATTGGGAAAAGATTTTCCACTCAGAGAGTGTTTGGGCACTGAAATAGGCTCCCTGGGGCAGTGGTCACAGCACCAGCCTGTCAGAATTCAAGAAGCTTTTAAACAATGCTCTCAAGTAGATGGTGTGACTCTTGGGATGTCCTGTGCAGGACCAGGAGTTGGACTCGATGATCCTTATGGGTCCTTTCCAACTCAGCATATTCTATGATGCTTTCATTCTGTCTGAATCATAGTATCTTTCCCAGTAAAATCACAAATATATCTGAGAATGAAATAGATTTATTTATATAGTGACTAGTGGTTTTTCTTCCTCAGTACAGATTCAAAACACAAACTACATATACTGCTTATTATTTCAGTCATCTTTCCGTTCTCTGAGGCATAAGTTGGTGAATTCTTTCTTCTCAATGCACTGAGGTATCATCCTAACTCAGTATGCAAGGCTTTTTAGCTGTTAAAACCTTTTTCAGTTCAAATTGACAGTGAACAAACTCTATAGCTGTGATAGAAATTAGTAGAAAGCTTATATGGCATAATGTATAGAAAACTGATTCTTCTTGATTATCATTAATTGCAGCCTTTACACTAGTAGGCTGCAAAAGCAGAAGAATTGAAGGTTTCAAGAATATAGACAATAAATCTAAGGGAATGGCTAATTTAGGTTGTGTTTCTGTGTGAATTACATCAAAGAATGGAGGCAGTTAAGATGAAATTCACAATATTTCTAAATGTCTTCCTTTGAGCAAGCATATGCATGTGCAAAAGGTCCAAGGTAGAATTCAGTCAGCCTGGAAACACATACTGTTTTCTTATTATGTTTCTTTCTGATGACTCTCTATTACAATGCAGTATAAACATGACCTTGAAGCAGCAGTGATTTTACAGGACAATGAGATGGTTAGAGGAGGTAATTTCTCACACCATGCACTTTTTAGGGTTTTGATTACATTTGGGCTTAAAAGACAAATATGACAGCTGTAGCAGAAAATCCTTAAGTTAGGGTCAGTCCTCCAGATTTTAGCAATCACAACTACTGACATAAAATGGTAGGTTTTTTTCAGACTTCCACATTTACCCATTAACAGTACAGAAAATATGACTTGAAGTGTTCTTAAAGCTGGAAGTATCTGTGTGAAATTTGAACTGCTGCTTTGTTTCTTAGTCTACTAAAAGGACATCCTATAAGAGAGTACCAACTATCAATTTAATAATGGCCACCTGAACTTCACTGGCTTCTCAGATCCTGTACAGGGTGAATGTTAGATCTCTTTTGCTTTCAAGCCTCTCCCTAAAAATCCGGTGGATCACATATTTAGAATTATACAAGTTGCACAGAAAAGGACAGATGTAAAGTCCAAATATATGCAGTTCTACTGGTGCTTCTGGATTAGTTCTTATATCTTTCTGAACTTAGGCACTTCTAAAGTGGAGTTCTCTCTGGGTTCTCCTTGATTTACCAGATTTATGTACCATGATATGAATATGGATTCATTGGTATGACTCAGAATTGAGAGCCCCTCTTCTGTTAGGTGATGTTGGTTTCTCCTTCCCCTTGCTGACATCAAGATTAAATTCACAGAGTTAAAAGACCAGTCTGGCTAGAATGACCTCAGAAGGTCCAATAGTCCAATATCATGCTGACTTTGTAGAGGAATGAGACAACTCAGGTATTGAACAAAGGCAGCTCTTATTATTGTAGTGCAAGAGCAGACTAAGCAAAGCAGAGAAATCCCTGTGGAGAGCAACTAATAAATCTGCTTCAAAGCCAAATTAAGCCGTCAGCTTTTATGTCAGACTTTTGCCTTCCACAAACTATAAAAAAGAGGCAATTATACCAGGTACTCTGTGAGTGTAATTTTCTCCTCTCTATGCTGGCCTATAACTCCAGTTCACACTGTGGCAACCCATACCTGTAAAAAATGAAGTAAAACATAAATAAAGCAAAATTTGCTTTGTGTTGGTTGCTCCAGCTTTGGAATAATAACTTTGCTATTCTAGTGGCTGACTGGTATCAGAGAAGAGGAGGCAGAGGTCTGTCATGCATCACATCCTATGTTCCCCAGATCCTCAAATGCTTCACTGGTAAACCCATGTAGGTTCACCTTACATAAGATTGGTATGTAGATTTAGCTGTCTGTAAGCTTGGTAATATTGAATGCAGAATGGTTTGTGCTTCAAGTTTGTCTCTTTGGTTGCACACTTCTTTCAGATGAACTGTTATAAATCTGTAATTTCAATCCCCTGTGTCCCAGTGTGGTTTTTTCATTTCATACTGAACTTTGAAATCAAGTGAAGTCTACATTACTGCAATCTTCAGCTGACCAAGTCTGACAGCCTTTTCTCAAAGCAGATATATGGAGATGTTTTCCTTTGCTTATTCTGAGGTGATTTAAGAAAGTGTCAGCCACAGTTTTCAAGTTTGATAGCTCTTTCCTTCCGTGCTGGCTTTATACACATGATCTGTTGTTCTTGGGGTGATAATGTATTCATTGCTTATTTTTCAACTTCTTTTTGTTGGCATATTGGTAGTGGTGGTTGTTGCTGTTACTGGTGTGGGAAAATGAAGGTGTTAGCCAGAATGCACTGGAGTTGGAAGCCTCCAGAAACAGCTGTAGGATGTGAGTGAGTGGAAGCAGGATGATTTCCAGGAGGCTGCGCTTGTGCAGTCAGAGCAGCCCTGACTGGAAGAGATTATGTCTCCTGTCTGGACTTATCTGTGGGCAATTTGCTCTCCTAGCTGGACCTCCACCCATCAGTTACCAGGGAGACTAATAATGATTCCAGAATGTATTAAAACAAATTTAGATAAAACATGACCCTTAGTCCCTTAATGTTGTTAGAACACTTAACAGTTGTCTTTTGGTTGCACCTTTGTTGTAGTCACTACTGACAGAAGACTTCTAGACTGCACAAAGAATACACAGCAGGCAAGTGTGAAAGTTATCATTTGGACCCCTTTGTCAGAAATGAACGAGGACTAAAAACATTGTTGTGTTATATTTTGAAATGTGACAAGTTTGCCCTTTGCCAAGTGTGAAAGAATTCCTTGCAGATTGTGAGTTTGGGAGACAAAACCTAAGAGAGGTTCTAACTATAACTGTCAGACCCTTCATATCATGGAAAGAGGTGAAAAATTAGAAAAAAACTGAAGAAGACTTAGACATCAGTGGGTATATCAGCTTGAAATACCTTTAGAGAAAATATAATTAATTTCAAGAATGCAGCAATTCAGATTAATCAAATTCTGGAAAACAAGTAAAGAGAAATGAAAACATCTTTGAGCTAGGTGCACAGTTATTTTATTTGAAGACTTGTGGCACAAGTCTTTCATGTAACCAATATGTGAAAATGTTCATATTTGTTATATGTAGTGCACAGGTTAATAGAAGGACTTGGTAACCATCATGTTGCAACCAATGCAGTAAGTGCTGAATAGAATTGTAAGGTAATACTTATGAGTTTACCCAAACTGAAGCATTTGTTCAGCATGCATGCTTTTTATGTTCATATTTATATGGGAGACTCATGACAGGACCTTATATGCTGCTTTCTGCGACAGTGCGTTGTTTCTCCCGGCTCCGGGCAGCTCCGGCACCTTTCGGCACCGCTTCCCTCCAGAGCTCAGGCTCGCTGCTTCTCTCCCGCGTGCCGCTGCGGCAGCACGCCAGTCGGGGCTTGCTGGGTTCTGTCGCCCGTGCGAGGGTCCGAGGCACAGAGGGAAGGAATTGTCCAAATCACCCACGAGGAAGGCAGGAAGGTTTTATGGGTCACGGAGAGCTGCGGCGGGGGGGCCACGACCTGTGCTTCCAGCACCCGTGTGGGGGAAATGGTGCCAGGACCGGGGAGACGCGGGGTTTTATCAGGGACAGGGTGAGAGGAGCAGGAGCGCCCCCGGCCAATGGGGCAGGTGCCGTGGCAGTGACATCGACTACAGTGACCAACGGGAACGCGGCAGGGGTGGACATGGGGCTCCGGGGCGAACGGGGTTGCGGGATCGGGGTGACAGACACTGAACTCCTGGGACTAGATGGGGGAGTGGTCACAGGAGTGACGGAGGACACTCCAATGGCAGGCAGCCTGGGGCTAACCACCGCGGGGGGGGAAACACGGGGGGTGCATGGGGGTACACAGGACTCGGCTAGAAAACATAAATTAGAACCCCTAATCTAAACCCAAACCCAAGATACAACAGCTTTCCTGCAGTGATCATGGCTGAACAGTGCAGATAATCTCTCCAGACCTCTTGTACCAGTTTCTCAGTCACCAATTCTTAGCAGAGTAGGAGAGGCTTCACACTGCCTTGCCAGAAGCTGTTTTCTGGATGTGGTGATTCCATCTCTGAGTTGACAAAGAATGCAAATCCTATTCCATCACCTGGATAGGAGGTGTCATTCTGTCCATACGTGCAAGGAGAAGTAAGTCTTTGCAAACATCATGAATTGTGTTAGGAAAAGAAAAAGAAATTGAGAGGTGAGTGTGTGCACTGTGAAGTAGAAAAGAGCCATTAAGAAGTTTAATATGTTATTGTCACTTGGTTTTGGCAAACCATAAAAGATTGTGACTGAATGCTGATATTATTGAAAAATGTATGACATGAACACACCAAAATCCAAATGTTCTCTGTCTATCTTAAAACTCTGTAAAAGCGAAGAGGGGAATGATTTCATTTGTGCGTGGGGTTTCTCCATTGCTCTTCACATCTCTTGACCACCCCTGAGATGTCTGACAGAGGATGCTGGTGTCAGTAGTTTGAAGTGTGTTGATCGTTCAGGGTTTACCATACAGCAGGGTATGTCTCAACTAGAAAGTGTTTCACAGCACACCAGTTTTAATGTGCTGTAAAATGACATATATAGATAAACAGGATTTTAGTCAGGAAAATTTAATTATGTGGACATTCAAAGTGCCCAGGTAAAGCAGCCGAGACTTGACTCTGCTCCCATGAAACCTATGGAAGTGTGGCAGGGATTTTAAATCCTTCTAGAAGTGATAGTTTGTTCAAAATTAATTAAATACTGGTAAATGCTGCAAGGGCACCATGAGGGCCAGCTGCTCCCAGCTGCTGTGTGGGCCACTGGGAGCATGGGGGCCACCCTAGGGCAGCTGGACAGGGTCTGGGAGCTGAGGCCTGTCCCACTGCCCTTGCTGGATGTTATGTCAATGTTATATTTTTCTAATTCAGAAAATTTCATTCATGATTTTATGATGCTGTTCCTACCACCATTTTTACTGCAGGCTCTTTTTATCAGATTTAGAAATTCTGTGGCTGCAGAGTAAGTCAGTTCAGCAAAGTGATCCAAAAGAAAGTGCATCACCCCCTAGAATCAACAGCTAAATTCTGTGTCACATCTCTAAACCAATTCACTTTCCTGGTACACAGCTGCTGAGGCTGATGAAGAGAAAGAAAGGAAATATTCAGATGTCTTGGAAACACTGATTTTAATAGGTCCCTAAGGATACTTCTAATATCAAATGACATTTAAAAAGTGTGTTTCTAGCACAGTTTAAGCTAAAATTGAGGCTGCCATCGGTTGCTCTCCTTTCTGTCTCGCTCTTCTGTCCCATCCTTTTGTCTTCCCATCTTTATGCTCATTTTGGAATGAGGCAGGGAGATGAACCATCTGGAAACTGCCTTTCACAAGGTTGGTCTTCAGCTGGTTTAACTTAGCATCCCAGCTCATGGCAGCATGACAAGTGGTGCTGCTATGCAAAGATGAGGGCAGGAGCATGTCAATTAATGCATGAGCAAGAGGGAAGCAGCTCTGGTTTTGACAATGCAAACTGTCACAGATCACACGCTGTGAAAGGTGGTGCCTGAGCCACAGATGTCAAGTCGTGAGAGATCCCTGGAGCTACACATTTTCTTCATAGTTTTGGTCACTCATATGCCACACACACAACTATTTTGGATAAATGCATGGATCAGTAGTGCCCCTAGTTTGTTCTGTACTGCCTGGTTTAAGTTTGCTTTCTTGTGCATTGCACACCCAGGGAATTCCAGGAGACACACGGGATCTAACAGCCAGTGGTCCAACAGCTGGTAATTAGTACCATTTAGCAGCTGCTGAGCAGGATAGAAGTCTGTTATCCTTGAAGATCTCTAACACAAATCATAATGAGTTGCTTGCAAGGCTTCTAAGCCAGCTGGCATAAACTTGCTCTGCATGTTGTGGGAGTTAAAGAGGGACTGACTTTTGCTTCATAAGGAATATATAAGTCAGTAGTAATCTGATTTATGCCAATTAAGTAGCGTTGGCATAGGATCAACATAAATGTTGGTGAAACAGAGGGGGTGTACAGTCTGTTCAGATGAAAATTTGTCTTGTATGCAAATTTTGTAACTGTTACAACTAAGAAAAAGCATGGGTATGACAACGGTTTTCAAATTAAGGTACTGACCACAGAATGAGTTATTTTGCTGATGTGTGTTTTAGTGTTTATCATTTAATGACTATATAAGACATGGAAATTTGCAAATTCTGAAATAAATTTAACTTATTTAGTAAAATGCTGTAAGATCTGAGTTTTTTACTCAATTTTACAAACATTTGAATGTACAATCAGGTGTTTCTGTAGCTGAAAAGTTGGCCTAAAAATTATAATGGTAATTTAAAGAGCTTTCAAACATACCTCTAAGGTGAACGTAGTGGGTTGTGGGTTCTTGACTGTAGCCTGATGATAAAGTTCTTACTGGTTTTAGTCACCTTTGTCAGGAACTCCAGGAAAATCCATACATGAGAGACAGATAAAATACGTGTAAAAAATGAAATACATTATCTAAATGCTAAAATATTTAATTACTTTTTTTTTCATAACATTGAAATAAATAAATCTCATTAACTAGCTGGAAGTGAAAATTGTAAGAAAAGCTATGTTTTTACTCTATGATCAGCTGCTTTTCTCTAAGGTTCATTTTAGAGTGTTCAACTTCCAGTAAACATTACAAAGCTTTGTTTTATTGTAATTTTATCTCACTAACAGACATTCTTAACAGGATTTAGTGAGGTCTGTGCTACCAGTTTTTGTTGACATAGTTATTTAGCCCTCAGAAGAAGCTATGCTGGCAAAACCCTGGCTGTGCTATTAGCTGTGATGATAGACCCAGTACTTTTAGCTAAACATGTGTTATTTTGTAAGGTGGAGTTGAATGGTTTTAGCAACACCTCTGTTACATACACATGTTAGAGGTGCAGTGAGATAAAATCACAGCTTTATTAGCAATTAAGACCTAATCACAATAGTTCTCTGCCTCTGGCCTGGCCAAAGCTCTAAATGGAAGCCAAACCGTGGGTCACCACAACTGATTTTTGATCCTGGGTGTGCCCCTTGTAGCAGTGTCTTTGGGCCATAGAACTGAATGGCTACTTCCAGTCCTCTCAAAATTACTGATTGACAGCACTGTTCTGCCTTCCACATCACAGCTTAACTCAAGCGTGTTACATCTGATTGCTGCCCATTGTCACTTTTATGTAAGGAGATAGGTTAATTTGTTACTGCTTGGGCATTGGAAGAGACACACACCAGGATTTTTTAAGCCACTGGGTTTGTGGACTTAATATTTTAAGTTGAGACACGGACTGCATTATACTTAATGTACACAGAAATGAACAAGGAGGGATTTGCCTGAAGGAAAAGTTTTAAATGTAGCAGTTCTTGAATAAGTGTTGTCCCTAACTCATAAATTATTCTGGCTGTGTCTACAATGATAGAAATATCTGTCCCATGAGAGAACTGTGATTCTCCTCATGGATCTCACTGAAGTTCGACTTAGTGAGCATGTGGCTCAGAGACATAACCATTATTTTCCATATAGTTTTCCAGTTCAAGATACCTCAGGTAAGAGGAGGGCTGTGCCCTCCACCTCCAGCATAATAGTGCATGGCAGGAAGCTGTCAGGGCTGGAGAGTGCCTGGGCATGGACATACCACAGTTGATGGCACAAGGCCTGGTAGGAAAGTGGCACAAGACTAGGCAGAAAGAAAGGGCCTTGTCACATGCTTGTCATGTGCTGTTTGAAGGTCGCTCCCACACCAGTGATCAAGCCCTTCAGCTGTTTCCAAGGCTGTGATCTGATTTCTCCACAAAGAGAGTATGGGAAAGAACTACCATGTGTTTTGATCTTCCAGCATTAAAGCTGGGAGAGATGCTGAATGGGGCAGTAGGACTACCTGGGTCAGTCTGTTTCATTGGTGGCTTGGTTTGTTTCTTTTAAAGGTAATATTATGTCCAATGGAGCACAGAAATCAGCCTGACATTTCACATCAAGCTTTTAATTTCAGAAGCAAATCAATGACCCATTTGCTTTGGGGTTAAGGTATCAGGATTCTTGGCTACCTGAAAAAAATTATAAACCATGGGAACTCTGACAGGGGAGGATGGAAATGTCAGCCCTTATCACTGCTCTGTTCTAGAAGTAGGCACTATCGCTTGGATATGCAAGGCTAATACTCTCAAATTCAACCAGTATGGAAAGAGTAATTTCCCTCTCTTCATTTCTGAAGTCTGTGAATGGCACACTTATCTGTCCAAATGTGCATATTTTGTTTATGGTTTGCTGCCTTTAATCTTTTGCAGCAAAGATGGGAATTTATTTCCAAGAGTTCTCCTGAAAATGAGGAGATCTGAACAAGTCAGACAGATGTTGCCAATGAACTCTGGAAATATTTTATGTAAAAAGCAGTAGGATTACGAATCAATTGTTTGCAAAGCTCATTAAGGGCATGACTGCTCTGAATAAGCACTGAGCTTGCTCTGAAGGAAAGCCCGAGAGATTGCACTAGTGCTAGTGATAGCAAATGTCTTTGTTAGGTAAACACCTAAAAAAGACACCTTAAAAGAATGATTAAATTACCAACACTGGTACTTGGGTTTTAAAATTTAATTTTTAACTACTCATAGCAAAGGCATGAGATAAATATTTTTTCTAAGACTATATTAACCAAACATTTATGACATCTTGCATTATTTCATTTGGTGTTATGATTAAGAAATTACCAGAGACTAGCATTCATCTGTTTTCACATGCAGCTGAATTGTGTAGCAGGTTTCTCATACACAGCTTTGGTACAAGCTGAAAAGTATGGAGTGACTGCTGAGGAATGAGAAAAGAGAACTAAAGATGTATGAATGTGTAGAGAATTCTAAGTGATTAATCTGTACAGAGTTTAAGATACCAGCGGTGGACCAAATATCTGACTGTGGAGGAAATAATAGGAAAAACATGACTCTTAACTGGTGGAAGTGGAAGGAGTGGAAGGATGCTATTACACACCTTTCTGTATCACTTCTCTTGTGATTCAATTTCATGGTCAGTTTATGCCCAAACTTCTCTCAGCTATTGGTGGAAAGTGGTGGCTACACCATTCTCCCTATTCATACCCATTACCCAGTGCCACATTCTTTGATCCTTGGTCTAGATGGGATATTAATCTTGGCTGTGTGCCAAGTGACAAAAACGGGCAGCCTGGGGTAGGAGGAGAATGTGATAATCCACTCCAGAATCAGCAGAATTTTAGCTCTGCTTTTGCAGCAGTAAGTCATGTTTATGGACATCATGAACAAGTAAAGCCTTCCAGCTGGAGTTACTCCTGCTAAACTAAAGACAACAAAAATAGATGTTAACAGGAATAAAGTTTACACTTGCTGGCTGCTGTTCCCCAGAGGAACAGTTAATAGGAGCATACACTGGTACTCTATATATAGCACAGTAGATGGCCAAATGTTAGATTTTACATATGTTAGGTGCCTTTATTTTGTTCTGTTCTGTTGCTGCCAAAACTGAGTTTGCTGTGAATGCAACATTGGCCAGTGCCTAAGTGTTGCCATCCATAGCAGATCCCTGGTGAGTTACTGATAGCCCTGGGCCCTCTGAATTCATCTTTCAGGCTCTGCTGTGACTTCAGATCAGTATTCCTTTTGTCTGCAGTGTACATGAGGTCACAGATAGCTCTCTATGTCTGCATAGCTGGATTATAACCACAGTGCAGTGTAAGTGCTAGTTGCTGCCAAGTATATCAAAATCTTCATGCATTATGCACCACAGTTACACAAAGCTAAACAAAACTGTGTTAGGTAATTGTCACCTTGTCATCAGCCAGTTGCTATAACAACTAAAACAAAGCTCAAAGCAAGCCAAGATAAGCCCAGGAAAAGTAAAGCCTTACAGCTCTAGTTCCACAGGCAAAGTGAGTACAAGACCTGTGCCTGGTAACAGGCATGGCAATAATGACTGTACTGCATCATAAGGCTATATTATAAGTCATAACCTAGTCAATAAAATCAATGGGAAGTGAAAAGGTATTCAGCTCTCTGGAATAATTTTGTTAAAATTACAACATCAATGATACGTAAAAAGCTCCATTGATTATCACCTTTCTTTTCTGATGAGAATTCAGTGCATCCAATGCTTTCTAAAACACCTTTATTAGATATGAAATTAGGTATGAAATTCTGTTCTAAGTTGTCAGTAATTTTGTATGTCAATTCTAAAAGATATCAAAGAATGGATGGACCTGTTTATACCCACACAGGAAGGGTTTCAGAGTTTGCTGAAAGTCTTTTACTCTGGGGTTGTTTGCTTGTTTGTTTGTTTTCAGGTAAATGTCAACTTCCTACTTTTAAGTCAGTTTTTAGTCTCATCTTTCCTGTAAACTTTCCTTACATGAATGATTGCAAGTAAAACAAGTTTTAAAAGAAAGTCTTGTGAAAGCTTCATTAAAATTGCATTAAGACATATTTTGCATTTCTTGAATAGAGTTTTGTATTACTTTCTGTCCTCATTAGGGCATTAAATCCCAAACTAGTATCTAGTATACTAGTATCCCAGTAGCTAGTATATTTACTATCTAATTACTTCTAGGTAGTAGTACTATCAAAAGGAAAATATGAACAACAGAAGTCTTAAGTAAATTATCTAAGTGAGTGGTCTAGTGGGAAGAGAGATTTGTTTCTGTGATCTTTTCTTGATTTTCTTTTTTTTATTGTGTTTTGCAAAGGGGATAAATTCAAGGAAAGAATTTTTTTTCTTACTTATTTTTAAATACAGAGGCATGTAGCACATAATACTGATTCAGGACATAGACTTTTGCTCAGTTGTAAGGAGAGTTTGCATATCTTGCCCTCCTAGTCTGTGTGAAGTCTGATCAAGCTGTGTGAAATAATGAGAAAAAAGGCACCAGACCCAAAAAAAGGAAAAAGCTACTGATCTTTTATCCACATTCCCAAATGTTTTTGTATGTGATTCAGTAATTTGTTTATGGTCACAATTATTTAATATTCTACTTGAAGATTGGAGTTAGCATATTAATTCTTTATGCTGTAATCTTAGTCTACATTTCTGCTGGTAGAAAAAAAACAAGGAAAACCAATTAAATCTAATGGATTTCAAACTCAGATCCAGAAATGGTCTGTTGTTCTTTTGGTTTCAACTGCAAGGAGTTGAAAAATGGATCCGGAAAGGCATTACTTCATTTTTCATAGCTTCTCTATGAGAATCAAGTCTTTGGGGGAGGAAGATATCAAAAAAAATTTCCCATTACTGTTTTAGTCTCCAGATGAAATTCTTGTGGAATACTGTTAGAAATGCATTTTCTCAACCCACTGACCTTCCCATGTGTCCTGCTTCTGCCAAAAGAGAGAAGTCTTCATCCTCTGTCTTTGCATAGAAGGACCTATTCTAAAGCCTATTTTGGTGATCCCAAGGCTCAAAATAACTGAGTTCATCTCAGTGACCCAAAAAGAAATTCCACAATTGATTTTTGCAGGTGTTATTTAGCCAGAAGTAGAGGTGTGTAAGTCCCTTAGTGAATGGGAGAAGGGAACAGACTCCTTTGGTTAACACCTTAGCTGTCTTATCCCATCTTGCAGAAACACAGACTGAGGATGCTGTTTCATATCAGTCCTAGTGTAAAACTTCTGACACCAAACCACAGTGTGCTTGCTCTGCCACCACATGATGTGTGATTTTTTTTTCCCCCCCGGAAAACAGGGCATGGAGGAAAGGGAACACTTTGGAGTGTTAATTTCTTCAGGTGAAATCCTGATGGGATTGGTAGAATGAAATTCTTTTCAGAGCCTTAAGAAATATTCTGTGATATGGAAATAATATTTTCTGCCCTACTAAAGAAATGGCATAACATAGGAACATTGGAAATATTAACTCTCAAGGAGGATGCAGTTGCATACCTGTTTAAGGAAACTCTTTATTCGCTTTAAACCTGAGGTAGAGAGAGCATCTCCATAAGTGGTCAGAAATTCAGGTATTAAAATAAAAGAAAGAACTTAGTTCTGAACCTCAATTTTAATGGTCTCTCTCTGGATGAGAAAAAGTGTATGCTTCAGTATGAGATTTGTGGATCTGAGAGAGCAGAAAGGAATGTTTTTTATTGTTCATCTGCTTCTCCTGACTTTATGAAATTTTGTAAATAATTCTGTACCTTCCCTCTCTAGTGCTGTGCTGTTCATCTTGCTTAGTAGGTGCTGTGCAGGTTTTTTTTATTATATGTTACCTAATGCTCCCACTCTACTTTTAGTGGATGTGCTGGGGATGACAGGGACTTCTAATAATGGCTAACTTTCAAAGTGGCATTTGCCAGAACATATAAGTCTTTCACAATTATGTAAATAAAATGAGGCGAGACCTTTGGTGAAGAGAAATAGGTACCATGGAATTATTCATAAAGTAAAAATCTATACAGTACTTTTGATTTACCTTTGATTTTCAAATTTTAAAAAAGAGCAAAAGATTAAATATATTTGTATAACTATTGTAAATATTTGTCCATTACATCAGTGTCTTTGCTATATGATGTATTTAAAAATGATAATACCAAGTATTTCACTCTAATTTTACAGGCTTGAAACTATTTAATCAAATACTCTTTCCTAGGAGAAATTTTTCTAGGGCACCTGATCAAAAATAATTCAGAAAACATTCAGAAAACATTGCTTCTCTAAATTGACAGTATTTGAAAAGAAAACTGACCTCTTTCAAATAGGTTAAGTGTCTGACTGCTGTAAGAAACTTAAATGTACAGTGAAAATGGAGTTGCAATATATCCTTGGGAGAAAGAAAACAGATACAGAAAATGTATAGATAGGAATGAGGTGTTGGTCATGAGACTGTTGACAGATTCACAGGAGACCTTAGGACAAATCTCTGGCCCTGCTATAGGACAGACATCTCAGTGGAACCCATTTCACAACTTAAAATTTCTTTGCAGTTGTTTGCACAAGTCCATCCAGGATCTTAACTGAGAATTTAACTCAAGATTTCCAGATGATGAAGACAGAACTGCCTGTGCTCCTACTCAGGAAATATTATTGGCAGCTATTCTCATGGAGAGAGGCCTTTCAAAAGGGTTTTTCATGCCAGTTTAATGAAGATAGGGTTGTAATGCCGTTGTGGAGTCCCCAGGTACTGCCAGGCATTGCTGCTGTGCAGTTCTGTTCAAGGAATGAGCACTGTTTCTGTGAGTTAGTCAGGGCTTTGATTCAGACTGAAAAGGTTATAAAGGCAATAAAGACCATGGGGGAAAAGTGCTGAAATTTTCACACTTGAGTGAGCACCAGTGTGAAGGGTTGTAGTTTTGCTTGCACTTATAAGCCTGTTTTCATTTCAGAGGGGTTTGATACATGTAACTGGGAGTAGAGTGTAGCTCCAAATATAGTTTTAATGATTGTGCTGCATCAGTGATCTGACAATGCACTGGAAAGGTAAAATCGAGTGCAGATCATTTAGCTTTGGTATGATGATTAATTTCAAGCGATATCAGTTATGAACACTAGTTTCAAGTATTTACTGAAAAAGCCAATATATCGCATGGGAACTTTGAAAAGTAAAATAACACCAGTTAACTGTGATTTTGCTCCCAAATGGACTAATCAGGTGATTGTGACCTTGACATGGCTCTTTCCTCCAGCCTTCCCCTCTCATATGTATAAAACTGTCATGCTCGTCTGTACACTTGAAAAGTCCTTGATGCTGTTGATATTTACTGTTCATTATCAAAGGTCTTTTGCTTTACAGGCTTAGCTATTAAAACAGGTGAGATGGCAAATGCTGACATGACAGTTTTGCAGTTACATAAGAGAGAATGTATTATTAAATCTCCTGATTAAGATGATTAAGAATCAGCCTATTAACAGTTCAGAATTAGATGTATTGCTGTTATATTAGTTATATTAACTCGTGTTCCTCTTTTCTTTGATATTTCAGTGCTACGGCTGTTGAAGGATGGTGCTGACCCTCATATGCTTCTCTCCTCAGGAGGCTCCTTGCTCCATCTGGTAAGAGTGATTGAAGATTATTGTTAGTGGCTGTGGATAAACAAAGTGGGAAAGTGAGTAGCAGATTTGGCATGTTAACAAAAAAAGAAAGGTTTGGCAATTTTTTTAATCTGCACCGAGCTCTGCCATGGCTGTGTTTGCATCCAGCCATTTATTTTAAATAAATGGTCATTTTCAAATTGCTTACAAAAGAATGGATCATGTCATAGGAGCGGTAGCTAACAAAGGAGAATGAAGTGTTTTATTTATAAATTATCTGTGCAGCAAGGAAGGACTCCTTGATTTCAAATACAAAATTATATGGTTCAAAGATTCACAGGTCCTACATGAAAAAGACCCCATGATTTAGCATTTTTCCTTTTGTTTTTGTGATACTTTCCTGCACCAGTTTCCTACATGTGGATATTTAACACATTATCTGCATTTAGTTTTTCATTATTTGCATAGCAATTCAGATTAAGTAACAAGAAGATAAAAGAAAAACAATTTGTATATAATAATGAAAGTAAAAGCAAGAGGTAAGGACATGACAGGCAGACAGAAAGAAAATACCACAGGAGTAGAATTTTGGCATTGCTGAAGCCAGTAGCAAAACTCACAAATAATTCCTACATCTTATGATCCTGGTCTGTGATGCTTCAGTTGCAGACATGATGTCTATGAAACTCTTTTAAGACATTTGGATCCAACTTTGTTGCAAACTGTGGCTCAAACAAATGCAACTGAGCAAAGTAACAAAAAGTCTGCTGGCAGAGTGCTTTATTTTAGAACAGCCATTCTAAAATTACGTTTCTCAGAGTATGTATACAAACTACAGTAATTTATTGATGAGAAAGAACCCCTGTAATATTAGTGGACTTCAGCACAACTGTGACCGTGCTCTTGCAAGATACGATGTTTCTGTTATGTAATTAATTCTAGTTTTCCATCCTCCATGGCCATCCTATTTAACCAAGGACTTTAGAAAATAGAGGCCAAGGTAAGGGGAAAGTGCAAGACTTATTTGGAAGAGGGAAAATTTTATTTCTCTTTTCCCTTCTCCAACTATTTGTCTGCTGTAAGGATGCTCAACCACTCTTTAAAAAGGCAGTCCAAATGAAATGTTATTTTTGGGATTCCCAAAACAAAGGCATCCTGAATCTTACCCTGTGCCAAAAGGCCTGGGAGACAATCGTTACCTTCAGTGTGGATGATTTGACATAAGTGTCAGACATTTTAAAATAAAAGAAAGAAAAATTAATCTTCAGGGATTTTAAGTTCCTTTATCTAGTTTAGCTGATGCAATTTTCAACTGCAGATAAAATCTGCAGTTGAACTGTGCCATTTTAGGTTTCTTGATCTGCATCACGCCCCAATTCACTGTCACAGTCAGTATCTGTCAACTGGTGCCTGCTGCTTCACAGGCACACATATGCTTTCAAAGGAAGGAAAGCTTTCTGCAGTAAGAAATTTGCAGTAGAGAGCCATGTGTAACCTACTGCCTTAGTTTAGTCAGAGTTACTTGTAAGTACTCATAATTCATTTACAGGAAAATGCTCATACTACTGGAGATAGAGGCAAACCTGAACTCAATGAAATTTGGATTTGACCCTGATTTGGGAGCAATACAGACAGGAGAGGAGAATCATGATACAGGGAAACAAGATAAGCCAAATAATTGAAACTAGTAATTTAACATGCACCTGTGTTTATTCTTAAAGCCCACTCAGATCCATTCTAAGTGTTAGTTTTACAACTGTGAAGCTACTTGGTCCAAAGGGGAGCTTAGTGTTTATTCTTTCCACTTCTAGGCTGATTTTTTTGTGTCAGAATGGATGGAAAACATATGTATCCTGATATTCTTCTTTAAGTCTGATTTATTATATAATTCCATTTTCCTTTTTTCATATCTGTTAACTTCCAAAATGTGATATAATTCTTTAAAAAGCAAAACAAATGTGACACTTGATAAAGATTCTGGTTTTGTCTCTGTAGAGAGTATCCCAATATGGTTGAATCTAGGCAAGCTATGGAAACTTCAAAAATATTCACTGAACTCTCTTTAGGTCCCATGACAGGAGAAGTACAATAAAAAGTGAGTAGGTGTCTGAGTCTGAGCTGCCCATGCAGTATGAAGCACATGGTGTCATGTCAATTCACACAGGCAACCACCCACCCCCACCCTCATAACAAAGTATACATGTCACAGTTTTATTCTGGAACCTTAATTGAACTTGTCCAGTTGTTCACAAAATCTATTAAAGAAGAATCACTAAGCAGCAACAAATCTAAGCTGCAACTAGTCACAAAAGGCTCTATGTCTATTATTAATACACAAAATGGCTCAGTGATACCTGTCATCTCTAGACCTATTTGGTTTTGGTTTGTTTTTTGTTTTTTTTTTTTTTTTTTGCTTAACAGTGTCTTTGAAATATGGTTGATGTTAGATTATGCTGATCTGTAATATAAAATGTCTTGCCTCTGATTTGTTAAATTTCAGCACAGAACAGCTAATTTAAGTTGTATTGATACAAAGAATGATACCAATGCAATAAAACAAAACTGTTTCTAGAGCTGCTGGATAAGTTACACGAGCTAAAATAAATACATCAGAATTTATTTTCTCTTTTATAATTTAATGGTCAGTGTATTTGGAAATGATTAAGGAGGGATTGCTTTTTTGTCCTGATAGAATTTAATATTAATCTTTTGGGTTATCTATATGATTTAGTGGTACATGCAGCTGCTGCATTCTGCTGAAGATCTCAGATATATCTTGACTTCACAGTCGAATCCAGTTACACGTTTCCTTCTTCCACACTTCCTTTTGTATCCTGGCTTCCATGCCAGATTAAAATTAGTCACCCCATAACCTCTCCCCCATGGGGAAAGAGATAGGTTCCTTCTCTAAAGAGTTACTGAGATTGTGTGTGAGGCCAGAGTCAGGATCTTAACTTTAATTCTCCTGGTTGTCTTTTAAGGTATTACCTATAACCTTATGCATAAAAAGTCACAGATGTGACAGAGGAGTAAGGTCAACACAATGTCCAGGCCATTTTCTTCTTCCCTTCTAAAACTGTGACCATGACCAAGGTATAGAAACATACACACACACACGCATATACACACACATGTGCCTACCTCCACCCCACAATAACACCCTCAGTGTGCAGAGTATTTATCTGGCAGAGAGATTCGAACAGGAATCAGTATAGTTAGTGGATTGGAAATAGAAGTGGGGTATGAAAAGGACTGTATTATTGCCCTGAGCTGCATAAAACGCAGAAATTCACGTATGCATGGACATATGCTTGTGTGGGTGCGCATATACTTAGATACCACTATTCATGTTGGGATCATCATGCACTGGTGTGTGTGCACTGATTTGGAATGGTAGTATTGAGGAAAAAAAGCCTCATCCTTATTGTAGATTCAGCAGATTTCAAAAGGAAATAGGGGATTCTGTGAATCATGCACATGGAACTGGAAATCTCCGCACAATTATTTCTATAGATTCCTCAGCTGTTGCTCCCTACAAACACAGCAGCTTAACTACAATGCGTCATCTGCCCAATTTAAATTGTATGTAATAAATTTAGTTGTACACTGAGGAAAACACCATCCCTAATCTGCTCTTTTTCCTTCCAGTGTGCTCGCTACGATAATGCATTTGCTGCAGAAATTCTAATTGACAGAGGAGTAAATGTAAATCATCAAGATGAGGATTTTTGGACATCAATGCATGTAGCCTGTGCCTGTGATAATCCTGATATTGTCCTGCTACTGCTACTAGTAAGTAAAGCAAGCCAATGCATTGTGTGCTTGAAAAGGAGACAGAATGGAGCACCCTAAGGTCTGAAAGTGCTGTATGAATGCAACATATTTCTACTAATCATATCAGAGAAAGCATGTACAGTGTTTCATTTTTCTTGACATTGTTTTTGTGTTCAGGATTTTTATAAGGCATTTTTAGGACTTCAATGAAAATAAATTGCAAACATCAATGTCAAGTGTCTCCTATTTCTCCCCTGTGGTCCAGAGCTTATATCTCTGATAAGCATTCAGTCCCAAATGGGATATTCAGATAATTTCTTTTCTTTTCTCCTTGTCACTTTCGGTTAGAGGTTGAGTTCTCAGACAATCTTATAAAAAGCTTCCTCTGAAAAGCAAGTATTGGCTCACTTATGCTCAGTGTTCATAAAAAAGTATTTGTGAACATGGTCAAAATGAGACAAATTTAATATTTATATTAACAACTTTGACTTTTTAATGCTGAGTTTGCTCAATATAATAATCAATATGGCATTCAGCCTTTTTAGAGAGCAGTAGTGTGCCCAGGTGGCCAAGAAAGCCAATGGCATCCTGGCCTGTATCATCAGTAGTGGCCAGCAGGACCAGGGCAGTGATTGTCCTCCTGTATTCAGCACTGGTGAGGCCACACCTCAAATCCTGTGCTCCGTTTTGGGCCCCTCACTACAAGAAAGACACTGAGGGGCTGGAGCGTGTCCAGAGAAGAGCAGTGAAGCTGGGGAAGGATCTGGAGCAGAAGTCCTATGAGGAGCAGCTGCAGGAGATGGTGTTATTTATGATGGAGAAGAAAAGGCCCAGAGAAAACCTGAAAGAAGGTTGTAGCAATGTGGGGGCTGGCCTCTCCCACCAGGTAGCAAGCCACAGGACAAGAAGAAATGGCCTCAAGTCGCACCAGGGGAAGTTTAGATTGCATATTCAGAAAAACATTCTGAAAGACCAGTCAGCATTGGAATAGGCTGCCCATAGAAGTGGCAGAGTCAACGTCCCTAGAAGTATTTAAAAGATGTGTAGATGTGACAGATATGGACATGGTTTAGTGATGAACTCGATGATCTTAAATGTCCTTTCTACCCTAAATGATTCTCTGTTTTGTGCTTCCATGCCTAGGACCACAAACTTTAGTTTATGCAATGGTACTGATGCAGCTCATTCTCTCAGTTCATGTGATATTGTTCTTTAAAACAGTAGTGCAGAAACAGTTCACAGTCTGACTTAAAGTTTTTTAGTCTTTTTATATAATTTTAAAATTTTTATGTTTTAAATAGGTCATTGCAAGGTCAGAGTTTCTTGTCATGCTTATAATTGTATTTCAATGTTACAGGTAAAGGGAAGGGAGATATATTTTTAGACTGTATCCTTGATAATACATTTAATGAAATATCTTTGGGACATTTAGTCCATTCCCTCAGCTCAGACAAGAGCTAGGCACACCAGTTTGCCCAGGACCAAGTCTTCAAGGACGGAAAGTCTACAAACTCACTGGACAACCTGAGTTGTCCAGGTCGGACAACTGGGCAACCTGTATAGTAAAAAAAAAAAAAATAAAGAAAAAAAAACAAACAAACCCACAAAACAACAACAACAACAACAAAAAAAAAAACCCAGAGAACTAAAAACCCCAAAAAAATATCAGAGATACGTCTGTTTTTAAACATTGTAATTACTCTTGGCAAATAAAGGATAAAATTTCCAGGTTGTGTTTTATCTCTTGTATACCTCAATCTGTCCAGTGTAGATACCTCTGAAGCCTATGTATCCTTTGTATTCTGCATGTGCTCCTAGACTGATAAACAAATTAGAACAGAGCAGTTTGTTTATAAAAAAACTCTTGTACTGTGGGAAACTCTTGTAATGGGGGGAATTTTCAGAAATTCTAAATACAATGCTGTTGTCATTAGTAGGAGCAGTTTAGCTTATAGAGGGCTTTTGTAAAATTTTCCTTGACCATTTCTGCAAGAAGCTCAATCTAATTAAGCTTCAAGTGTTGCTATACAGGGTTATGTCCAAAATAATTTTCCTGCGTCCATCATCTGAATGATTTTTGGTCTCTATTTGTTACAAGCTGCCTTCATCTGAAGGTTGTAAGTATTTTCTGATAACTTGGTTGCCTAATATATTCAAATTTCAATAAGCAGGGGTACACACAAGTGGATTTTTGCAGATAAAGTTTGAATTGTTCATCTTATTTGTGATAACTTCTGGAAAATCTGCTCACATTCAGGTAGCCAGCACTTTTAAAGGCAGAGTTTCCTTGACTAGATAAATAATATCTTTATACTCTCCCTTCTAGAGTCAAAATAAAGAATTTGAAATTTTGAGATTTAAAGATTTTTAAGGAGATGGCAGAGGAAGGGAAATATTCTTAGGTAAACAGTAGGTTTTGAACCATCACATTAATGTTCTCTTTGATAACATTTGACAATGTGAAGATGAAAATTGAGGTTGGAGAGACTTATTTTTCACAATTCTGAATTGCCTTTGCGTGAGCAATTCATATTAGAAATTACTTTGCCTTGAGGTTAGTGTTTCATGGACCATGTCTAATGTGTAGCATGAACCTCGATAATGCCAATATGAGCTACAGTCAGCTTCTATTATGCCACAGTTTTTCATTGGAAGAAAAAATAATGCTTCTTGTAACCTCAGAAATTACTTCTAAATAAACATTTCTTCTGGACTGAATTTATAGTCCAGGCAATACCATATTTTCTGTTCTAAAGATATGACCTAAAAGGTAACAGCATGATCCTTTAATTGTTCAATTCTGATTTCTGGAAAACTGTCACAGAATCCAGTGGAGATTTCCTCATTAAGGACTTAAAACATTTATTGAGAGGGAAATAGGAAAAAAAAAAAAAAATTAAAATTGTATATTTAGATCCCAGAAGGATATCAATGAAGATTTGCTTAAACACTCCCAGTTTCTGACTTCACCCCACTTTTGGTAGGGTCTTCATTTTTCTCTGGCTGAGACAAGATATTGTCTTGTCATTTACCATCTAAACAGGTAACTCACAATTTCTTTCCTCTGGTAGATAGCTATGACAAAATCAAAGCTCATTCACTGCAAATTAGGAGGGGCCATAGCTGTTTGCAATGTGGTAATCTGTTGTGTCCTGTTGGAAGGCTATTGGAATTGTAAATGCTTTTTTTGGAATGGATGCAGAATGAAATGCTTGAAGCTATTTCTTTCCATCATTTCCAACACTTTACCTTAGGTGGTATAGCTTTCCAGGGACATATTTATGTCTTCTCAGTTTTTTAGCTGTCAGCAAGGGGAGGGGGGCACTGGAATGATCAGCCAGGAGAGACATCCTGTGTCTGCTGAGCAGGCAGTCAGTGAGGAGCCCAGCCCCAGGTGGGCTCTGGCACGTGAGGAGATGCAGAGATCAGAGGTGGTCCATGGGGGTCTGCCTGCCGTACATGCCGATGAGGTGGGAAAGGTCACGTTCATCAGTCACTGCTCGACCACATCAGCCTTGTGTGTTCTCCCCATGGCATAGGGAATTGCTCTTCATGGATTTTGTATGCAGGAGGCTCCTGTAGCAGGTTGAAGAGAATGCTGAAGTGTCTTTCATTTAAGAACCGAGATGTGTAGGCTTATATACATTTGTGCCCACATTAAATCTCTTAAGAATGTGAACAGCAACCAGATTTATTGGAAGGATCTGCTCTGTCTTGCCTCACACTGCCTTTTGAAGGCTCAGGACTGGATGCGCTGCCAGCAGTTCTGTCTGGTTGGGGTGTGGTCTTTTTCATCATTCCGGAGTGCATTGCAACATTGTATTTTTTATTAATTCCCTTCACTTGTTCTATATTGCATTGAAACACTAGCCAAGATTTGTACCTTCGTATCCAATGTTCTTTGTCCCATGCTACCAGAGTTGCAGAAAGTCCAAGAACCAGCATTTAGGTGCTGCTCCTGCTCTGTTAGCTGTAGCAAGTGGCCTTTAAATGGCTACAGCTTTAAACTTGTACCCATCACTTACAGTCTAATTGTTCCTCCACAAGAGACACAAATTTTTAGCTTCAAATAATTTTAATTGCTACATAAGAGTGGGTAACCTTTACTTTGCTCGTGCACTGTTCAAACTCTCTTCTTGTCATGATAGCTCAGCCCCACACAGTTTCTCATTCACTCCCCCCAGGTCAGGATCACAAGGGTAAAAGTGAGAAAACTTTTGGGTTGAGATAAAGACAGTTTAATAGGGAAAACAAACGCTGCGCACATAAGCAAAGCAAAAGAAAAATTAATTCCCCCTGTCCTATCAGCAGGCACGTGTTCAGCCATCTCTGGGGAAGCTGGGCTACACCACGTGTAAGAGTGTCTTAGGAAGATAAATGCCATCACTTAAACATCCTCCTCCTTCCTCCTTCTTTCCCCAGCTTTATATACTGAGCATGAGGCCATATGGTGTGGGACATCCCTCTGAAGGGTTGGGTGGCTAGCTGTCCCTGCTGTGTCCCCTCCCAGCTCCTTTGCACCCCCAGCCTGCAGTGGTGAGGTGAGAACAGAAATGGGCTTGGCTCTGTGTGAGGGCTGCTCAGCAACAGTTAAAATATTCCGGTGTTATCAACACCTTCTTCAACACAAATCCAAAACTCACACTGGCTACTGGGAGGAAAATTACTCAATCACTGCCAGAACATGCACACATGTGGTGGAATAAACATTGATACTGTTGCAGTTTTGTGTATTAACCTTGGCTACTCAGGCAGTAGGGTGGGTAGATAAAATTACCACTTTGTGGAACCTTGTATTTCCTTTTTTTTTTATTTTTGTTTACTCTGACTGCATTATTTTTCATCATGAATTATGTGGTTTAGAGGATCAGCACTGATTCACAGTCATATTGAGCTCCTATGTTCAGTTCTTTTTCTCAAGATAACTATGGTTGTGTTGCAAACCACAGGTTTCTTTATGATTTGCTGTTTACACTAATTTCAGAGCACAGCACAGGTAATCACCATGGAGCTGTACAGTTTGGCCCACACATTACAAGTTGATTACTATGATTTTTCTTTTCTACTGTACCTTTGTTGCATCCTGGGTTTGGGTTCAGATTAGGGGTTCTGATCTTTGTTAATTTGCTGGTTCTGTGTACCCTCGTGCATCCCCTGTGTTTCCCCCACCGCACGGTGATTAGCCCCAGGCTGCCTGCCATTGGAGTGTCCCCCTGTCACTCTTGTAACCACTCCCTGCCAACTCCTGAGGATTCCGTGTCCGTCACCCCATTCCCTCAATCCCACTGGCCCCGAAGCCCCGTGTCCGCCCCTGCCGTGTTCCCGTTGGTCGCTGTGGTACAGTCATCACCACGGTGTCTGTATTCATTGGGCGGGAGGACTCCCTGTCCTCCCTGTCCCACCCCTATATCATCCCGCTCCCCCTCTGGTCCCATCGCCACTTTCGTCCACATGAGGTTGGAAGCGGGCTGAGGCTTCTTTGATTTTGGTTTTGGGGGTGTTTTTTTTTTTCCTCCTTGCACTCCGAAAGAATCATGAAATATTTTGATGTTGACTGACCTGAGGTTGAGAACAACAATGAAAAAGAAAGTTGATGAGATTTGTGTTTTTATAGTGCACTTCGCTTACTTTACTGTTGTCAGGAGGCACTTTTTAGTGGGCAACATGAATGTTAGAGTTTCCCCATCTTCAATGCAGGTCTTGTCAAATGAAACTAGGAAGAGGGAGATGGTATTTTGGTGTTTGTACAGTATGTGGCACAGTAGAGATTTAGTCTTTATTTATTCATTCATAGAACTGAAAGCATTACTGTGATAAACCTGGCACTTAATTAACTAGAAAAGAAGAGATCAGTACTACAGTACTACATCTTCAGAACATTCTCAATACATTTTGTAAAACTGACCTTACAAGGAAAAGTAAGTATACCTTCTGTCTGCTAACTAATTAAATGTTTCATTGTGTACTTCTTGGAACCTAGAATTGAAGCACAAAATGCAAATCTGGCATAGAGAGCTAAAAGTACAAATTAAAAAAAAAAATGAGGCTGAATATTTTTTCACTCCCCTATTTAAGAACTTAGGAAAATCTGTGCTTGGCAGTGTGCAAAAGGGAGTTGCCATAAAATCATTTATTAGATTTACAGCAACAATAGATGAGCAGTGTCAGGTATGTAATACTATCCACTGTATGTGTAAGCCATGTTTGATTTTGGTGTAAAATCCCCTTTCCAAAACTAGATATATTTTTACTGGAAAAAATTCACATGAACCGACTTCCTGGTGGGAGTAGAAAGGAAGTCTTTATGGGGCTGTACTCTCTTTTCTGCTCCCCCATGCAGTTGGGAATAGCACATATCTGAAGGCATATAATCAGACAGCTGTCACATAGCTATGTTGCCCTTGTTCTTTGCAACTGCATCAGGCTGTGTTAGCAAGCAGAGATGAACTATCAAAATGCCATTATCTTTAAAACTTAAAGAAAGGTTTTTCTATTTCACAGTTCCAGAAACAATTCCTTTCTCAGAGGAAGCAATTCTGTTCTCCCACTCAATCTTGCTCAGTATGACTTCCTCCTTTGAGTCAATGTGAGAGGAAGCAGGGAAGGGAAAAGAATAAAGAGCAGTTAGAGGCCATCAGGAGACAGTGGCTAACAGTTTATAGTATAAATGATCATGTAGTCCAAAAGAAAAATGATTCTTCTGTCTTTCTAGAGGCAGTTACCAATATCTGTAGTAAGGAAATTTAAATAGCATTTTTTTTCTGTGGAAGCTGTGGGTATCTATTTGAATTCACTCGGTTTGCAGAGGCTGGTGGATGTGTGAGAAGTGTAGGAGGGAACTTCCAGAGAGTGTGTACTACTGGCTTATAGCCTTTCATCATCACTAGCTGGGATAACATAAAACTAACCTAGATGGAGGCCACTAATTAACTAATCTAGGTGATGTCTTTTAATTAGTTGCTGAACACCAGATGGCAACACTCATGGGAAATTGTAGAAATATTAGTCCTCCATAAAGACTGACAAAAAGTGATGAAGCTAGCTAGTCATGCAGCACTAAAGGTGGTTTAAGGAGAGATAAGTATAGGAACTTAACTGGATACAGCAAAATGGTCAAAGCATTTAACTTTGAGCACTACCATGAAAGTAATGAGATAGCCTAGAAAAGAAATTAGGATAATATAAAGAGAAAAGAAATAGCATTGAACTTCAATTGGCAGCAGAAATAACCAGTGAAGTAGAATCTGCAGTTCACTGTACAAAGAATGCTAAATCATTATATAAATCAAAGCCTTTTTACATGGGAAGTAGACACAGAAAGTAAGATGTAAGAGTCTGTAAATACTTCTTTGATCTCTAGAAATCTCACACACACACATACAATTTCCCTCTCTGCCTCCCTTTGTCCCTCCCCCTGTCTCATCCTCCCTCCCTCTGTCCAGGTGGAAAACATTTGGGATTGGGGATGAGACTTAGGATGCAGACCAGGGCTATTAAGCAGCAGATCTCTATACTCTGGAGTTCTTAACATCAGAGCATTTTGAGAAAACAAAAGCTCCTGGAGGCAAAAGAGAGTTAGACCTGTTGGAAAAAGTATAAACCCCAGTTTTGGCTGGAGCAGATCAGGAAAAGTATGCTGAGAGATGGACAACATGCACAAAAATGAGGAATTTTGCATAAACTTCACTCTAATTCTCTTTTTCCCCAGAGAAAGAGGATCAAGGAATGAAAAGATAATGAAAATCAACACCTGGCTTTGATCTTCAGTAAACATAGTTTTGTGCTATGAAGTCTTCTTCATAGTTTGGGGATGTTCCACCACTGGGGGATATTTGTAGAAGGTGAAATTCATTCTTCATGCCAAGCGGCCTCTGCTTGAATCATTGACATAATTACTCTGTGAGCTGCTCATGGAGTAGCTAGGGAATTGAGGAAAACTCTTAGTTAAATTGCAGAAGTGAAAAGTTGCTTGGTAGTGAAGAACTTGGTAACAAGACAACAGCCTAGCTATTAATAGAGAAATGGACCTGAGAGCTCCGAATTTTCATTAGGATTGGTCCTATGACATTTTTTTGTTTAGAGTTTTGAGTGATAACCTTGAGAGGAAAAATAAAGGTATGATAATGAAATATGTCAAAGACAATGCTGCAATGTCTTATCTGCTAGGGTGAGGATTATAATGTTGTGCAGAAACCATAAGGTATCTCTGAAGACCTAAGTAATAAAAATGGCTTGAAATTTCAGAGTACAAATACAAGGTCATGCTCTGAGCAACAGACATTTCTGTGATATGCTCAGGAACCATCAGCTGGAAATTTGGAAAACATAACTCAGAGCTTTAGTAAATATTAAGACAATTTTATGCTGCAAACATGTAACTGCAGGTGGGGAAAAACAGATTCTTGGATCTGTCAGAATGAAGATGTTGCCAAGAGAAAGGGAAGAGTGGTTTTGCTACTGTCCAAGTAATGACAGCCTGCAGTTAGCTATCTACAGTCACATTCAGGAATGGGAAATTTTACCAAGGAAACCTGCAAGGATAAGAGAGTAAAAAGCTTATCTTAAGAGAAGGGAGTAAAAATAATATGTTCTACTTAAAAAAATCAAATCAGGGAGGTTGTAAAATTTTCTCTAAATATATCAGGATAGAGGAAGAGGTAAGAAAAAGCTTTTGAAACCTGAAGTTACTGCTAGCATGAAAGCAAATGATTGCAAAGGTGTCTAACAATAAAGACAGAAATTAAACTAAGCTTTCTTAATGTTAGGAGACACATGTTGGAAAGCAGCATTCCATGCAGGAGTAATAGGGATTAAAAAAAACCAAACTTGATCCCTAATTGGCTTTAAAATTGATCTTAAAACTGTGAATGAGATTATGGGTTATGTGTTACCTGCATTACCCAAGTGATGCTTCATAAGATACATTCTAGTATTATATTTCCACATGATAGCTATTCAGAAGGCTGTGTGGATATAATTATTCTGATTGTGTTCTTAAGACAATAAAGTAACATACAGAGGATATTAAAATTGTAATATTGTGAAAAAAAAATAGCAAGTAAAGTTACATGGTAGATATTTGATGCCTGTCAGACTATGCTAAATTTTTATAGCCCAAAAACAGACAGGAGAAAAGTTTATGAAAGAACACAGTTCAGAAAGAGAAGTACAGTACAGGGCAAATAAACCATTTTCCAAGCATTTGAAATATTTCTGTTTGTTTTTAATACTGTTTCCAGATATTTGAAAGCAAAATACATAATGGCCAAATAGGATGAAATCAAAGGGAGAAAAAAAAAAAAAAGGCTTTTTTTTCTTACAAAAAGAAGCCACAACAGCTAGATGTTTAGTCTCTAGAAGTAAGTTGAGAATGGCATTTAGATCGGTAATTAACTGTGATCCTCAGAAGTATTTATTATTAAAAAAATATTCTGGATTTTCATTGGGACAAGCATGTTTTTTTTTTTTTTAATGCTAGGAAATGCTGTTTTCAAAGGGCTGGCATCAGGGAAGATGGACATTTCCTAGCCAAATTTAAATATAAACCATGTATTTAATTGGTATATGGGATTGGAAAGTCAGTATAATTTCATAATCATGACAAACAGTACACTACTTTTATTTGGATCTATATGTTTTTTTGAGCAATATTTTCCAACTGTGACAGATTTTGACTTGATTTTGACATCAAGTACTGAAGTAAACTGAACTTAGAACCAGACCTTGAATCACCATATCACTAGGATTTAAGCAAATTTTTTGATGAAGTATTCAATGCAATTTTTCTCATTAAAAATATAATAGTAGTATATTTTTAAAAAATTTGTACCTTTACTGAATAAAATATTTTTTTAATATATTATTTAACATATTATTTATTTGGATAAGAGCTGTCCCTGAATTTTCAAAAAAAAAAATCCCCAAACCATTCAAACCAATACCCTCCTCTCTCAGTTGTATACGGCTTTTTGTGTGTTTTCATTTCAGAAATACCGGAATGAAATATCACTATGGCATAGTTTGTAATGCATAATTTAGATGGGCTTGGGAGCATGAACCTCTGAAAAAAGAACCATCAAATGAACATTCATGAATTCTTGAATTTGTGAGTGAGCCAGAAGGGGAAATTTCAGCGCTGATACAATTTATCAAAAGTTCAAGGACAACTTACCTTGATATGCCACCATAAAGACTGATGTAAAGTCATTGTAAAGAAAACTGCTGCAGGAAAAACTGGCTTACATATCGAAAACAGATGGTTTAGGTAAAATGTAACAGTGCAGGGTTACTGGAACTAATAAATGAGGTGGCATGAAGGTCATTAAAACACTCAGGTTTGCACATGCATTTGAAGACTTTTCAGTTAGAATAGGAAAGGTGGAGAAAGAACATTGATTTTCCAAATCTAGAATAATTGGTGTGGACTATGTGTGGAAAAAGTAGGTAATCCGGTTCAGTGTAGAACAATATAAAATAATGAGACTGGTTTGGATAATGAAGTGTAAGAGTTAAAGTCATGAAAAGAAAAATAATGGAAGGTTCAGTGTACTTTATTTTTTTCTGTTTTGATAATGAGTTTAAGCAAGATGTGGTTGCTGCCTGCAAGGATGAAAGACTAAAGAGATGTTGGAAAATGTATAAAAGCTGGCTTATGAAAGCACAGGAGAAAACTAGCCTTTATATTATTTCTAAGTAACAGCTGTATCTTCAGCTATTTGAAGTTGAAGTTTATGAAATCAGACTTGTCTTAAATTTCAATTGACTCCAATTAGAAACAATGATATATTGTGAATTTTTAAAACACACTAAATAATATTTTTCCAAATGTTAAATAATGGAAAGTATTTGTTGAATTAGTGAATACTGCAAGATTACTGACTTGCATTTTTTGGGAAGAAGGATGGATGTTCCTTAAAATTATGACGATACTGGAAGGTGGAAAAATTCATTTTCTGGAATGAAGACCAGAGAATGCTAAGGGATTGATTATGGACAGTTGTTTCTTTGCAAGGTAATAGGCAGTTGATAGATTAATGCCTATCACTTCAACATCGACTGCAAAAATTACACTTTATGGACATCAGGAAAAAAATTTGTCTGATAAAACACATAGACAAATCCTTGATGGATGGCACAGCATTATGTCTTTGAAGTATTTATTTCAATTTTGTGTAAAATTTCATCACTTTTCCAATATATATATTAATCCACAAAGACCAACTATTGCAAATAGACCTGGAGGCTTATGTTTTGTTAATATATAAATGTCAGCTCTGGTTATACTTGTATTGCTAGGATTTATAAGCATATGTTTTTCTTTTCATATAATCAATTTCAAACTTTAGCATGGAATGTATATTTCCCCCACTGTTATATTAGGGAATAACTTGCTGCAGTCCCACATAGCAAGTTACTGCTGACTATGACAGGAAGATTTTCTTGTCTACTTCACTTTATTCATTATCCAAGCACAGGAAAATAATAGAGTTTTCTGCTTTTCTCATGAGTTCTCTAATTATATGCTGATGTTCTGAGAAGCCTGGTTTGTGTTAAGGTGACTGGCATACTAAAATCCCTAAACAGGTTTGGTATTTCACACAGTGATTTGTTTCTAGAAGATCTAGATTTAATTACTAACCAGCAAGACAGCATCACCCTGAGTGCAGATTAAGCTACTGTACAGTCCCTTCCCTGTACACTTGGGAGCATGTTTATGTTATCAATCAACACAATTAATCTGTCTCATAACAAAAATGCAGATTAACTGAGTTAAAATTGCAGTTTTGTACTCTTACTTCCTTGCATGATACATTTATCTTTGCAGAAACTATGTGCTGTACACAGCTATTGTTTATTGCACACTGTTTAATCTCCTGCTTTTTACACCAGAGACATGTAATACAGATTTTCTTTCTTTTTACTGTGTGTGTATATGCATTAACATGGGCTCTGACTTTTTTCTTTGCATTAATAAAATGGTAAGATCTGATGTCATACCTGAAGTGGTGCTGTTTATTCGGGTGTGCCATTTCAAGTGTATTTAATTTACACACATACACATATATATACACACTATAGGCACACACACGTGTGTATGTGATCTCAAAATGGACTGCAGAATGAAAATCAAAACATTCAGCATCTCAACATTCAGCAATTTCCCAAGTTACATAAATACATAGACATGGATATGGCAATGTGCATAGACAGGAAGGAAAGATGGCTTTCCAAACTGTGGGGATTAAGGAGAAGACCATCAGGTTAAACAGGGCCTTAAGTTTTGCCCCTATATAGACTTTCTACATTTATATTATTTACATTGAACCTGTAAACTACAAGCTCTTCAAAAAACAACTTGCAATCTTTACTGAGCTATCAAAATCAAATTCCTTTCTTTGCAGCGGTGTGGTTGTTTTTTTTTTTTTTTTGTTCTGCCCTCATCTGTGGTGTGCCAGGGGTGGAAACTCTTTCAAGTGAAGCTGCTAGGCAGAAGTTTCTCCCATGGTTTTGTTTGGAGTCTATGTGTGTATAAATATGTATATGTATGTATATATGTGTGTGTGTGTGTGTATGTGTCTGACTACTTTCTCATATATGCATGCATATATACATGTATATACATACAAACACATAGAACTTTGTAAGGAAATGTATTAATAAAACTTTAACCTTGATGTCTTTTATTTGTACTTATCAGTACAGAGGATTTTATTTGTACTTATCAGTACAGAGGATGTTTCTCATCTCCATTTTGCTTACAATAAAGCTATGCCTTACTAACTGTCCAATTTTGTACACAAGTGACTGTTCTTGCTAACCCCAGGGAATGATCTTTTTAATTCCTAAAGTATGAGATTTGTTTGACCTTATGTAATTGCAAGCTTTCTTAATGGTTATGAAGTAACTGTTAACTCTAACTGTGGTGTCAGATTAAAAGACTTTTTGACAGACAATTCCAAAGGCTCACTCCCTGTTGGGTGAAGGAGATTTTCTTTCTATGTGTTCTAAAAATAAAAGGCAATAATTTCAAAAAGTGACCTTTTGTTGGAGTATTATATAAGAGGGACTGATCATTTTTCTGTGTGCCTGTCATAATTTTTAATGATTACAATTAAAATAAAATTAGAAGAAAGCGTGCTTCTATACTGTTATCAGAGACATTCAGTGCTCGAATAATTTCTTTTTTTCCGTAAGCTCTGCTACTGATGGGAAGTTTGCAAGTCCCATGTGCAGAAACAGATGGGAAAATTTTAGTCTTTAGTCATCAATGGTCTTTGAAGTTTCCTTTCTAATTCCCTTTTCTTGCCAAATAATTTGAGAGCTGGCAATATCAAGTCAAATACCCCTCCTTCTGTACTTCAACTATCCTTTTTTTGACCTCATTCTGATCTTTTGGATTTTTGCGGCAGTGTCTTAATAATAAAACAGAATGAGAATGCTATTCTGGGCAAAGAGAACTTTTTTGTTATATATAGCATGCAAGTCGAGTTTTCTATAATTTCTTCAATTCTTTATTCTACCTCAACTTTCAATAAAAATGCAAAATTTCAGTGAGAAATTTTTTTTTCTTTTTTTCATGCTTTCAGATAAAATGATTTTAAAAGAGTTAAAAGTATGTCAACTTATTTTTGTGACATTCAAACAGGTACATCCAATTCATATAATTTTTCCAAATAAAATTCTTTTTTTGCATACTAAGCTAAAAAGAGTGTCTTCATGCTCTTAGAGACCTTCTGGTACCCTAATGTCTCATATTTTTGTCTGTTTTCTGAGAAGCCCTCACTGAAACTGTGCAACATGTATTTTGAACCAAGAGGTGACTCCATAAAGTAGAAAAGTGAGAAATAAACACAGTTATTGTTTTCTTTTTTGTCATATTTGCCTTTGGAGACGGAAATCATAGATATATAATTCTTCATTAACTGCTCTTTAATGTAACACCTTTTTTTCAATGGAAGGAAATTTTTTGGCAGGTAAAATATTGAAATATTTATATCGTATTAAGACAAGTGCATATCTTGAGAGTAAGATTGCTTCCTGTAATTTCTGGTTGAGTAAAACATATGTGCACAGACTGGAGAATTGGATATTTAAACTCATAGTTATGTGGGAGCCCTAGAACTGAATATGTCCTGCCCATGGTCTGTCCCACCAGAAACTCTACATTCATTTGCACTACACTGTGGCTAAACTAAAATGTCTCATGCTTGAATGCACATATAGCAAATAAAAGCAAAAGTATTGTTGTTAAGACCTGTTTCGTCACAGTTATAAAACGAGCAGTGGTTACATATGAAGACACATTGAGGCTGAGGCAATTAGTGCTCAAATTGTATGGCAAAATTCAATCATGCATTTAAGGTACAGATTTTCATGACATTAAGAATGATCAGTTGAAGCTGTTGAAAAAACTTCAGAATGAAGCATGGAAGATAAGAAACAGAAATGGATACAACAAAAATAATTCCGTTCTTCCAATTTCTAGTCAAACTAGCTGGATGATTCTCAGCGTTTCCAGATATTTGTGTGGGAGAAGAGAGAATCAATCCTAAATCAAGGAAATTAGACTATATTTAGTTTAGAAATTAAGACCTTAAATTCCGAGAAACCTTGGTGGTTTATACTAGGATTCAGAATCTGAAGAACCACCATGAAAGACAACTTACTGTCTGATTAAGATCCAAGTACAAATCTGTATGACTTTAGAATTAATAGAATGTTCCCCAGTTCTCATGAATATTGTAGTTCTAGGCATGGAAATAGTGGTAACTTGAGAAA
This sequence comes from Vidua macroura, assembly GCF_024509145.1. Classification (NCBI taxonomy): domain Eukaryota; kingdom Metazoa; phylum Chordata; class Aves; order Passeriformes; family Viduidae; genus Vidua; species Vidua macroura. Next base: position 23,799,007 of record NC_071572.1, read on the forward strand.
TGTACATTACTTTTTTTTATTTGACCACTTCTGTAAGTAGGTTTTAAATTTTTATTTCATAACTGCGTACTTAGTTGTATTTTACTTTGAAAGATGCTGTTGCAAGCGTTACACTTTGAGTGTTTTCAGAAGTGTTCAATACTGGAACTGAGTGGGATTTTCTCTGCCTTTTTCATGCCTTCCAGCTGATGGGAGGAATTTAAGTCCCCATGGTGCACAAACAGATGGGAAAATGTTGGTCTTTCGTTTTCAGTCATCAGTGCTAATTCTTTTATCTTCTGCATGCATTAGTCAAACAGACTATGCCTGTCAAGCAATCTGTAATATGTGCCATGACAGCCTTTTTTTTTTTTTTAACTGTACTAAAAATCTTTTCTGTGAACTGATATTGCCTACATTCTATTAGTTTAAGGAGGAAAATGCTTTATTCATTAACTAAATGATTGCCAAAATGGTTGTGGAACCTGGACGATTTTAAAGTACTATTTTTTTTACTATTTTGTGAAGTAATTCAACAACCAAGAAGTACATTTTCAAATACAATTGGGGATTTTTGTAGGCATTGGTGATCCTATATATATACAACTATACAATGTTTTTTATGAACAGACACTCTATTGACACATACTTTTATCAATTTTTACCCAGCATGTCACAGAGATACACATCTGGGATTTTTGGAATACTATGATGTTTTTTTATGCACACTGGCATGCACCCATAAATCTTAATTTCTAGACTGTAACAAGAAAGTAAATCTCTTTTCATGAGCAGTTAAGTTGCATATTCAGACTTTGGTGCCCATTTTTGCAACATGGAAACCAGAAGAACCATGAATTAAAGGAATTTTTTCCACAAAGAAACTGAAATACTTTACTCACACAAGGATGTGTGAATAGCAAACTGCATTTATATGATCATTCCTTGATTGGTTTAGCATGTACGTATAATGGAAATAAGTGAGTAATAGTGGCATAACATAAATTTGTAATAACAGAAATGCATCTATTTTCGCAATTATGTAAAAATATTGGCATAAAATTTTCAGCACTGCATTATCTCCTGATTTATTGAAAGTGCTTTTTTGGAAAGGTGTGTTTTATCCAGTTCAGTTTATTTTATATGCCTGGAGGGCACTTATAAGGCTCTGAAGTCATCTTTGATTCTGTAGGCTGTGTTGTCACAGACATAAGGGATTGAGCTTTGTGTTTGTATTTTTATGATGTGGGTGGGATCAGGCATGCTGAAAATGAATTCAGACCTTTATTATATCACAAGTTAAGCTCATCCAGATGGCAGACAGTTCCTACTGTGTGAAAGAATAGTTTTGGTAATGTGACAGGCATGGGTTTATAGACAGTATAACTCAACTCTTACAGAGTTGAAAGCCTTGAAATAGAGCAAATATTGCAGACAGTAATATTGCAGCCTTTCCTGTGTGAGAGGTGGAAACTCCTGCTGCAGTAACTATTGATTCATGGTTATGGAAGGGATCCTGTAAATGGTGCACTAGGCCAGCCAAGCTGGCAGAGCTGTGCTCTCTGCAAGTCCCAGAAGTGAGAGGCTTTTCTATTTGTATTAAGGGAGAATTTGTTTTCATGTGGACACCTTAACATGATGCCCTACTATGAAGGAAATCCACTGAGCAGGAGGATTTGTTCCCTGCATTTTCTCCATAGCTACATGAGCCCATGTAAGGCATGCATGAGACAATTGTTAGTGTACCTAACAATTGTTACTTTGATTTGTGATCCATAGATTTTAATTCTGAACTTATATGTATAGATATGGAGTTTGGGTCCTTGTTATTTTGCTAAGAGATACGCTGGAAAGAAAGGATAAAAAAAAAATTCTGTTTAGAAACTCCCACTTAATGAGGCACATGTTTGCATTTCTTCAATACTTTTAGGAGTTCAGATTTCAGTACATAAGAATTTATTGACGAAAACTTTTTATTTTGGAAAAGTTATGGCATCCATTATGGTTGAGGGATGATGGTGTTTTGATATGGAACTTAACTAAATGCAAGTAACTTAACTTCCCAAGAGAAGATGTAGTTTATTATTTGTAAAACATAATACTTTTAAGCTCAAATCATCAGTCTGGAGTTACTGAAATTCCCATTTAATAAAATATCAGGTGTCCCCCACAGACTGCAGTGATGGGAATTCTCCTGTAAAGGATGAAGAATGGAATTTTAAAGGATTGCTTTTGTACAGGTGAAATTTCCACTTCCTTGCTCTTCTTCAAGATGTATGAAAGGAAGGAGGGTACTAGGGTTAACTAGAGTGTGTCTGATGGAAAAGCATTCTCCAAATAGGGATATCCCTATTTGGAGAATGCTTTTCCCTATTTATTCCTATTTGATATCCCTATTTGAGATATCCCTATTTGGAGAATGCTTTTCCATCAGACACACTCTTGTCTTCCACAAGGGAAGTATGTTGTCTTTTTTTTCCCCTTTTCTTTTGGCAAGCTACATTAAGGGTCAATAAAGACAAAACTGCAGCTACAGCATCTTTGAGGTGACTGTACTATTTGCCATGGGTGTACTGAACTTCCATATCTTTGTAGATAGCTTATAAATGTTTGTGATTCCTTTCCATTTCTTTGTCAAGCCTGGGGGTGGAGGAGTAAAAGTAAACATTTAGAAATAGATATCCTTCATGGTAGACTTCTAGTCCTGAATCAGCCTTTTTCATGGGTTTCTTTTGATGTTTTTTTCTGGAAAAGGAATCTTTTATTTACTCTGGAGTGTGTAGATATTGGTTATCTATCTCCCAAATATCTTAAGAATCTATGGTATCATGGGGAAAGGTCTTCCTTAAAGGTTTATGTGGAAAAAAGTTAAAATGAAAGTATTAAGTCTGCAATCAGTGTTATGAGAGACAATATTTAGATTTAGTAAAATATTTTCTAGATCATTTTGTGCTCATAAAGAGAATATAAAAGAGGTTACTCAGTTTGTGTCTGTCAGTTTTCTTCTTACTAAGCAGGCAAAACTCAATTATGATGGCAGCAGGTAGAGGAACTGTCAGTGGAGGATCTATAATTGTAATCACTTTCCCCCCATCTCTTCTAGTAGCTGTATTGTGATTTCTGTGAAATCATTTTCTGCCTTCAGAAAATCTGTTGTTGAAAAGAGTTGGAAGGAAGACATGCTTTTGAACTGAGAGCAGCTGCTCAATCTCACTTAATCTTTTATTTCTTTGTCTGTGGTTTCCTAATGTGGTGAAGTCTTTAGCTTTTTTTTTTTTTTTGAGCTTTGCCTTGAAAACTGCTCTTCATCTGTTCAGCAGCGTGAATTTGTGTAAAGTGGTATCCAGTGCTAATGACCTAAGCCACAGCACTGTGTAGAGCAATTTTATTTCTTTTGCTTTGTTAATGAATGAGATTCAAATAAGTTTAATAGGAGCCACAAAGAGGAGCCAGCTAGATTTGTGGGATTTGGTATCTTAAATGAAAATTTATGTAAGCCATTGAGGTTGGAGAGCAAGATTGCTTGGCACCATGGAGCCATGAGCATGTGGGATTTCCTGTATGTTTCTTTATTGTTAAACAAATAGAGCTTTATATCCTGATTACTTTTGCTTTCTTTTTAACTGTTCGTGTACTAAGGACTTTGGCAAGGATGTAGGATTAGCACAGTAGCTGTGGCATGCATGAGAACATGCACTTGTGTGTATGTAAACCTTGGGTATCCTTCAACGAGCAAAACCTTCTAATGGAATTAATGTGAAAAAGTAGGTCAATAAAGGGGGAAAAACTAAACTATGCATGTCACAGGAGTGAAATGCCACAAATGTTTTATGAAGAGCTACATTTAATCTTGGTTAATGACATTTAAAAATGGTGTGGTGTGTAAATAATGTGGTTATATTTAAAAAAAATATGAAAAATATTAATTCTTCAAGCTATTAATGAAAAAATGCTAGCCTATCCCTGCAGGAAATTGATGAACATAGGTGAGAGAATAGTATGTAAATATTTATACATTTGCATGTGTATAAGTGTATATTGTTATATACATATGGAATATGTGGAATTGAATAAAAATAGATTACTAATATAAGAATATAAGTAGGTATAAAAAAGTCAGGTTTTGTGATGGGGTTGACAGGTGACTACACAATTTGCACACAGCTAGCATACTGTAGAACAATTCAACCATTGTAAGAACTATGCAGGAGCCTCCTAGTAGGAGAAAATTTTGGGTTTGTTTTTTCTTTTCCATAGCAACAAGTGTATTAATTTTTTTCTGCCTCTGTTCATTTTTTTTTCTCTTTTTTTTTTTTAATATCCACACATATTCACATATTCCTCAGGGTCTACTGTATTTCTGATTGCCTTTAAAAAACCTCATGAAGCCAATGGTGGTAATCCTAGGTGACAGAGGCAATTGCTGGATCATCATTTCTTTATTAAAAATATTTTATAATGCACCTAGGACTTTCTATTATATTAATAAAGCTAAATTACTTCGTTATTTCAAATATTTAAATAACCTGCATGGCCCACAGGTTTGAGAGAATAATTTAAGGTATGCAACACAAGAAAGGATTTCAAGAATTTCAGTGAATCATAGTCAGACTTTCAGGAATCTGCCCAATTTCCACCTAAAGTAGATTGATGCTGGCTCTGGTTCAGAAAGCAGTTCCAGCAGGAAACCCTTCTGAGCAAAATGTTGTCTGGGTGCAAAACTTGTGACATCCTAGCTGGGAAGGTAAGCAAGAGGTAGTACCTAGGCAGCGTGATGCCCAAATCTCTCCCAAGTCCTTGGGGAACCTTGGTAAGTCAGGAGTCCTCAAACAATGCCTAAATCAGATTACACTCCTGTCCATATTGTTGTGATATCATTGAATTTCTGGGCATACAACCCAGTGGTTAGAGCTCTGTCCCTGAATACTGGAGATGGCTGGAGAAGGTCTAAGCTCACAGCTTTTCATATGGTTTTCACCTATCCTGATAAAGTTAGACTGTTGATACAAAAAATATTGTGGATTTCAGAGACACAGAAGGAAATAAATAATTTAAAATCTTTGAATAAGGACACATTCCTCAGAATGGAGATTCCTGGGCCCTTGTTTTTTGTGGTTTTGGTTTTTTTTTTGTTTTTGTTGTTGTTGTTGTTGTTGTTGTTGTTGTTGTTTTTGGGGTTTGTTTTGTTTTGTTTTGTTTTGTTTTTTGAGTAATGGTAGTTAGATATATTTTTCATTTGGGAATCATAAATTGTATCATAACACTGGAAATAAGAAAGAGTAGGAAGGAATATTGGCCAGATAATAAATAGTAGAGAAGGAAGTTTTAGGACTTTCTAAAAAATTAAATACTTAATGAAAAATTTGCCCCTGCGCATCATAATTTGAGTTTTGGAATCAGTTATTTATTAAAAAAAAAAAAAGTTGGGAGATTGATTGTTTATTGATTGCTTCTGAGTTAACAGTATCACTAATTAGGCTTTCAAACTGTAGAATGTGGACTAAACTCAACTTTTAGCTTACTAGTGGAATTTAGACATTGATCCACTGGATACAGCTGGAGCAACATAGCCTTAAGAGTTTGTGACTGCATTTTTACTTGGGTGCCTGTCCCAAGGGGCAAGGGGTAGCTACTATAGGGACAGAACACTGTAGAGGATTGTTCACATGTGATGATGTCATGCTAGTTATTGTAAATTCTTGCAAATCAAAACTTCCAGTAGTGCTTAGACTTTCTGGTTCCTTCCCCATTTTCTCCCCGAGGTTATTTGAGGGGGAAGAGTTCAGCTCGTATGGCATCCTGTAAAGCAAAAGCAGTATTCTCTGTACTATCCTAAATTAACTCCAATTTATACACTAAAAAATACACTAGTGGTGTAGCCCCTGGTTAGTCGTGGTCTAATCCTGTTCAAGGTCTTCATTCCTGATGTGGACAGTGAGACAGAGCACACCCTCAGTAAGCTCACAGATGGTGCAGAGCTGGGAGGCAAGGATGATACACCATATTAAAAATCACTATTGTTAGACCCATAAAATAAACTTCTTGGGAGCATTGCAAACATTTCTCAAGAAATTAATATAGAAATACCCTATAAAAATTACTTGGAGATGAGTAATTACATATTGTATCCTTCCTTCTGTGATATTACATCTTAGAAATGAATTAAAAGTGTGCTGCTGACCAAAGGAATTATCCTACTTTTCCTGAATTTGATATGTCAAAGGTCTTTTGGTTTCTTAACTCAACAAGGTAGAAAATGGTCTTTTGACATTACCTGGAGTTTATTGACATGCAAGGAAGAATAGATACCTGCAAGACTTTGTGTGGGTTTTTTATATGCAAAGTAATGAGATATGAAATTGTTTTGCTTTCATAATTCTACCTTCACCAAAAAACTCTCATGGGTCAGTGAGTAGAAAGCAAAACAAAAATCATACTTCCTAGTAGTGGAACAAGTGCAATAAATAGTTGTTAAACCATCCCCTAAAGATACTATGATCTTCAAATCCACCCTTTATTTGATTTCTTACCATCTTTTTGATTTTATCTGGTAGGACAGACAGTAGAAATTTATTTTCATAGCACTATAATGAATGTAAGATTTTACACGTGTAAGTCTCCTTCCATTCCTTTTCACTAAGCATGAGAGTCAAATCCTCTCATCTAATTTCATTTAAAAATTCATAAGAAATACATCTAATCTAAATTTGCTCTCTAGGCTCCCCTTACAGTCAGTGCAACAAGGTAAGACTAGAAGAAAGTAGTGTGTTTTGTAAGAGGACAGATTATTTTGCTGCATATGGTCTAATTGGATGTAAGAGATGTTTGAGACAGGTGAGGTATTTTTTGATGCCTGTCTGTCCTTTGGTCACTATATTGGAAACTCAGATCACCTCAGACTAACGGTTCAGCTTCAAGTTTGATAACATAAAACTTATATAAACTTGCTCATTTTTTGTGTCATATTACAAGCTGAGCCAGAACCTGAGCTTATTACAAGTTTTTCTTTGATACAATACTTACAGAGAGAGCTCCTGAAAAAAGCAGTCATGTCTTCTATTAATAATTTCATATGGCATTTGACCTCTGCTGCTGTGGTTTTAAGAAAAGCAGTCCTTGGCACTTCTCATTTTTATTAATTAAACTCTTTATCATACAAGCTGTTAAGAAAAGTAATTAAATTTACCTGAAGTCACACTTATTTCATAATTCCTTGCCACTAAAAGCCATAGAGAGAAATTTGAAATTAATTAATGTTACAACCTCTTAAAGAAGATACATGACAATTTGCTAGTAATGTAACTTCTACTGATGTAACACTAGTATTGTAACACTAGTAATGTAAGCTTCTATGTCCATCAGACATTTATGATATTTTCAAGGATGAGAGCTTTCTTACTAAAAAAAAAATATATTTTCCTATAAATTCTTACATTAATAATCTTTAACATAGAAAATACAATCATGCTGGTGGTTTCTTTTCAAGCTTCTCATGAATCTGTTCATTTTACTACTCCTCAACCCCAAGGACTCTTCTCGCTTGTCACTCATTTATATTGAATTTTGAATGAAACTTAGAGAAATTTCAGCCTGACTTCTTTAGAGACTACAGTTGAAATTATTAAGCTCATTTTCATTGTCCCCAGTTGGTGATAAATGGCAATTTTATTTAGCAATGGATGGTTCTCTTTGAGGTTGGATTGATGGATGAGGCCTTAAGAGGTCAGGCCAGCTGACAAGGTTACCCAGAGCAGCTGTCTGCCCATCCCTGCTGCAGGGGTGTCCATGCTGCTTGTCTGTCAGCTTTTGACCACTGCTGGTTACTGGTGGAGTGTTTTAAAGCAGACTGTAGTCAGTGATAGCTGACTTTAAAGTGTTGTACTGCAAATGGTGGTGATTCCAGAACTCACTGATGAGCAACTCAGACACCTGTGTAGCAAAGCCAGACTGGACAGCTAGTGTGGCAACAGTGTCAGCTGTCTCAGACAAAGGCAGCCTTTTTGACATTCATGAGTCCTTCATTTTCTCTTTGCCTTTTTGTATGTTTGGTTTTGTTTCAGGTTATAATCAGCCTGCTGTCTAAGAATTTCAGCTTTGAAACATTTTTGAATAAGACTGTGTAAGAACCCCAGTTGTGTTTTGAGATTTCAGTACAAAAACCTAAAGTGCTTTTAATTCTTGTCTGTAGGCTGGAGCAAATGTGCTTCTGCAAGATGTTAATGGAAATATTGCACTTGATTATGCTGTAGAAGGGACTGAATCTAGCAGCATCCTTCTGATGTACTTGGAAGAAAATGGTAAGTCAGCTCTTCAACTTTTGGAATGCTTTTATTGAACATGTCATAAAAATAATAAAGATGTGTATTGAGCTGATGGAAGTCACACCAAAGCCAATTGAACTATATCAGTTTGGGGATGAAGGGGAGGAAGATGATTTGCAATGACACATGTTTTCAGTGTGTTTAAATTGGAACAACTAACAAAGGTTAATGGCAGTTGTCATTGTCAAAACTACTTTTGACCTTTTGTATGGAGATGTTAGAATGTTAATTCAAAGTAGAGAAACTGCAGCAATAGAGAAGATTTTAAAACAACTAATTTAACTATTCAAGGACTAGGTTTCACATTTTGTTTCATTTTTCCATCTATGGTTTCAGAGAATTTTTTTTTCAAGTGACAGACTACTAAATAAATAAATCTTTGTGAATAATTTGAATGAAAATGCATTCTGAATGATACTGTATTCCTCATTCAGAAATACTAGTATTGGTTTAGGGATTTTTTAAATTGTGAAAATACTGTAGCAAGATTTCTATTATGAATTATATTTAATATGTTATAGATGACAGGACTTGTATTGAAAAACTGGGTTTGTTGCTCATCAGTTCCAAACTTAGATAAGAGTTCTGAAGTGAGATTTCTAACATTGCCTTTGACTATGAGAGGTTGTCTTAATATTGTATGTGTCTCATCTTAACACGAGGGAAAAGGCATTAAGCAAGTATAATGAGTAAAAATGTAAAAAATTGTATTTTTAACATTGCCTCCATATAAGGAATCTTTTTAACACAAAGTAAGTTAAATTATATTCTGTTAAGGAATTCGTAAGGAAAGTGTCAAGGAAATCACAGTGTCAAGTCCTATACTGTACACATCCAGTGTATTGCATGTTTTATAATTTTGTTTTCTCAGTGTTTAGCAGTGCCTTCACAGCTCTGGTTTTCCATTTTTCTAATGGCAAAGCAGCTATTTGCTTCTAAAAGCTTGATTGCCTTGAAAAACACAGATATTTGTCTAAATGTTCCACATACTTTGACTCCTATTTAACAGGTAACACACAAAACTCCTGTAGCATACAAGACGTAGTCTGCTTATAGTGGTATCTCTTTTACAGTAGAGAGGAGAGGCGTTATTCCTTATTAAATAGTGATTCTGTGAATACTGGAAGTTACCAAATTAAAAAACTTAAATATTTTGAGTTTGACATCTACCTCTACTAACTTTAGGTAGATAAGCTTAAGTTAATGCAGACCTTTAGGTCAATAGAGAGAAATAGGAAATGCATGCATTGCTCCATCTAGTTCTAACCTGGCTAGGTGAGGAGAATCGACTTCCAGGACTGTTTCTTTCTGCTGACTAATAAAACCTGAAGTTGACAAATTTTAGGGTTAGATTGTTAGGATTGATTAATCCTACCCCTTAACTGCAGTAGTGCATGAAAACTTGGTCTTTGTGTGATCGGTGTCAAAATTCTCATCAGCTTTGCTTGGTCTGCTAAAATTATTCTTGTAACAATAGACATCTCAAAGTATCCTTATTTTGCACTTGACTTTTGAAATTTAGTTTGTACCTATGAAATGTTTGTATAACCTACCAAGATTAAAAATAACTGAGATGGAGATTCTGGATGGAAATTAAGCTGTATGAGTAAGTATTAATTACTTTGAATTTCCCAGCCTGAGTGTTTCTCTGTGGATTGTTTTGGTGAAGTTTTCCTCGTGAGAGCAATCCCCATGCACACCTGCATATGAATACCTCAACACAGAGCAATGTCAGGACTAAGCCTCTTTATACAAGATTAGCTGATCCTGTAGTAAATACCATCTTCAGCCTGTAGTATTAAGAAACACCCTGCCATAGTCTCAGCCTTAAATACAATGTATAAGGAATATTTCCCTATTCTCTGAACTTCCCTGCATTCCTAAAATGTTTTAATTTCATTTTCATGTTTCAATTCTCCATTCAGCTGTGCATATTAAGAAGAGACACAGTATTAAAAAGAGATTTGTGTGTAGAATAGACTATACTCTAATCATTGCCTCTAATTGCAGAGATCACGGAGAAAAGTAAAATTAGGTGCCTTATAGCTTAGCTAATGAGAAAATCAGAAGCTATCAATTTACTTTGATGAAACAAAGATTGGAACAAGTAGCTTTGAAGCCACAGAAAACATTGTTAATTGGAAACATTAGAGTTCTTAGAAGTCTAGTGTGTATATAACTTCTTATAGATTTTACTATTGTGGTAGTTCACTGCATCTGTTTAATTTCACTGCAGATCTTAGTGACTGAACTACTCTTCATTGTTTGAAGTAACTTAATTTACTCTGCGGAAGACCTGAAGCCATAAGTGATAACAATAGCCTTGGATGCCTTTAATGACTTATATATTTTAAAACTGGAGTTAGTTCTTTGAATTCTGCTTGTAAATGATCTGTTAGGGCAACAGGAGTACCACAAGTACAGCTTATTGTAATCATCTAGCAACTGCCAGAAAGCTTCCATATATACTTTACTGTTATGGAATATGACATATGAGGCTGTTTTGTGGAGATTTTATTACTGAAACCTAATGAAATTATTACAATTTCATTAAAATATTCTCTTTTCCTGTACAGAAATTAGCTTTCTCTGCTGTTATATTATATAAGTAATGTTACATTGTATACTGAAAGTAATTATTGACTGAAGAAAGACATTAGCAGACTTCAGTTACCTAAGAGAACACAATTTGAAGTACACATCCTCTGTATATTAAGAGCATTGTTTCTGCTCAGTAATAATTCTGGCTTATTGTAAGCTTCATTTAAAATATCTCTAATTGCGGACGGAAGGGAAAATAAAGTAACCAACCTGCTTTATGTTTAGGAAAGTATGTGAAACAGCTTAACTGTATCATATTAGATTATGTCCAAGGGGCATTCAGGAGCCAAGTGGGTTCATGAGCTCAAGGACTCTATTTGGATTGATTTGTCTAAATCTCATGTCTGGTAACCACTCTACAGCAAACCCTTCTTAGAGCAGAAGAGATGCTTTGAAACTAGGCATCTGTAATGAGGCACATGAATTAGGATTTAAACTGCCTGCTTCTTTTCATGTGCTATGGAGGGAGCTCAGAATGGCCAGCTGGGACCATGCTGAGTAGGATGACTTTTAGGATATTTAAATTTACAGGTCTGTGTGTAGGTGCCTATTCAGTAGTCTATACTCCTATCACCAACAGTGCAGTTCTAGGAAATGCTGACTATAGAGAACAGAAGGGTTATTAATTTGACCAGCTACAAGGAAAACACCACTAAAAGCTGTTAAATTTGCTCTGTGCCAAGATGTCATTGGTTTACCATGTTACTGGTGTTCCTGTTTTGCTGTGAAAAGAAAGTCATGACTTAAGGACTTCAACATTTGCCGAGGCAAGGCCAACTGAGAGTAGGCCAGGTGGGACTGCAGATTCTACTTCTCTCTAGGCTCCCATTCCAGTGCTAATCCATCTTTATGTAATTTCTTTTCATTTTATTTTCATTTGAAATTTTCTTTGTTGCCCCTTACACCTTCAGCTTCATATCCATTCACTATTTACTTTCAGAACGTGTCTCCCTTCAGAGGTAAAATGAAAATAATGTGTCCTGGTTTAGAGTAAATTTGGGAGAAAACTTCTAAAGGTGTCCCTCTAGAAAGCAGATTCAGGCGGCCCCTCCTCTAACTGGTTGGGAAAAGATTTCCTTGGAGAAAAATGGAAAAAACCTGTTTGTTTAACAAGCAAAGTATTCAGAAGCATATAAAATGAGTAATATTAAGCAATAAAACCTCTCGCTGTTCTGAAGAGATGGCAAATTCAGAAAGTCCTTGTCATGGGGTGTAGCTCAGCTCACTCAGTCTCTTATCAGTCCCTCCTGTGCTGGAAAATTCCATGTCCTGGGCCCCGGTGGGCCCCAGGTGCGAGCTCCTGGTGTTTTTCTGGGTTTTCAGTCAAGCAGAGCCGATCAGTTCCAAGAAAAAGAGAAACCACAGTCTGGGGAACTTCTCTGCCTCAGCTAGCTAAAAACTAACTAAGAGCAAGAAGAGCTCTCTCCCACTCCCCACTGCAGGCAACACAGTCCAGAACAAAGATGTGGGGACACAAGTGCAGTTCCTGATAATAAACACCGTGCTTCTTCTCCCCCCACTTCTCTCTTGGAACCAGTCTTAAGGTGCAGAACTTAATATCCAGCATAAACAGAACAGACAATTAGGGATACCAGCATCATAAAGTCACCCTAGGACATAATATAAAAAGGTGATAGTTTTTCCACTATTTGTCCTGCTTTATTCTAAACCTGAGTGATAATTGAAATCATCAAGAAAGCCCACCCAGCACCTTCCATAACCTTTGTTTTGGTTAATAATAGCTTTATATTTTAAGGCAAATCTTTTGAGTAATTAATTGCATTTTAAAACAATCAAACATTAAATGACTGCCAGTGCATTCTCTGGTTTTGGAGGCAGAATGTTCTATTGTATAGAACTGTGTCAGTGAAACTCTGATCATGGTATATGATCCTTGTTTCCTCCTTTTCCATTAGTCTGTTTTAAATATTTAATACTTTGAGGAATGCAACTTTTTTGTTCATTTCATTACTTGGTATTTAGTTGTATAGTGGATTCTATCACTCAGCTATGAACTAAAAATGACTGACAGATAGTTCTTGGTTCTGTATTTGCCAAGTCATAGGAGGTGCCACATTCACTGTAATTCATTTCCAAAAAAAATATTCTCTTTTGTCCTCAAAGATCTCAGGCTTCAGTTTTCAGTAGGATAACTGTGTACTCCGAGAACATCATCCTTGTTGTTGAATCTGAGAAAAGAATATTTGGAAGTTTACTTTTTTTTTTTAAAGAACTGTCTACATATCACACGGATTTCAAAGCAGATTTAATGGCTTTATTTTCTGTCGTGTAGTGAGAGTTTCATGCAGTAGCAGATAATTACTTAAGCAAAAGAAAACCATCTGTTGTGATTTTATTTTTTTGAAGATTGGCTATATTTAAATAACATATTTACTCAAAGGTATGGGTGGTATTCCTTTTTCTACTGTGACACAGGCACATGAGAAAAAATGGGTATTGCTTTTCTGCAAAGTATTTTACACAGTATTTTACACATTTATTCACTTTCTGTGGGGGCAAATGAATTTAAAATAGCTGGTTAAAGGTTATTGACCTTTGATGGTAATGGAGATTTCATGCACTTAAGCAAAATGTATTATGCCATTCCAAGCTGGGGGAATAATGGGTCTGTTTTGTTCCCTGAATATTAAAAGGATCATATTCAGGTGTCTCAGAAAACTGCATATAGAGCAAAAATCATGTGCAAGCCCTAAAAAAAAAGAAGCTAAATCTTAGTACAGAATCCTACACAGAAGACAGCTTTTAACATTAGCCAGAAATAGCCAACTTGTCAATTACTACAATAAGGAGAATTTCCCTGAAGCCAACAGTTAACAACATATGGGATATATGACGTGCAGAAAAATCTAATTTAGAAAAGTAGTGGGCATTTACTGCAAACCTGACACTTTACAGTAATCTAGATTGTGATAGGAAGATATACCAAAAATATTTTTTATTTAAACTGTAAGTTAATTTGAAGCTATCCATAAAATCTGGTGTGGTTGCACTAAAATCTCCCACAAAGCTGCTCACCCATTCCTTTCCTGACAAGGACAGCAAGATTGCTTACCAGTTACTGTCACAGGCTAAACATTCAACTTGGTGGAATTTGTCAACTGAAATAGGCTCAGGTAGTGAGAAACAGAAAGACAAAAATTAGAACAACACTTTTCAGGCTTCACTTCTTCACTCCAAACTCTTCTACCATCACAAGCAGCACATGGAAGTGGGGGAGTTGGTACATGGCAGTCTCCCTCTCTGCCCCTTTTCTTCACACTTTTCCTCTGCTCCATTCTGGGTTTTTTTTCAGGTATGGAGCTCCTTTAGGAGTGTCTATCTGCTTTGCCATGGGTCACACTTGGCTGCCAGGCTCAGCTGTCTTGCTGAGGGTCTGCTAGAGTTGATAGGACAGCCCCTGTCTCTCCCCACACAACCCATCCCTACAGCCCCACAACTGCCAACACCCGGACAGTACACCTCCTTGTATGTTTCTCAATACTCTGGCACTTGTTGTGAGAATAAGATCAAAATAAAGATCCTTGTTGTGTGTGTTTTTCACTGGGATTATTTGTTTTTGCTTAAAAAGAATGAATGTGTACACCAAAATGTTTTAGTATTGAGGTTGTGGTAAAGAAACCCTTAAACAGGTCTAGTAATCCAATGAGGGGACAAAAACCCTTAGAATTTCTTCAGTGCAGTCAAGAAAATAAAGGGATATAAATCAATATTATTTCAGAAAAATACTGGTCTAGACTTTAATATTTCAAACTATTTCACAGACATTAAGGAATTATTGCTAATATACTGCAATAAGAACTGATGAACTGACTAAAATGCCAACACATACAGATTGTAAGCACTAAAGATCAGCAATCTTCAGCTAAAATTAAATTCCCTAATATATTTTCTGTTTTAGAACCATATGCACCATGATTTTGATTTATGCTTACAAATTTTCTTTCAACAATATTGATGCAGTAGGTTGACAGAAAAATAGGCAATCAAAACAAAACAGCCTTAGGGTGGCTCAAAGTTTTTTCCCTTTGATTCTTGTTGATTGGGAACTACCTACCCATATGATTAGCACACACAAAAATATCTATTTTCTGAAGAGAGCCTGATTAATTGATGGTAGGAGTTAGGTGTTAGTGTTGCCAGTGAAAACAAAGGAATAAATGAAATGTTTCAGTAGGTCCTTTCAAAAAATGAAGCACATGGAAAATGTGACACATTGGAAAATGTCATAGTTGAGAATGTTCATTTTCCTTTGGCCTTTGTGTTTTCTAATATAAGTGTGAATGAATTACCTTAATTTTTAATTTTTTATAGTTCTTGGGGGCCTTTGAAGTCTTAGATTCTTCTTAATATTTTTGTGCTTCCAGCATGTCACCCATAAGTTTCTGTCAAAGGGAAAACCTTTAAATTCACTGTGCAGACTTTTGACACTGAAATGAACATTTAAAATTATAGCCAGTAGTTTATGATCTAGTTTTCTAACAGATGCTAGAAGGAAAACAGGCTTTGCTAAGACTTGAAAAAAGGCTGTGAAGAACATCAGAAACTGGGGATGTCCTTTCAGTATCCTTTTAAACAACTTGTCAAGAAATAATCTATTTCATTACCATCAGAACCATATTATCACTTTTTTTGTAGAATTCCTAAAACTATAACTTAATCAATCAAGATGGAAGAAATTGTCAGTGCCCACAGTGCATCCACAGGCCCTGTGACCTCTCCTCCACCCCTGCTCCCAGGGGCTTGGCTGCCTGAGCTCAAGGTCAGCTGTGGTGGCCTTGTGACCTGGGAGCTGTCGGATGGGAAGGAGCTAAGCTGAGAGGCAAAGCTGGGAGCAGCATTGTCATGATTTTTCACCCATCCTTTGTCTCTGGAGCCACATTTAGTTTTAAGTCCTTGCTTAAGGCAATCCTGTGCCCAGCCATGATTCTTGCTGACCCCAAACCTGGACCACTGACTTGATTCCTTGCTTCATCTGATTTACCTGGATTTGTCACTGGAGGCTTTTCTGGCAATCAGAGAACTTCTGTTATCCCTGATTCCCATCACCAGACCTGCTCAATTTTTTTTTTTGGGTATTGTGGGACTGTGCCTTGGTCAGCAAGGATGGTGACCTGCCTGGCCTGTGCTCACCCTCCTTGCATGTGTTGGGTAGGCTGCGTTTACTGCTCTCTCACAAAAAAAAAAGTTAACTATAACATATTAAAACCTTGCAGTAAAATCTGTAGTGTAGAAATACCATCTGTGATGATCTCATTTCAGACATGATATTTACCACAAGTAGCTGGAGACAGTGATATAATTATTTTTCTTCTGTGTTCAAGTATTAATATAACAAATAAAATAATAAGCATGCAATATATATCCACAAATGAATGCATTAATATAAAGCCTTGAAATTGTGCCAGCTTTTTGAAATAAATTACAAAAATTATTTTTGTTTTCATGCAAGTTAAGAGACAGTTCACTTAACTAATTTTAGCTGAAAGGATCATCAATGTCCTTATTGTAGAAGAGAGAGGAATAAAAGCACGTTTACTAGAGTGGGAGAATTGTCACTCTGATATCTACATGAGGAGGAGGTGGGAACTTCATTTCTGATAGTATATTCAGACTAGAAACAGATAAACCTAATCAGCCCAGGAAGCCAACTGTGCCTTGGACTGCATCCAAAGCAGTGTGGGTAGCAGGTCAAGGGAGATGGTTCTGCCCCACTACTCCACTCTGGTGAGGCCCCAGTGCTGCATCCAGCAGCAGCCTGGGTCCCCAGCACAGGAAGGACATGGAGCTGTTGAAACGAGTACAGAGGAGGCCACCAAGATAATTAGAGGGATAGAGAATCTCTCCCATGAGGAAAGGCTGAGAGAATTGTGCTTGTTCAGCCTGGAAAAGAGGAGGGTTTGCCGTGACCTAGTTGCAGCCTCCCAGTACCTGAGGGGAACCTATTGGAAAGGTGGACAGAGACTGTTTACATGGGCATGTAGTGACAGGACAGCAACAATCATTTTAAACTGAAAGAGAGTAGGTTTAGATTAGATGTTAGGGAGAAATTCCTTACTGTGAGGATGGTGAGGCGCAGAACAGGCTGCCAAGAGAAGCTTGGCAATGTGGATGCCCCATCCATGGGAGTACTCAAGGCCAGGTTGAATGGGACTCTGAGCAACGTGGCCTAGTGAAAGGTGTCTCTGCCCATTGCAGGGTGATTGAACTAGATGATTTTTAAGGCTTCTTCCAACCCAAGCCAATCTATGAAACTAAAGATGCTTCATTAAACATATGTAATGATATCTTTAAAGGCAGACAGGCAAAACCCTCCAGCAACAATCGGTCAGTACTGCTGCAGTGAGTTAGAGCTATAGGCCTCAGTAGTTTTACAAGTATACATTCTTTTGCAGAATCTGAAAATATTGGCTTCCCTTCTCACATAGTAAATGTTGCTGGCACAGATCTGTTTATATGCTGACCTTTGAAAATCAGATTCACATAATGCCAAGTGATATGCACAAGGGCTATTGAACAATGTAATCTCACAAAAATAATGCTTTTTACAAAGATATCTAGTAAGCAGCCAGAAAAGTCTTTCTAAAAAATTAAGCAAATAAAATAATAGATACATACAGATATTTCAAATAATTAAAATTACTGTTTAAAGAATTGTACTGTGATTTATTTTTTTTAACATGCCTATCCTATTCTATGCCACACAGAAGAAAAATACAAATTCTAAACTGTGGTATCCCCTGAATTATAGAAGGGCAAAAGAGGCTCATCATACATGGGGTGAAGAGCCTTGATGTATCTACAGCTCTGTGCAGGAAGGGCAGATATATAGATAAGAGTGAGAGAAGACGCAAGTATGAGAAGAGAGATCAGCTTCTCAAAGCCATTGCAAGTTTTTATCTACATTTGTGTTTGCAAGACAAGATGCTGTTGTCGATACCTCTCGATGCTGTTGTTGATACCTCTCCTTAAGAATGTTAAGCCCACTGGAGAATGAGACCTCCTGCATGCTACAGCAAGAGTGGCTGCTGGGGGTGTGTGCAATGGGTGTTTGCCAGAGGGCTTCAGGTTTTCCTTTGTCCCAGGAATGGGTGTTCCCCTTGCACACTTCTTTGTACTGGACATTTATGAGGAAAACGTGTTTAATAGCAACCCTCAGTTCTGTTTGCCTTGTATTTCTTTATCAATGAAACTTTTGGAAAGTTACTTTTTCATTATTTATCTGAGGTTTTTCTATTCCTTTTGGTTGACAGTTCTATAATCATATGCCACAGAAGGTGAGACAACCAGAGCACATGGAATGGCCTTGTCAGGTGTTTTTCTTAAACAGTGAGAGATAATTTATTCTGTAGCTTTTAGGTTATGCTCCTGCCTGACATCAGTGCTGATACTTATCACCAAATGTGTGCCCTGTAGGGTCACTGATGTTTTAACTGTTCCTTCTCCATCTTATCTCCCGCAGAATTCATGAACATATAGCTTTTCTGATTTTACAGGGTATTTGGAGTGATTTTTGCATCATATGCTTTTTTTTTTTTTTTTTTTTTTTACTTTCCAGTTTTTGAAATATGAATACGTTCCCACAGTAGATGCCAATGTATTTTTCTTCCTCTTTTCATTCACGCTGGCTGTCGTCCCATTTCAGCTGAATATCTAAACCACATTTCCCCTTTGAAAAGCAACGTGAAGGTCACTCTTTGATTCAGGCAGTGAGAGTTACTTACTGTATGAGTAGCATTTTTTTGTTTCATCTAAATTCCTGGAAAGTATCACACTCTGGGGAGGGAGAGCGAACTCCCCAGAATTATGAACTTGATTAAAGGAAAGCACTTATTGACAAGGTCTCCTTGGTTGAGCCTTACAGAATGATACATGTGCATGCTTGATAAATCTACTTCTCAGCTCCCCACCAGAGAAATCGTTGCTTGAAGACTAATAGCTCCTGAGTTCTTGGAATTCAAAACTATGCTTCTAAGACTGAAACTTAGATTATTTTTGCATGTTTTCATTATATTTTTTAATTTAAAGGTAGAGAAATGGAAACTCTATTGTTTCTGTAGCATTTTCAAAACTGCTCTGGATATTTAAAATTGAAGTCTGTGAAACCATGTCACTTTGGTACCTCTCTTGCCATGCTGATTTACTTCTGTTTGTTTAGTGAAATATGTATCATTCATTTATACAACTATTAGTTTGAAGCCAGTAAAGCTGCCTTGAATAGGTTTCAGATTCACACAGACTGTGACTTTTGTTGCTCTGTGGCATGGTTTTTGTGTTTTCTGTGAGCTCATGGCTGCATTACATTTATGATAGACAATAATTATTAGCAGCAATTAATGCAACTGAACGCTTTTCTTGATTTCCTCTTAAACATGAACAGAGTAAATCTTTCAATGGCTAGGTTTTTTGTGGCCTCAGATAAGTCACACCAAGGTTCTATAAAAGGCAATTTACAGGAAGTAAGGATCAATATTTCACTGTTAATATAACAACGTACTGATATATTAATTCTCTGACTATGCTGGGTGTAAGTCAGTAGTAAATTGCTAGAAAAGGCTGAGTGAACTCAGCTGGCCTCTGCCCTCAACACGTAGGCATTACTGTTATTTATGTTAAAAATTATGAAGGAAACAAACTCATAATAATTGTGTTTCACTCTCAGTTTTTTTTTTTTTATTTTTCATTTTTTCTTCTTGGGACAATCAGAAGATGTATTTCTAATCTGTGGATTGTGAACTTAGTTTTCAGTTTTGAGTGTTTGAGGTATTCTCAGACAAAGAGGTAGTAAATTAATTTCCACCCATTTCCTCTCTACTTGAAACCCAAAACTTGTTCTAACTGTTTACCAGACATATCAAGAGAAAGAAAAATTGACATAAGTTCTGTTAGCCGTACTTAAGCATGTTTGCCTTCATCAGATATAAAATCCTTCATCTTTTTTTAAACTTTAATCTTCCTTACCTGAGAACATTAGAAAAAAGTTCATCTGGACCAGTGAAGTTTAATTTTGTCTGCTCAGTCTTCAAGATTGAGTATTTAAAATGTAAAGTCAACACTGTAAATGATAAATTAATTTTGGATGTATTGCCCTTAGGTATTTGGGAGAGTTCTGTCACTGGCAAAAGCCATTAATTTACTGTTGCAAAAAGCAGGAAATGGATAGAAACAGAAAGGAAAAAAAAGATTTAATTTACATCATGTGGCATTGGTAGTCTGTAAATGTCATCAGGTAGTTTCAAATCATTATTTTGAAATGTGATGAAGGCATAAAACCTTTAGTTCTGACAAAAAAAACTTTGATTATTAGGACACACTGAGAACATTATGTGAAATTTGCATTGTGTTCTGGTCTAGCAACTTTCAGGTAGTAGGATGTTAAACACATTCTCCTTTGGGGACATTGTCTGATTTAATCGATCAGTACCATATATATATACAGACACATATATGCAGACAAATACATGCAGATATATGTAGATATATGTATGTGTTTGTCTAAATTACATTCACATGAACGATTACAGGGTGGATCCAGATACAAAAAACATAATTTTATCCATCTCATATTTGTATATTTGTTTTACGTTTGGTGTTCTTCAGTATCATGTAGGTGACAGGTCTAAAAATAAGAGAATAGGAAGACAGTGCTCACACTGAACATTTCACTTCAGAGCTGAAACTCTTACAAGTGTTGCGGGCAACAGAACATAAAGCAGTATGTACAGTGGCATGTTGGGAAAAAATTGAATTCTTTGATGAACTACATGTTGTGCACCCATTTATACAAGGGTATAAATGTGTACCCATTTATACAGGGCAGATTAAAAATAAGAAACTCAAAATATGTTTTACCCTTAAACATGCTTCAATTGTTTTGGTAATGTAAAGAACTTCAAGAACTGTTGAAGGTAAAACATTGTTAAATACATATTAATTAAATTTATTTATAGTTTGTCATTTTTCAACTCAGTGACAAATGTAGAAGAGAAACAAAAAATCGTTTTTTCATATGATTTTTTGCTATGTCATGGCCAGAATAGAATTTTTATACTCAAATTTCATTTTCTATATATGCATTTAAATAATATGGAACTAGAAGCAGAAGAATGAAGCCCCAGTAGTTTTGGTTATTTATTCCAATCAAGCCACAGCCAGTTGCTGATTTAACCACTTCCTACTTTTGTTGTATCCTGGTTCTTATTTTAAACCTCTTCAGACTGGAGACTATGCTTTCTTTTGGTTATAAACTGCCTTGTTTATCTTCTTTTTAATACTGTACTTTGACAATTGTTTCATTAGCAATGCTGACACAAGCAATCCCACACTCTTCATTCCTCTCATCCACTTCTAGTTGTTCCTACTGCCACACCACATTTCCTCTTGGTTTGTGGGACCTTGAAATGATCTTGGCTCAACTGGAAAACTAATCCCAGTTAAAAATAACTCAGGCACATCAAAAAGTGTTGAGTTTTAATGTCATTTGCTTGACTTCACGATCTCTCAAGCAGTTCACGCACCAAATTTGAGGGACTGGTCTGGATAATGTGAAGCAGGCTGAAAGAATGCAACAACAAAAAAATTAAGTCCCAAACATTTGAGTGGCTTCCTTAGATTTTTTAATTCTTTTCCCAATCACAACTATTTCACACTTTCAGTGGGTTTCATGATATTTTAGCTGCTTTACCTGCAACTGCTCTTGCAGTCAGTAGGAGACCAGGGTGGTTTATTGGATATTGCTCACTGACTTAAATCATCTATGTATCCACTGATAAATATAGGAGTAGACTTTCTGGTAACTGTAGGTAAGTAAACACTCAAAAATATATACTAAAATCTATTTAAATGTTGATTAAGCTTTTAAAAACCCAGAACACAAAATCATATATCTGCTCTTTAGTGATGAATAAAATAGCAGAAGGTTTATCCTTTTCTTTTTCCAGGTGTAGAGCTGAATTCCTTACGCCAAATGAAGATTCAGAGAGCTATGACAATGCTTACAGACGTCCGACAGCTTATCTCAAGTGGAGGGAGCGTGAATCAAAAGAATGATGAAGGAGTTACCCTGGTGAGTGGCAACATGTAATCATCACCCTGGGAATATGCATGTGGTGCAACAAGTTCAGCATGTTTGCAAGGCAATTCTCTTAGGAAGGTTTTGGTTCTACCTGGTGTTTTGAAAACAGATGTATGTCAATTCCATACATAATATAGATTTTAAAATAGGGTAGTGCAACATCTCAATGATGGCTTTTTTTCTCCTGGCCAACAAATATGAAACATAAAATTTAATAGCAAAAATATTAAAGCCATAGTTTAAAGCTGCAGGAAATACATGTGGTCTCTGACATTCTGTGTGAGAGAGGGGCTGAAACTTCACTCAATGATCCCTGGTTTTGGCTCGTATCCTCTAGCTGAGCCCTACTAAAACACTGTTTCCTGTAGCAATCCAATCTTGATTCAGTGTACTGAAGCATTCACCATATACAGGGAAAAGTACTCCTACTCACAAATTTACATGTTATTTATAGTCACTGGGTTTTATTATACTTTTTTTCCCCTGCAAATAGATCTTCTATCCATTTGTTTTGTCAGGACTTCAATTTCTTCAGCTGTCAAATAATTCTAATTTCATGTGTATTTCCATAGCATGTCTGTGGAATGTTCCCTTTGCATATAAAATCTTCAACACCATTATCAATCAATCAATCAATCAATCATTCATTCAATAAATGGTAAATCAGAAGCATTAATATATTGAATACATTTTGAAAAGTACCTTGGGCTTTTTCTGCAAATAGTGTACAAATATAATTAGAGCACTAATAATTATTGCTATCATTTCTATATTTACATTGAATTACATTGCCTGATACTGAATTAATATACTAAATTATTCCATATTTTCATACCTGTGGAGTGTTTAAGCTATAACTGAAAAAGTGATCAGCCTCAGTACCTGGATTGAATCCAGCCACTGGCTGTCTATAGAAACTGAACGCTGTGACTTTTGGGGTGACAACTCCAAGGCAGTTAACTGTATTTAAAAACAGGAGGATAGCAGGGAAGGGTGGGAAGAAACAGCACAAGTTTTAGTTTATTTCATAAAAGCATTAAATTACCTTATTTTATCTAAGCTGCTAAATCACATAGCTATTGTACTTCTATTGCTATTTTAGTCAGAATTGTCTGAGTTAAACTGAGTTATAAATTTAAATAAATCTTACTGTATAAAATTTTTCCTATAGTTAGCTGGAATAGTTGAAATACATTTCTGAAAGATGTTTAACAGAACTGCAAATACTGGGAGAAGAACACTGTAGATACTTTGGGGTTTTTGCTATTTTCTTAGCAGAATGTTGACAAAAGGGATACTTTTTGTATAAACAGTTTTTATGCTGAAATCTGTTTTTTTTCAAAAAATAGATAAAAAGTAGGCGATTTTGCTTTTCTTTGAGATTTCTATTATGTGAAACTTTTGTTTGACAAACTGGTGGAAAATACAGTATTTGTTAAACAACTACCTCTTTATTCATGGGTGTTGAATCAGCCAGTCTGTGATAGTTGTATGGACATCAGAGGGTTCTGAATAGTGTTTTGTTCCTCTACATCTATCTGTACAAAAAAGACAAGTATCTCTGTTTTAAATCTCAAATCAATTTTGTTTGGATATATATATCTCTAAATCCATGTGTAAATTAAGATGAATCAAGCAAGAAATTATTGTTTTAAATATATAAATACACACATTCTCATTGACTCATAACACCTACATTTGTGCACATGCAATACCAACAAACGATTTTTTTTCTGCTGTATTCTCCTCTAATAGTTTTTCTTTAAAAGACTCCAGCCATAAAATATTTCCTAGGAGCTTTTTCACTGCTTGAAAATAGCACTTGTCAAGTTGATTCTGAATAGAAAATGTAATTTCTCCTGTTAAAACACACCCTCCCTCCACCATGAAGCTATGTCAAATTACAGGAAAAATTTGAGAGTTTTCTACATTGGAAATCATAGCATGCAGAATCAAAGTTCTGCCCCCAGGAGAGTTTTGCACCCTTTCCAGGGGAAGATTTTGGATGAGTTGACTGTATTCCTTCCCTCTGCATCAATCATGTTCATAGTGAAAACTTTATGCATGCTCTGCCTGTGCAGCTGAACCAGAAATAGCAGGTAAGGGAAATTATATCCCAAACTCTCATTTTAGTGTCTCCTATTCTTACAGTGACTTTGGAACTCCATAGTTGTAGTAGCAGGCTTATTGCAAGACCTTTTTATTGCCATTATCCATCCATTTCAATCACCAGAAAATCATCTTCTGCTAACTATGCTTCGAGGAGAAAAGTCATGCAATTGGGCTGTACAGTCTGGGGATATAGGGACCAACTACAATCTGACTTCTCAGTTTCTGCAATATTCCTATGCCCTATTCTTACTGACCAGGAGTATTAAGTTCTTCTGACTGGGGATGATGAGTTATATTTTGCCAAATTCCAAATTCAGGCCCTGTCCCCCTTGTTCCTAGAAGCGAAGGGAATGATTGAAATCACAGCAGAGGACTATGAGAAAGGAAAGACCACTAAACCATAACCTGGATCAATCTCATCATATGAAATACATGCCTCAACAGATATTCACCACATATAAGAAACAATTTCCATCAAAACCTGCAAATTACATTTTTTTTCCCTGATATAGGATTCCTTATTGGATTTTATTCTTCTATTTGATTATTATGAGAGAAAATAATTTTATTGCCCTATTATGTCTTTCCCTTATTCTCTGTTCACAAGACCTGTTTGGTATTATATTGTTTTTATATTTATTTTGCATATTTCCTATTTGTTTTAAATAAAACTACACATAGCTGTTAGGGTTTTTTATATTAAAAAAATCTCATCTTATAAATAACATATAGTGGAATTGATTGCTGATATAAATGCCAAACATGTACAGAGCCTTAAATAATAATACATTGCAAAAGATAATGTCGAGCTCCTCAAATCAGCCATTAATAAAGATATTTTTAAATTTCTCTTTTTATTTTCTTGTCATTACAGTTTTCATACTTTATCACTCTTACAGTATTTGCTACTCTGAATGACAAGCCCTGAGCAAACACAGCTACCTTTGGAGTTATCCCTGTTTTAGCAGCCGGTTGTGCTACTTGACCTCCTGAGGTTACTGCTGACCTGAGTTTCTCTCACTCTGTTACTGCATTTCCCACCCTCCTTCTATTCTACTTTGACTCTTAAATGAAGTTTAGATATACAGAATATCAACTAAAATTGTTTAAATAATTACCAATTAAAATAATTAAGTATCTAAGGAAGAAATGCAAGTATAGAAAATAAAATCTTTGTGGTTCAAAACTGAAAAAGTATTTTTGTCACTAATTTTGTGCTGCAGTGTCAATGTGCTTGGTTTGATTATGTGCTAATTAATTCATTTTGGAGTAGTGTCAGCTTAAGTCTGGGATACTTGAACTGATACAAAAGAAAGTTAGTTCTAGGCTCAAAGAGAGCCCAAGCTCTGTTGAAATCTATGATTTTACCTTGGCTAATGGAGTCTTTGAATGTGTTTGAAAGCATGTTCTCTTGAACATATATATGAAAAGTGATAGACTAGATTGTTGAGTACCTCACAAAAAGCTAGAATTATTTTTTTCAGGTGTTATCTTGTTTATAAATGCTAAAAAAGATTCTGCAGTGGTTTTCTAGCCTGTAGTAATCACATTTGCATTTTGTGGTTGCTGTAACTGTGATTTAGTAAAGATATGAAGTACTACACCATGGATGAGTTCTTTAAATTATTAACATATGCAAAAATTAACTTTTATATTACAGCTGCATGTGGCCTGTGCTAATGGATACAAGAATGTTGCATCTCTGATATTAGATCATGAGGCTGATCTCAATGTAGTGGATAATCAGTACTGGACACCCCTACATTTGGCTGCAAAGTATGGACAGGTAAAGCATGATTTTTCACCTGCTTCTCTTTCCTTTATGGTAATTTTCTGTAGTGACAGCAAATGCTTTCAAGTCTGAGAGACTATTCTTACTTTAATGCAAAAAACTGCCTCATTCCTGTAGTACAGATTGGCATCTCAGATAACAGAGAATGAGCTTTGTAAAGGTATTAATCCAGTACAGCTCAATCTACCACCAGCAGCAGTTTGTCTACAGCAAAAACTAGGTTTGCACTGACATTTGAAAGGAAGACAAAATAAACACTCTGTCTGTTATTTTTTTACAATCTAATATCAAAGTTTATTTCATTTTTTGCTGTGTGGATTTCTGTGAATAAATTTCCAGGATTCATCTAGCAGATGTATTCAAAGTTTTCCAGTCATTGAGGTGTGGAAGTGTGTCCTGGGTTTGGAATTTAGAGGCCATGCCTAAACATGACTTGTCCCTCTTAATACTTTTCCAGTTTTCAGTTTTCTTACCTTTTCAGTGCTCCTTCATCCTCAGTCTCCCTAGACATGTTCAGTGAGTCTTTGTTACAGTTTGACCACTTTAGGAGAGTTCTCCACAGCTCTCTACCCACCTCAGGGCATACAAATCACCACTTACCCATAGGTGTCTGCTAAAAATCTCTGGGATGCATCTTAGCACAGACTTCAGAAAATAAATAATACACTTTACAACAAGAAAACAGCAAAAAATGTAGCAAAAGTTATAGTAAAATAGTAAAAGTAGATGTGTTTATTTAGATGAGTTTGTTCTGCTGGGTAATAGATTTCTCCTACTGAGATACCCCATGCCTGCTCTTTTATAGAGTGTCAAAGATCTGCATATTTTCATAACAGATTAAGTAATTTAGTTATATATATATATATATATATATATATGTACATATATATGGCCTGAAGTGTCTCCTCAACAACTTCAGGTAATGTAAATTTACAGAGAAAAATTTCACACAGAGATATACTGAACCAAAGTTTTGTTAGCCAGTGAGGTATCAGGGGTCTTTTGAATTTACTGTAGATTTAATTTTCTCATCCTGTCTTATCCTATGCTGTTCTGTAATTCTGCTACAGTTCTATTAATCTCACTTATCCCTCTGCACTCACTCTGTCTATCTTCAGACTTCAGTAGGGCAGGAAAGCTCTTACTCAGAAGTAAGGGATAGCAGTGATGCAGTCTTGAGCTTCTTGTTCCTAATTTTAGGATGGCTTACAAGTTAGGGCTTTGTACTGCCACAATGTGGTTGTTGTATTACAGCTGTCCATTTCTTCTACTGTAAAGCTAAACCCGAGTTTAATTCAAGAGTACTTTAAAGAAGTCACTTGAAAGGGCTGGGAAAGGACTTACCTTTCCTTATATATGTGTATCATGCATATGTTTGCAACACTAACTCTGGATGACTTGAAATACTCTTTTTCTTATGAAGATAGGTATTTTTCTTTTAGAAACAGGCCTGTACATGTAAAGTTTGTAGTTGAAAGTGGCTAATGGAAAAAATGTCTTTCCTATAGAAGAATTCTAAGAGGACAGATTGCTATTTTTTAAATGATCCTTCTTGTTGGCACTTTTGTTGGATTGCATCTCCCTTATGTCCCAGATGACAATAATGTTAATTCTTACTATTTCAGGAGTTTTCAGTGAGGAGTAAGGGACCAGCTGCTCTAGTCTCTATACAACCAGCATGGGTACACACAGACAAAGGCCATGAAGGAACATTGTACTCTTCTTCATTAAAATTAGCTAAATACAGACTAAATATTTTCCCTCTGTAGTGTTAGTAAATAACAAAGTTTAGAAATATCTTGTTATCACTATATATATTTTCTCAATGTTATTAAGCAGATTAATACAGCTTTTCTGTGATTCTGTTTGTAAGAAACAAGTAAATAATTTAAATTCCTTTATTAAAGGGATTTATTACATATCTTCTACTTCTTTCTGGTAACTACACCATCAGGGTATTTTTAAAATTTCCTTTCTTATGATGATAATTTTGAAATATCTTTTAGCCTTACAATGAATTCTCATGCATACCATATTTATAATTCCATTTTGAGTAATTAATTATAGACTAATATGAGCATTGTTCCTATTTTGGGTAAAAGTAATTTGGCAGAAAGGAAATAACCTTAGACAAGATATGAATTGGATAGTCTCTTTTAAAGTAAAATATATTTATGAGGAAATGGTTATTTTTTAGCCAAAAATTTTAATGTTCCCTGAAAAAGCAATTAATATAAATTCTGGACTTGATCCCTTACAGTTTCACACTCTTCTAACACGTATTTGTGGCATATTTTTTTAAAAAGTCACACTTAAAAAACTTGCTAGAGTGATAAATATCTTGTACTGGAAGACTCTCATAAAGTTTATTTTGTTTTAGTTTGCTGTCTTTTTAAGTTCTTGGGAGGATTTCTGTCCTTTCAGAAATGTATTTGAACACCAAAATAATCTTTACTTGTTTTATGGCTTGTCTAATAAGCAATGATCCTTTAATGAGTGGTCACAGAAATTTCAAAAAACCTGTTGTAAACCATTGTCATTGAATAATTTTCTAGCACTGGTGCTGCACTACCTGCAACCAAACCCCATCCAATATTGGAATAATATTATATTCCAGGAGTCTTAAGGACTGATAGTTTTTCCTGTTTATAAAATAGCTGCAGATGTATTTTTCATGTGGAGAAACATATCGCCATAATAAAATGTTATTAAATTAGTTATACAAATTACAGATTTAGTTTTTGAGCTATTTTATGGTACATACCTTACATACATATATTTTACATATCACAAAAAAAAAAGTTGTGATATGAAGAAAGTGTTACTCTATTTTAGAGTAACATCCAGCCTAAATTGAAGCACTTCAGCTCTCTACATATATTATTCTATATTTGTAAATAGACAAAATGGGAAAAAAACCACACATTTGGCTATTTGTAAGAGCATAGCAATAATAGAGATAGTACTAATTTACATTCCCTGGAGAAAAAAAAAAAAGAAGAGAAAAAAAAAACCCAAGGAACTGTGTAAGTTTTAAATTTATAGTGAGGAAATTTAATTTGCTTCTGCACAGGAGGAAAGTTGTAAAGAATAAAGGCACTGTAAGCTTCTTGTTACAAATCTCAAGTTGTGAATGAAGTGGATTATAAAAATCTTCCTGCTCCATCTTCCACAGTAATTTATATGTAAAATTACTGGTGAAAGATGCATCAATCTGAGTGAACTAATAATGTGAAAGACATTGCATCCACACCTTATAATAAACCTGGCTGTAGAGATTCCTTGGTAATGGCAAATCCATTTTTATTTAGGATGGGGTTCTTCTCAACCAAATTTAGCCAACTAAACTTAAGGACAAAGTCAAAGCTTTTTCTTGTCTACTGGGAATAATCACCTCTAGAAGACAACTCAGAGAATTCTAGGGGATGCATTTAAAACAGGGGAGATGATTCATTGCTTATAGGTCTGAACCTCCTTGGTTATAGAAA
Source organism: Vidua macroura (assembly GCF_024509145.1). Lineage (NCBI taxonomy): Eukaryota > Metazoa > Chordata > Aves > Passeriformes > Viduidae > Vidua > Vidua macroura. The sequence goes on from NC_071572.1 coordinate 23,828,392, forward strand.
TCATGGGCAACTAGCATATGTCAGAAGTGTAATCTGAATAGTTTTAAATCTTTCATGAGGAATCCAGATCAAAGTGTGGGGCTAAAGGATGGGGCCACTGCCCACTGGTGTTCTGGGTGTCCCCAGTCATCATTAAGGGGGCATGGAGTTGATGCCTTATATTTAGAAAATATAAAGTTGTACAGAGGGAATCCTAGAGGAGGAGTAGAATTAGATACTTAAAACAAAACCAATCTTATCACAAGCAAAATGTAGCAGAATGCTGTTGTATTGTTTCCAGAGAGGGAATGAGTAAGAGTTTTAAGTGTCAGTACGTATTACCTGATGTTGAAAAAAAAATAGTGTCTGTGTCTATCTTTACAAATATTTGCAAAGAAAACCAGTTTAATGGATAAATTTACCATGTAAAAGCATTATTAGTCTGAATATTAAAACAGAGCATGGATGAATAATAAATGAATTGTCCTGTGACAGAATGATCCAGAGATCATCCAGAGTAGAATATGTTTTTTGCATAGGGGTACAGGATATTGCTGGAGAGTTTGAGGCTTGTGTACAGGATATGGCTACTGAGTACAGAATAGGACAGCTGAGGCTACTGCCTGAAGGTCAGTCTCTGTAAGACAAGAATCTGCTTTACAGAAACAGATTACATTATTACTGAGTGTAATAGACTGTTAATTAAAATAATACCAGTCTGCAAACATTAAAAAATAGATCAATTTTTAAACAATGTTATTCTGAGTTCCTAGAACTGCTGTCATTTCCTCCCCTCTGCCCCCAATAAGTATTAAGGCTAAAGGCAATTTTGTGTTTTTAATGCATATTAACATTATATCCAAAAAAATTGATATTATTGAGGTATTAAGATCAGAGTTGCTTACCTTAATCATTTTACCCTAATAAAATGATAGAAAATAACACACACCCAAATTTGCACCTGTGACACACAAAAACCTCTGCAAAATAAGATTATCAAGCCAACAAAGATAGCCTCAAGAAATTAGAATATGTCAGGGTTGCCTGTGTAAATTTAACAGGGCCTTTTGGACCTTGACATGTTTAACCCTGTTTTTGATGGCAGCTGGAACTGCTCTGTGTCCCTCTCACGCAGCAGGGGCAGTGCTGGTGTATTTGAGGTTGCTGTCTGTGCACACCAGCGCAGGGCACACGTCGTCATCGCTTGGGTACCACCCTGCCCGTGCTGGCACTGGTGCCAGCTGCAGAAGGGCAACTTGTGTTTCTCAGGCTGGCCCCTTAATTTGAATTTACTTTGTGGACAGCTAGCAATCTGGCATTGGTAGTGCTGTCCCTGCTGGACGTCTTCCAGCTGCTGTGATCAGGAGAGCGCACACTCGCCCTCCCCATGGTGGGAATAGGCTGCAGCTCTGACATTTGCCTTGGGTACTTTGGCACAATTCCCAGGCACAAGCTGTTTCTTTGCTGTTTATCACAGAAATGTCACCTTTCAAACAGCTATCAGAGACATGCAGGTCAGAGCTGACTCTGCAGTAGCTTAAACACTACCTCTCCCAAAATTTCATCCTTGGGGGATGACGCCTATGTCTAAACTGTTAAATCACTAAATAAAAGAGGACTAGGGATTAAGCCAGGCAACAGCCTGGCTCACATTCATATTGTTTAAAGCTAGGTTCCTCTATAGGAGATTAGTCATGTTTGTAGAGAGCTGGTTGGAGTGGTCCAAAGGAGAGTCAGGGGGAGAGCTAACAGTTAAGCAGTGTGGATTATAAGGGATACTTAAGCTTGCTTCAATGCACTCTCCTACTTAGTAAGACAGATTTAGCCTCTGGCTTTGAGGTTTAAAGGGCTTCATGATGTCAAAAAAAAACCCAAAAAAACAACAGGACATTTTTTCAACTGCTGACTGAATCTCTGCAAGAGTAACTCCTGTACTAGAAAGGATTTCTTCCAATATAAATTGGAAATATTCCACCTAAATAAAAAAAAACCTTATAGATACCATCAGGCCTACCTCATGTTTCTTAGCAATTTATATAATTCCTGTGTCATTTTCAAATTGTCATTCTCTAAGTATATTCTCCCTTACACACATTTGGTTGATCTGGATCATACCCCTCTGATTCATCAGTTCATCAAAACACAACATTTATTTCAGATTGTAAAAGGGACTCTGCTCCTTGATTAAATTCAGATTATATACCCTCTTACTATAGGAACTAATTTGCTCATCATTACCAAAACAGTTTAGCAATTTCACTCAACCATGACCTTTTTTTTCTTCAAGTGCATGTTGCACTCGAAACAAACAAACAAAAAAATTCAGATCTGTTGCTCGAATTTGCTTCAGTGTAGATGGATATATGAACTCATTGTGGGAGATGATACTTAATCTCATGAAGTTTGGCCATTGCCACAGGAGTTCCTTTGAATGCAGTTTCTGAACTTCTGCAACCACACTCCACAAATGCTTTCAGTGAGAAGAGCCTAAAGAAGGGGGTGTTTTTTTAGTGTTTCAAAAAGAATAGATTATAGTCACACAAGGAATAAATATTGTCCCTGTCAAGTAGTTGGAGACTTTAATTTATGGTCAGAAAATCCTCTAGAGCATCCAGACATATCTCAATACATTTTATCCAGACATATCTCACTCTTTTTTCTTGAGTCTTTTTGTTCATATTTGGCATATCTGATTGTACTCAGGTAGAAGAGCTGTATTTCCCTTCAGATCAAATTACACTGAGTTTCCTTAAACAGAGAGTTCGCTTTAGGATTTTTGCTTGTGATATCTTTTTTTCACTCCCAATATATTCACAAGATTTCTATAGATGATTCAAATGCTAATTGTGGGCCGAGAGCATAAGGAATCTGAGATTCACACAATACCGAATGATAACAAATGAATTTGAATTTCATATACAGACTAAGAAAAATCTCAATTTACAAAATTACTATAAAATTCTCAGTGTTTACGTGTGTGTTTTTAAAGCTGAGGTGTGCACAGTCTACACTATATACTCGGTTATTGCAGGATCTCTCAGATTGATATAAATTTTATTTTCCTTAAAATACTGTTTATAGTGACTTTCATATATGAGAGGCAAGAATGAAAAAAGATGTCTAACAAGGTTTTTCAGGCACAAACTTTGAGAAGTGGAAGATTTCTGATCTCTGTAATATAAATATATAACTTGTAGAACCATAAATTACAAGCATCTTTAATCACAAGATCACATATTTTCCCTGATTTATTTTATTTTTCTCTGTCACATTTCCTGGTGGAGTGAAAAATAGAAATGTAGGTTATCAGTCTTCAAGTAAAGACTGATGCAGTTTTTACATCAGCTGTAGAAAACCATTTACATGACCTTTGTCACTTGCTTTAACAGCTGAAAACAGCATTAGGCTTCCCTTTTTTTTGCTGGAACTGTTCCAGAGGTTAAAGAGGCATCTTCTTAAACCATCTAGGTTAAACTTGCTGACTGCAGAAAGGTAGTGGTGACACTTGGGGAGCTTGGGTTCCATTCCAGGCTCTGTGCCTGAACAGACGCAGTATTTACGGTTCATTCCTCCCACACATAGCCTGATTTGTCCCATTGCCTCCAGTCTGTTCCATTCTTGTCCTTATTCTATTGCCTTATTGTCCGATTCATTTGCCTGGCTTCATGTCCTTTCCTGACACGTTTTCTCTGAATCATGATGCCTTGCACAGTCAGCTTCTGCCCCTCCTTCTTTTCCCGGTTCTCATCCAAGCTTTCATTTTTTTTCTACTTTGACTCCATGCCAACCTTCCTGCCCTTCTGTCCCACTTGCTTACAGTCCTGATCTCCCTTGTTCAATCTCAGTGGTTTTTTCCTCACATGTCACTTTCTTCTTTCATTTTTCTGATTAGTCTGACTCTACCTACATCCTGGCTCCTTGCCACATTTCTCTTCTTCCCTTTCACTTCATTTATTTCATGCTGTTAGTTCCAGATTCCAGCTTTTTATCTATGCCTTCTTCCATTCCACACGCTCCCCCTCAACGCTTTCTACCCTGCTGCTAGTCTTATTCCCACAACCTACTTTTCCTGATCTGTTCCACTTTGCTGACCACAGTTGGTTTTGGTCCCCTTTTCTCTGCACTCAAATAGAAAATTAAAAAATCTTCCTAATCTATATTGTATTAAGAATGGAGATTTGTAATTAGTTTCAGACATAATTTCCTGTGTTTAGAGTGGTACCGCGGATCAGATTTGCAATTGCAGAGGAAATACTATTTAGCCTTTTGAACACTATTGCTCTTTTTTGGGGCTTTACCTATGAATTTTTTTCTGTAAGGGACACACAGTTATCTAAGGCATACTATTATGTAATGGAGAACAAATACATGATTTTAGAAGCTCAGCTCACAAAACTCTAATGGCTTAACAGTTACCTTACTCCCTAATGTTGGGAGTCTCTGTCTTGGAATTTGTTTCACTCCCCAGGAGTAAGGTTCCTAACCTATATTTTTCTTTTTTATGTCCTTGATGCTTGGTAAAGTGCCTATTATCACCCTATTTAATTAGTTAAATAGTCTCCAGTGTTATTCTAAAGAGTTATATTGTTCCATGACTTATCTGATCTTATTTATTCGATCTATGGAATATATGGTTAGCATTAAACTACAGCACTTCTGTCAAAGAAGCTTAGTAATTATAATAACAGTACTAATAAAAATGGAAACTGATTTTTTATTCTTTTTATTGCAAATCTTTTGAACATCCAACTGTATATTCAAATAAAGCAGCTGTTGCTGGTTCTGTTAACATGTAGACCTAAAGTAGACTGTACTAGCAAAAGGGGGCTCCCTGATTTATCCATTAGAATAAAAAAAACCTGTTTTACAAGCATTGGGTAGCTGATTTTTTTCAAAGTTTTGAAACATGGCTAAGTTTTGATGATTTTCCAAGCAGACAACAACAACAAAAAATACTCTCAGGCTATGGAATTCATCTTCTACCTAATAAAAGTCTTCAAATCATACAATCACTGGAGCTCACAAGGACAAGTAAAATATTTTTCCACAGCTGGCTACCAGAAGTGCTTCATTTTTAGTTGCTTTATTTTTCTGTCTAATTTATAAAGAAAAAGACAAACAAACAAAAACAAACAAACAAACAAAACCCCCAAAAAAAACAAAACAAAAAACCCTGAAAAATCATAAGCATTCACAGGCAGCAGTCCTAGCAAACTGCCTAACAAAAATCACACAAGTAAACATGCACTTAACTCAGTCAGTTAAATTTTACTTATATGAGCAATAGAAAACTGGTCCTTATGAGTGCAGAGATAGGTCATCTTACTCAGTGGTGAAGACTGCAGATTATAATGGTGTAATCAGTGATATTTCTTGTGTTCTGTCTAGAGGTTTTGCTGTGTTTTGTGAACATATACCTTAGATATGTTTGGTGATTTTACTGTATTTCACACAATAGTGTGAGATTGATGGACAAAAATAATACTGATTTTGATTTAAGATTGCTGTTACACTAGTTTCTTATTGTACATCTGTCTCACTGTGGATGAGCACATGATGGGGACCATATCCAGTAAAAATGGGCCCATTTTGGACAATATCCAGTGGTAAACTGAGAAGTGTCAGCAGGTAGAACAAAATTGCCAGAAGAAGGTGGTGAGGACTCAGCCTGAGAGAACTGATGAGTGGATATGAAAAAGTGTCTGGGGAATTAAAAATGGAGAAGGAGGCTAGGAGCCAAAAGGTTGATGGTAAACCAGGTCCCTTAGATATTACAGAATATGTCCAATGTTGAAACAGACAGAGTGGAGTGGAGAAGTGGAGAGAAATTTTGATGATGATAGGGAAGAAAATGAAAGACTGAAGGAATTTACTGTTGGGGATTCATACAAATTGGATCATGCATATTCATTGCTGTGCAAAACAGCACATGAGGACATTTGCATAAAACCTCCAGCTTTCTGAATTCAGGTCTTAAGCAGGTATCCCTCTGATGATAAAGAAAAGAGAATAAATGATCTGAGTTAGTGGCTCTGGGATTACTATTTGGATAATAAGAGCTAAAAGCTCAGGCAGAGCCAGCAGTTTACCCTTTGCAGGTGCTCATACACATCTAATGTCCATGGCTTCAGAGGAAAATATCTGACCAGACAAGAGAGGAAGGAAGACACTTCTCAGGAATACTGCTTCTTCTTTACAGCTAATTAATTACTAGTGAAAAATAGCATGGTTTGAGAGCAGTTTGGAGATGCCTTGGCAGGCTCAAGTGCATGGGGAGATTCTTGAGGAATCTCTGTTACACCTTCATGTCCCATATTTCCTTCTCTGTCACTGCAGTTACATGTCTGTGGCAAGAGGCCTTGCAATCTTGCCAACAATCATGCTCCTGAGCCTTTGTTTTATGAAACTCAGCATTTTTTTTGTTTTATTTTGTTTTGTTTGTTTGTTTGTTGGGTTTTTTTGTTTGTTTGTTTTGGTTTTGTTTTTGTGGTTTTTTTTTGTTGGGTTTTGTTTTTTTTTTTTTTTTTTTTTTAGATAGCATTTAATGCATGGTAAAACTTAGCCTCTTTTTCAGTACAGGGAAATTGTATATCACAGAAGCGATAAGACTGGAAGGGACCACAGTGCATCATATGGTTCAACCCCCCTGCTCAAGCAGGATCATCCCAGAACACAGGGCACAGGATTATGTCCAGACAGTTCTTGAATATCTCCAGTGAGGGAGACTCCATAACCACTGTGAGTGATTGCTTCCAGTGCATGGTCACCTGAATTTAAAGAAGTTATTCCTCATGTTCAGGTGAAACTTCTTGTGAATCATTTTCTGCCCATTGCCTCTTGTCTTGTTGCTCAGAACCATGGAGCAGAGCCTGGCTCCATCCTCTTGACACCCTCCCTTCAGATACTGACAGAGATTGATGTGGTCCCCTCCCAGTCTTCTCATCTCCAGACTGAACAGGCCCAACTCCCTCAATCCATCTGTGCAAGGGAGATGCCTCAGTACCCTACTGCCCTGTCACTAGGCACCACTGAAAAGAGCTTGTCTCTGTCATCTTTATACCCTCCCTTCAGGTATTTACCCACATGGATAAGATTCCCCTGAACCTTTGTTTCTCCAGGTTGGATAATTCCAGCTCTTCCGGTTTTTCCTCATATGTGAGGTGCTCCAGTCTCTTAATTATCTTAATGGCCTTTTGCTAGACTCTTCCATGTCACTTTTGTATTAAGAAGTTCAGAAATGGGCCCAGAACTGCAGGTGTGACCTCATCTGTGCTGAGTAGTGAGGAAGGTTCACCATAGGTCAAGTATGGGCAACACTCTTCCTAAATGCTGTTCAGGGAACCATTTGCTTCCTGCCTAGGCAAAACACATTGCTCACTCATGTGCAGCAAGATATTTACCAGAACCCCCAGATCCTTTTCTCCAAAGCTCCTTTCCAGTTGGGTAGCCCTCAGCATGTACTGGTGCCTGGAGTTGTTCTTTTGCACTTGGCCATGTTGAGGTTCATGAGGTTCTTATCTGCCCATTTCTCCGGTCTGTTGAGGTCCCTCAGGATGTCAGCACAACCCTCTTGCATATCAGCCACTCCCCACATTTAATGCCAACAGAGAACTTTGCCCCATCAACCAGATCTTTAATGGGGATGTGAAACAGGCCCCATTACTGTTCCCTGGGGTGCTGGTTACTGGCCTCCACCTAGTCTGCTGGCCACTCATCAGCAGCCTCTGGGCCCAGCCATTGGGCCATTTTTCAGTTCATCTGAGTGGTGGAATCAACTGTGTCTCTTCGGCAAGCATCACATCAGAACAGGTGGTGAATGGATGTTCACATTCTAGCTTCACCAATATTTTCAAGGCTTCCTCATTAGTATAAGGAGCAGCCTCAAAAAAGTACAGAAATAGGTACCTTAAAATGTGATGGCCAAAGTCTCAGTCCCATGTGCAGTGGGAACTGAAGCCAGAATGGTGCATGAATGGGAATACATAAATGGTGGAGAATCTCTGAAGTCCTTTGAAAATGAGGGCAAGGATCTTCTGGCTTGGGGAGAAAAGAAGGAGCCAGGGGAACCTAAAAGGTGGGACTTTCAGATTAAAGCGTGAGAGAGGAAAATATTCTTTGCAGTAGCATTCTCAACAATCAGAGGATAAGATATCCAGTAAGAGATGTCACAGAAATATAGAAATATTGCAATTTGAGCAGAATACCAGGAAAAGAGAGACAGCCATGCTTTATGAATACAGAAAAGGTAACTAATTTTGTATTTTGGGAAGGAGGATATTCAGAGATAAGATCTAAAAGGAGAAAATTAAGGTCTGAGATGTTTCCTGGTGTTCTTTTTAAAGGTACTGAATAAATAGTTAAGGGTTTAAAAGGAGAAGCAAGACAAATGATATTTTATAAGCAGATATTTTAAATAACTACAATTACTGTGGCATTTTCTGCACAGTGAGTCATGACACTCTATTTTTTAAAATTTACATGAATAGGCAAAGTCTACACTGGGAAAACAGGAAAAAAAAAATATATATATATATATAATATACATTTTTATATATATATAGTATATATATTATATGTATATAATATATATATTATATACAAATTTTATTCATAGGTTCTACAACAATTCATTAGGTAATTTGTTATTTCTTGACCTGGTCATATGTATGTTATTTGTAACTCTGCTTAGTGGTAATTTGCTGTAGTTATTCTTCAAATATTTCTTTTGTTAGACATGGTTCTGAAGATATGCATTTTTACATTACAGTCTAAATTGTATTTTAAAATACTCCTTCTAAAACACTAGTGAATGAGTTAAATTCTGACACAAGAGAGTTGTGTATCCAAAATCAGGTTACTGAAATTGTCGGTGACCCAAATACCTTAGTCTTGGTGGCATGCATCAAGGAATCCCAGCAGGAGATATTTCATTGGCAGCAGGAAGCACTGATATTGGAGCATGGTATTTCTTGTGATATGAATCCAAACCTTTGGTAACCCAAAAAGCTGTGTATTATTACTAAACTGAAAATGCATTTAAAGCCTCCTTCCTTTAATACAACTACTACCACTTTTCAGAGATTATTCAATAGCTCCATAACTAAGAATGTTCATTTTTTCCGAATAAAGACATATATGTGTATATTTTTAAATGTGTTGTAATTTCTCAGTGGAAAGCAGGGATAATTGGATTTGGAAATAAACCTTTTATGGCTTCCCCACTTCTTGGAGTTTGCTGAATTTTCTGCTGTTACTGCAAGAAAAGAAAGCCAGCATTAGAAATCTGAGGAGAGCAAGACCTTTTTATTTTATAGAAATTTGCAACAATATTTTCCTGGTTTTCTATGCTTTGAAGCTTGGGTTTTAATGGATTCCTCATTATCATGGTGTTTTCTAGTAATTTTCCTCCTGTGTACTGAATCCAAATTGATTTTTGTTTTTATTACAATGATTTCTTTCCTATTTATTTGTTTATTACTTGCATTTATGCCAAATGACTATCCTGTTCCTTAACTGACTTCCAGGTCAGGTCTCATTTATCTCTAGATGTGTTCTTCTCTGAAAAATCCTTTCTTTCCTTCACAGCATTTTTCCCCCTGTGCTCATCCTTGTCTCTCCTGTCTATTTGCTTTAACATATATTCAAAAATGCATATAGTTCTGTCATTTAGTTGGGCTCTACATTCATATTCTGAAAGTATTTTTTGTTCCTTATGCAGCCTTTCACCCATTTCTGACCAGTTTATCAGGATAGACATTGCTACAGCCTTTGATGGGAAAGTGTCTCTAGAGACTTTGGTGCAGCCATAGAAGAACTCACTAAAAACAGTTCCTTGAAGGAATTGAAAAATAGGTTTTAGACTTTGTCATTATATGATACTCTACCCTCTCCTACTATGCTATAATTTTTATCTTTAGTAATAGATTAGATGATTTTGGTGAACATAAGATAAATGTGCCAATTTCTACTACTGACTGAGAACAGATTTACTTCTGTCATGGTGGCTGTGAGTCAGACTCCTTTGACAGTGCTGGCACACAGTTGTTGGATTAGTTAGGCATGAAGAAATATTTGTGATCTAAGTCTTAACAGGTGGTGATGAGTGGTAGGTTTGTTCCTTTGTGAATTTGTTTACACATGTGTGCATGGAAGGTGATTTGGGGGTGGAGTTTTGCCAAGGGTATCCTGAAATTGTAGGAGAATTGAATTTTACTCTGACACTTGTGATTTATAGAAATGTTTTTAGTAGCTGAAGAAGGTGGGGGTTGGGAGGTACTGCCTGTGGTTTATCACATTATTTCAGATAGTGCAGGAAGGAAGGAATAAACTGAGTGACAGGCACCTGTCCTACTTCTCCCATTTCAAATACCTCTGGTTTTGCCCATTTTAGACCAATCTTGTGAAGCTGCTTTTGATGCACCAGGCAAACCCCAATCTTCTTAACTGCAATAATGAAAAGCCTTCAGGTAGGTGAAAATCCATGTACATTGTGTATGTATTAGCTTTTGTGACACTGTTTTCTTTCCTTCTTTCTTAGCTATAGCTTATTTAGTGTGTAGAGTTATATACACGTACATGTCCGTACATTCTTACATACATTGCTGAAAACTGCTGGTCATGGTAACGCAGGATATCATATGAAATGACAGCATGTCCTTCCACTTGTTTAATTCCCTGTTTATTTTTAGCTGTTTCTTACTTGAGAGTTCTTCCCTGCCTTGGTGGTAGCTGCATTTACACATTTTTGGTGTTTTCTCACTGAGTTCCTTTCTGTCTCAACTGCTTGTAGTACAAGGCCTCTTGAGTCGAATTTCTATAGCTATTATCTGAAAACAAATTCAACACCTAGTTTTGAAATGTAGCTGCTCTTGTTTACTGCAGAAGGCACCTTCTTAAACCAGATAGCAACAGGGAGCTGAAACACTGGCTCTAAAGGTAATAGAATTGTAGAGTCTGTTAGGTTGGAAGGGACTTCAGATCAGCTGGTCTAACACAGAGACCAAAGCAGAGCTAATGTCAGTAGTGCTAGTTAGCAGTGTGGAAAAGAAGAAACACACAGTTGTTCAACATTATATGCCTAGGATAAAATGAAGAACTCAGTAATGTAGATAATAGAAACTTCCTGATTGTGGGTGAAACTTCCCTTGCATAATAAAGCAAAACATGTTCTGCTTCAAGTGCCTACAAATACAGGGAACTTCATGACACTTAACCTTAGAAGAGTTGTTTGTGGTTAGATAGAGTTTTTATTTGTAAAAAGGGCTGTGAACTAAACTCAGATAATCTAACAATACAGTTAACTAACCATATTTAGTAGGTATTTAACACAGTTAACTGTCTTTCTGGTCTGCAAACAGAATTGTTTTCAGCACTTCTGTATGTATAAAACATATAAATTTAGTTTGTAGAAATGTAAAACATTTTAAAAGGTTTTAGGTGCATGTTTTCACAGAAATAAAGTGTTGAAAAGGGTTGCATGGTTTTTCCTGAAGTCCTGTAAATTATTGAATATTTTGGTTTGCTACACAGAAAGAATAGTTTTGAGGTTTTGCATATGACAACTTAAGTTTGTACTGAATTTACTTTGCCTTTGTTTTCCTAGTAATTTCAAGTATTATTTTATGTTTGATATCTGAGCAATTCCTTTTGTGTTGTCTAGCCACATGTTTAGTCTTAATCTGATCTAGAGATTTTAATTCAAAGGAGCTTTTCTGCACCATTTTCTTGTCTCATACCTTGGTGTTCCAATGTCTTAGATGTTGCAGCTTCTGATTTTATTGAGGAAATGCTTCTGAAGGCTGAAATTGTTTGGGAAGAAAAAAAGAAAGACCCTTTAGCTGTTTCTACTTTATCTCAAGAAGAGCCATATGAAGAGATCATCCATGATTTGCCCACAATTTCTAATAAACTGTAAGTAAGTGCTTATGGAACAATTCCCTGCAGCCAAATTATCCTTTGAACCATATCTGTCAATCAGTGAATCCTAGCTGTGTCTACTTGGAGATATTTAAATCCCACCTGGATATGGTCCTGGGTAACTGCCTTTACACGTCCCTGTCTGAGCAGGATGAATGGACCAGGTGCCCTCTAGGAAGTCACTTCCACCCCCAGCCATTTTGTGATTCTGTGTGATTTGATGGATCAAGTAACTTTCCTTTTTGAAATCTTTTGAATAATCTTTTGCATTTTTATCTCTCATGTCTTTTTGTCAATCTTAGTTTTATAATTATAGATTATGAATAATAAAATATATTATTACAATTGCCAGCAGAAATTACTTGGGCTTGCCTTAGCAGAATTATTAGAGGTTAATACTGTAGACTTGAACATCCTTTTGTAGGTGGGTATAGTGTAAGTAAAACTATTATTGCCTATGAGACAATCAAGGACAAATCCTGACAAGAGAAAAATCAGACATGTGATTGCAGATCAAATTATACTGGTCAAAATTATATTTACAAATTTATATTTAGATTTTTACTGCTTAAAATTCAAGTGGAATCAAGTAGCATTTAGCAGTGAGGACTTAAAACTCAGTATTGAAGAGTCAATTTTTGTCTTCAATTGTAAATGTTGATACTTTTGTATTTTCTTCTCAACCTTAAAAAAAGATTCCTATGCGTATGTGAAAAGAGATCATACTCCTCAAATTTATGTGGCCTTCAACTGTCTTTTAAATGGAAAATTTTAATTTTGAGGCATGAAACTAAGCCTTTGGATTCTGAAATGTAGCTAAAACTTTTATTTTTAATTATTGATATGTTGCAATACTAGATGGTAGGTCGCACATGTACTTATGTAATGATGCCTAGCAAAAGTTAATCATAGAGGTTTTAGAGACTTTGAGAACTTAGTCATCATTCTTGTATCTAGATGATGCATTTCCATGTATTTTATATTCCAGAAGTTTGTACTGCGGTGCACATATTGTACTGCATACTGGTTTTAATGCTAACACTCATTAACCTCTGGAAGACGTGACCTGCACATATTTTAAGTGGTTTGAAAATATTTTTTCTCTACTCTTTCCTTCCTGTAATACATAGATTAGGTAGCTATTTTTTGAGAGTTTTCCATATAGTGACTCTTTATATGACAATAACGCAACCCGCCATGTGTAAAAGCCTTCACTGGAAGTTTTGAAAAAGCAAAGCCCACTGAAGAGAAAAACATAGAAAATTGATATATGTGTGGAATTGGATAAGTTTAGCTGCTATTGCCAATGTATCCCAGTGTGGGACTGCGTCTAGTTAGCGGTGCTTGCATGAGAATATAGCATGAGGCGAAGCCAAAGCCCTGTTCAGCTCTGTGCACAGACTTTGGCAGTGATCCTTTGCACATAGCCAGGGGGCCATTATTAGGATACAGTAAGCTTGAAGTAATGCCACTTTGGCGTGTTCTTGAGAATTTGAGAGTCTCTTAGGTTTAGAGACTTCCTCAGCCAGAGCTCTGCAGTACCTATCTATCAGTTCTGCTGTCAGTGCAGTGAAGTATCAGCTGGCCAGCCAGCTATTCGGAGATGGGAGCATTCTTGGAAGGCTAAATTATTGATGTATTTTGCTCATGCATGTCTCAGCTATCACTAGTGAATATGGAAAACTGTTGGTGAACCATACCACACAGAGTTCCATGTTACTTATAAATCCTCTAACCTTAAAGTGGCTGAAAATCAGGTGTCATCTCAAAGTTAGTTATCTCAGCTTTACAGTATCATGCTTATAATTGTGAAACCCAAAACCTTTGCAGAGAGGTATTATTCCAAATGATAGTAGACGTATTCTTAGGATATAGTGAATTATCCTCCAGAGTGGCTCCATGCTTCCTGGCAGAGAGGCAGCCTAGATGCCTGGTTTCAACATTTTTGTTTTTCCAATGGCTAATGTTGAAAACAAAGAGTTTCATCCTTTATGCTCTGTTAAGAATCTGTAGAGAGATGTATACTATGTTAGTTTGAAGATAAATATCTGTGCTATTTTTGTGTACCAAACCAATTTTTTAGTGCTGAAGAGGAGTAGTCAATAATGATCTATTGTAAAATGCAGGCGAACCCAGTGGGAAGAAATGACGATGTCCAACTCCAGTTCAGAAGGCTGAATGATTTCTTTATTATAACTATGCTATAATACATTAATATACTATATAAAGGAAGATACTAAAACTACATACCTACTTTTCTAACTACCATATCTAACTAACAACTTGTGACCCTGTTCACGAAGAGTCCAGACACAGGTGAATTTTATTGGCCATCAGGCTCAAACAATCCTCACCAGAATCCAGTCAAGCAATCACCCCAGGTAAACAATTCTCCAAACACATTCCACATAGGAAAAACAAGGAGCAGAAATAGAAACTGTTTTCTCTTTCTTTCTCTCTGTGCACCTCTATGAAAAATCCTGAGAGAGAGAGAAATGTGCTTGCCACAATGATCCACATGTACCTTTGCTTTATTATATATATTGCATCCATTCTTCATCAACTCTCTAGATGTAAGAAAGTAATCTGAGGTGGAAAGTTCTTAATCTTTTTGTAGTCTTTACAATAGTTCGTAGTAACTCTTTGTGGTGGCCATATTGCTTTGTGGCCATTTCTCAGAAGAAAACTATTCAAAAGCAGACTCAAAGATGATGAACAAACAGTTATAAATAGATGTGTTTTGTCAGCAAATCTAGTTTTGCTGGTTGAAATTTAAATTACAGCATTGATTTCTGGAAGAACACTGTGAAGAGATTAATTGAAAAGTAGGAGAGGAAACAAAATTTAGTAGTCAGTATATTTGAAAGCAAACCTGGCTTTCTGCATCGCACTCAATCTCATCAGTGAGGTGTGGGTAGCACAGGGCGGGGTTGCTGTTATTCCTCTTTGTTACTCCTCTTGTCTTGCTATTTTCTTGTGCTTTACACAGGCCCTTCACAAGCTGCAGCACCTTTGAGGCCATACCTGCTCCAGCACAGTTCCTTGGCTATAATTGACCAAGTAAATTAGCTGAAGGACAGAATTTTAGTAATGTCATGGAGTTATTTGAAGGTTGACCATTGCAGCAAACCTAAGCTCTATGCTGGAAAGTTTTGCCAGTCTTAATTCTAACGATACATTCAAAAGAAAATTTATTACTCCACTGGCAAAAATACCAGCTGAGAATACATTAATTGACGTAGTTTACAGTTCAGAACATTACATTGGCCATATCTGTTTAAAAGTGGCTTTAGGCTCATGCTGTGGTCACAATGATCACTGTACTTCTACTCCAGTACATCTGCCTGTAGAGCACAGATAGTGCAGTCATCTAAGCAGTGATAAATAATAAAAGATTAAGAACTTATTCTCAAAGTAATGTTAACTTAATCACATTGTACATTTTCTGATGCATATTTAAGTAAATATTAATTATAGTAATGATGTGTTTCAAAGTCAGAACAAGAATGTGAAATAAAATTAAAATAGATGTGTTCAAGACAGCAAAACAGAAAAGAGATTCAATTTTTCTTACGTTTCAATTCTTATTTTCTATGTAACCATTTATGTAGAGTGCCTTTTAATTATTCTAGCGTTTTCAAACACTCTTCTAATGTTTAATCTATTCTGAAGTTTCTTTTATGTAACTTTAAGAAGTTTTTTAGACTGAAATTTCAAAGATTATGCACTTTACCTGTGTCAGCTGGCTTAGAAATTGTTTGAAGCATCTCAGAATTGCCTGTGAAGGATTACAGGAATTTCCTCCAACAAAAGCCATAAGCTCGAAGGGCCCATGAAAATATTACTGCAGATTTTGCCTTGATATAATTCTCTTATCAACTTAGAAAGTGCCCAAGAGCTTCCAGTATTGATGATAAAACTTCCAGTTATTTCATTGTCAGCTCTTATGTTTCATATTATTTCCTTTTTTTTCCTTTTAAAATGACATGGTAGAGGATGGCAATTTACAGAAAACCTCACTTTATCTAAAAAAGGTCCAATAAAAATGCACACTATTTCAAATTAATTCCATACATGAAGGCTTCTTTGCATAAAAATTAAAATTTCTTCCATATAACATCCAGTATTTTTTCTAGTCAGATAGGCAGATAGAAAGTCCTACCACATTCAAATATTACCCTAGATAACACTTCTTCTTGTCTACTGTGCAACATTATTTTGGCATAAGTCTTCCTTTGTGGTTAATTATTTATTAATTATCCATTAATTATCCATTAATTTTCATAAAAGAAGACAGTTCATGCTAATCTACTTGCCTACATTAACATAAAATCTTCCCTTGCACTGTTCTATAGTTGAGCTTTCAGAGGCATTGCTTGACTTAATCTTGTGACTAGTAGAAATACTTCTCTAAAGAGCCAGTATTTTCTGGAAACATTTTATTTCAGTTTATTTTTCATACTATCTTCTTGAACCTGAGTTAGAATGAATTGTTGGAGTAATTTTTGTTTTAATATGAATTATTTGTCATCCTTTCCATCACATGAATTATATTAATATCACATAAATATGTGTAATTTAAAGGCTATTCTTGTGTATATCAGTACATGAAAGGTGCCTTTCAAATTAGGTTATTATTATCCTCTTAAGTTCAAAATGCATCTGTCAAAACAGTAGGCCCTCATTTTTCCCCACACTTTGCAGTGGTTTACAACCTACTTCTCCTTTTGTGACACCTGAGAGGTTTATTTCGTTGTGAGGAGTTTATAGCTGAATTTTAAGAAGTGTTTCTAATGTGTGTTGTGTAGTTACCACAAAAGGGCAAGACTGAATGGGTAAGGTTCAACTTCACAGCAAAAAAACACTAGATCTTCACAATTTAAAAGAAACATCACATTGAATTTTGCTTACACTTTCTTAAAATCTTTCTTTGTCTGTAATTAGAGAAATGTGCACAGTTTTGCATAGTAGCAAAGGGCTACTTAGAAAGAAATCTTCATATTTAATTATGTTTTGCTCAATTCTGAGTCTGGGTAAAATGTGAATTAATATTTGTCATTTATGTTTGTGTCACAGGTGTTTAATTTCTTCTACAGTCTAATCACTAACATGTCTTATTCTAATTGCCAAGTTCTGCTCTGCAGTTCATACTGAAAAAAATGAGGGTACATCTTTTGTCCATGTGACATTTGATAAGTTTGTCACACAATTATCTGTAGTAAATCTAAGCAGTAAATAGAAATTTTTATTTTCATCTATATTCCTCTAGATATTTTACATTTAAATATCTGAAGCAAAACATATTGAGGCAAAAAACATTTGTATTTCATTATAAATTTAAACTAATTCTTTCAATATTTGCAGACTTACAGTTTTATGAAAAGTTTTGTTTGTCTATCTTTTATACAGTGGGAAACTAGTTTGTCTTGTTTTTCAATTAATTCTGTCTAGAAGGTGTTTTATACTTTATTTCTAAAATTATGTGTGTATTTCAGTTCTGTTTCCAAGAGCAGCTCTTGCCCCACATTGCTCTCAGTGTTAGCTATGAGTATTCATTTGAGTTAACAGTATAATGTTTGTTTTTTTTTTTTTTTTATAATCATGATTAAACTCAAGTAACTTAGAGTAAATATGAGATTTATTTTAACTAAGTTTGGGCTTTTTTCCATAGTGGAACACACTATTTCGACATTCCCATATTGAGTCTATTGAGTTCACATTTGCTTTCAAAGAAATTATGTATGCATTTTGGCAAGGAGCTGATGTACACTCCATGAGATTGCCTCATTTGCACTGTCAGAATCCAGGCTATTATTTTTTAATATATTTGTATTCTCAACTCCTACAGCTGATTCCTTGCTAATTCCTTGGATGTACAACTCTGAAAAATGATCCAAGATTTTGGCATTGCCGTTTTTCACACGTTTTTCATATTGTCTGAACCGCCAGTAGGGAAAACAAGTCCATTTGTATAAGAATAGTTTAAACTTTTATGTGGATGAAGAGTACTAAACGCTGCTTGAGTAATTTCAGAAGCCTGCTATTTGCTTACTTGTTTGCTTGGTTATTTTTACCTTAGCACAATTTCAGAGATGCTTCTGGTCATAAAATTTATCTTGCATATTGCTGGATTAAAAGTAAGATAAAAAGTGATAGAATTTCATTTTAATAACTGCAATGGCAATATATGTCTTGTTACGTTTAAACGTACTATTTTTCAAAATAGTGTTGTGTAGTTTAACTTTGCTTTTTAAATTCAGTTGCAAAACTGGTTATTGATTTGCCAACCTAGTGCTGTCACCAGCAGATTCATGCATATTCTCTTTGTCTTGCTCAATTCTGCTTCAGAAAAGACTTGCATAAAGGTGAATTTTAAATCAAAGTATGTTGTTCTGTGTCTTTGGGAACAGACCAGCATATGTGAACAGTTTGCTTCTCATCAATTTCTTTTCAGTACTTGGACCAGGAGCTTGTGTTTCAGCCCTGAGTTGTATCTCAGTTCTGTGCTTGTGCCATCCACATTTGATTGCCTGTCATCTTCAGTAGGAGTCTAATTGCTTTATTGATTCTCTTTGTAGCAATCCCCTGGCTTTGCCGATTGCCAAGCAAGACAGTTTGCTGGAGAAAGATACCATGTTCAAAGATGCAGCTAAAGGCTTATGTAAGCAGCAATCTCAAGACAGTGCATCTGAAAATATCACTGTGAACACCACAACCAAACTTGAGCAGGTAACAGAATTCAGAGTCTTGAAATTTTCATTAGTGCTTAGGTCTGGAAATTGTAACCTTAATGAAGCTGAAGACCATAGCATTTTTTCCCCTCACCATACAGCGCTATCATTTGCACTGTGGAACCTTGTCACCTTGATCACTCCCTGCAGTCTGTCTGTTTCCTGTGCAAATTGAACAGCTGCTTCCTGCCAGCTACTGTCAGGGGCTGTGGGGAGGGCTTGGAGCCCCTCAAATTCTATTCATGGATGACAACAGGGGAGGGACCACTGTTGGTGCTGCCCAGAGTGTGTGCTTGTCTCAAACTTCGAGTTACAAAAGAAACACAGCCTAGGAGACTGAAAAAACAGAAAGAATGTCTAAGGAATATCAAGTTGAGAAGTAAACAACTGTAATTCAAAGCTAGGAATTGCCAGATTTACAGCTGCAGTGTTAATTCCCTTTCTTGTGGTAATGCATTAGAGTATCAGTACTGATTATTTGGATACACTTCACAGTTTTCTCTACAGGAGGAAAATCTCATTCAGTATATAGGAAGAATGCAAAATGAGACAATTATCTATTGCTTATAAATCTAGCACATCCCAGGTTTGAATGTTTAGGACTTAATTTTTTTTAGGTTGTTCTTTGTGTTTGGTTTGGTTTTTGTTTTGTTTCGATTTTTTTGTGATACAAAGGGGTTTATTTTCTGTTGCATGCATTTGGGAAACACATATTCCAGAAATATTTAGCCATTTAAGAAAAAGCTACTTTAGGATCAAGGGAGGGGAGAGGGGAGCATTTCCATTAAAAATAATTTACTGTGAATTTGAAGCATAACAAAGGAGCAAGATATTGGTTTGATTTAAGCCAAGTTTGGTTCAAAGAAACTGCATCTCTAGCTTGGCAGAAGAAGGCATGCTCCTCTGTTTTTTATTTGGATGTGTTTCAGAGGAATGGCTTGATCACATGAGATCAATCAGTGCATCCATATGTAAATGATATGAGTCAATCTGTGAAAGAACTTCAGCTTTGGAATCCTGTGGAGTGCTCAATTCCCTATCCAGTCAGCGGATACCACAACATGTTTTGCACTTGGCTTACATTTTGTTTTCATGTCATGCAGTTTCTGATGTTGCTGACTGATGTGATTTGATGGAAATAAGCACTGCTGGTCAGAAAAGTGAATGCTTGCAACTCTTTAAGGAGGAATCCTCCTGTAATTGTAGGAAAAGAGAGGGGAGTGTTTAGCTTACAGTCTTGCCAAGAGTATTGCTTGCTTCTAGATATTCAACAGAAGTGTGTACAAGAACACTGATACTTTCTGCCTGAATAATTTTGATGTAAGCCTAGCCAAAATTATTCAGGTTTTCATTATCTATAAGCTAAACCTTTGCTTTATAGTTTGTGCACTAAGACATACACACAAACTGATCAAATTAACAGATTAATTTCAATCTTCCAGATGAAAATGAACAAACAGAAGTCTTTATGCTGATAATTTCATTGTCCACCATGACCTTGAGTCTCTTCAGTGACCCAGGGCAGATTTACAAAAGCACTCCTGTTGTTTCACTG
Organism: Vidua macroura; assembly: GCF_024509145.1. Lineage (NCBI taxonomy): Eukaryota > Metazoa > Chordata > Aves > Passeriformes > Viduidae > Vidua > Vidua macroura. The sequence continues at coordinate 23,848,573 of NC_071572.1, forward strand.
TTTACTACAGTGGAACTTCCCACAATAGTTACAATTCAAAGACAAGAGAGCAGACTTAAAGACGAATCTCTTTTAGCTCTTTCATTTGAGAAATTTCTGCAGGAAACAGTCTGAAATTCTGCTCTAAACTAGCCAGGAGTCTGTATCCTATGTTTTTTTAGGAACAGGGAAAACTAGAAAATATCTGTAGTTGTTGAATTTGGAGTGATGCTCCTTAGCATGGAAGGATAGGAAGAGTCCTGTCTGAGAAATTATCAATAACATGGGATAGGTTAGAAATGGTGCTATCTTTAGTGGGTTTTTAAATGACTGCTTGCATTAGAAAAGAATTAATACAACTTTTCAGTTGGCAAGGGCTTAATGAGCTTTTGCTCTCATGAAGGAGAGTAAACTACTTTAATTACTTCAGGAAACAGTTAAATTTTAGGAAAGTAAAGAGTCTCTAGATTTTGTCAAATTAAAATATGTAATATTTTTTTCTTTTGATGCAATTGTGATCCTAGAAGTAGAGGGATTGTATTCTTTACTACTTGCCATGCATTAAGAACTGTAGGTAAATGTGTATCATATCTGTATTTATCTTAATAATATTTAGACTTTCATTTCTAAAGATTAAATCTATCCATTTAACACTTTATTATGATCTTTTAATTTCACAATTTGGGAAGTTAGATTATTTATTAAATTTTATAATAAATTATTATTATAATATTTATTACTTATTATAGTTAGATTATTTATTATAGATTATTTATTTAGAGCTGATATAAAAGGAAATATTTGAACAACCCCTTCCCGCTATTCCTGCCTTTTGGGTATCTTAATTCTACTGAGTTTCTAATGAGTTGTCTTTTATTCTTACTAGTTGCATTCAAACTACATTCAAAGTAATCATGTTCTGTTTAATTTTTCAATAGGTTATGTGGAGTCATTATGTGGATTTTATGTTCGTATATTATTGAAATATATCAGGATGATATTTTGTATGCTTTATGTCAGAAATTCCACACATTCTTAGGCAATATGGCATGCAGATTAGGCCTTTATTGGGGGATCAAAAAAAAAATTCATCCTAGCACATTTCAGACATGCATTTTTAATAGAAAAAGCCTGTAATTTTCTAGTTTGGAAAGAAATAACTGTTCAAATTTATATATTGCTTCAGGTTTATATAATTGCAAAAATGCTGAAAAAGAGACTTAAGAAAATATTATTTCCCATGTAGATTTTTATTAATTGAAGTATAGGAGATGGGGATGAAGTGGCTACTTCAATAAAGCATTTTGGACCTTTCTTGGCTTGTATTAGCTTTTGCTTTTTTCCTAGGTAAAAGGTGTTCTTTGATCATCAGTAATGTCAAGATCTGTGCTGCCAAACAAAGAAAGGAGCATGAATAATTTTCAGAATTTTATTATATTCTCAATTTATCTTCCTCTCATCTGGAAAGGATATTTTTTGATAGCAGATTCAAATTAATGGCTTGAAATTGAATTACATGCTTCATGCTGCAAATAAATACAAATTAAATATTTTTTCTCTTAATTGAATATTTTTTTAAAAAAGAAAATTTTCTTATAGTTCTTGTTTATGTATTGTTGGCCACATGAACTGTGTGATAGAGTATCCTCTGATGCCCTTTTGATAGTTCCAGTATCAGTTATGACACAAATAAGGCTCAGCTGTGCATAACATAATATTACACATAAGAGCTGGAATGTATATATATTTCAGTGACACAAGTATGTAAAAAACTAAATAATATATATATATATATAACTATATATAACTAATAATATATATAACTATGAAACTATATATTGCTAAAGACTATTATATGAGCAGATTCTGAATGTTGTTAAATATATGCAATTGAATAGAGTAAATAGAAATCTTCATTGTAAGCATTGCACAAATCTAAAAACTAATCACTCCCAGAGACATAGTTATATTGGAACATATGCTGTATGTATGGCTATTTTTGTTTTTATGTCTCATAATATATACATGATGCAATTAATGATAAGCAGATGGATGCATTGAGCTAAAAAACACTGTATACTCAGAAAAGTGGATGAGAATGGAAGTTTAAAGTGCTCATAAATAAGATATTAATAAGGTACATAATGTTATTAAGTCAAATCAGTTGTGAGTTTAAGGGATTTAGAGTATCTTATTTCTATGTGGCTATTTACTTCTTGAACTATGGAATTTGATGCAATGAGTCAGGTAGAAAATGCTGAAACTTCAAATCTTAAACTTTGTAGAAAAAAGTTGAAAATATTTTTATTTCCTTACTTGGAGTTTTACTAAGCACTTCACATTTCTAACCATACCTACAGAATGAGCATTTTTGGTCATGCCTAGATTATGAAATAAATGCAAGCCAATGCCTGCTTGCTGGTCTAGGGCTGTGTGGGATGAGTCCATAGACATCTGTAAGGCAAAATTTTTCTCCCTCCAGAGATGGGGCCATGTCCAAATGACCTATGGAAAATTATTATTTTCATGTGACCTGAATGATATCCAGGTTTCATTTGCATGCATGCTAGCAGATAGGAAGCAGGAATGTATAAAGAAGTGTGTTAAAAGTTCAGAAAATATGGAGAATCCCAGGGCAGTACTTTTATCCAAACCTTGCTTTTATTTACAGATACCTAGCAGAGGTTTAGTCTTAGATAGATTAAAAGAAGCTCATTCTATGGCACAGATATTCTGAGTTTTGATAGCACACAGTGAAGGCCGATTCCTGTTTTATTCCTTCATGCCAGGTGAGCACACTGCTAAGGAAAGGACACCACAGACTTGTCTCTCTACTCTCTGTCTACAAGACACTTAAAAATATCATGGAATTCTTTGGTTATTTTTTTTTTCTATTCCAATGTACATCATCAAAGACAAATGCCAAAATGTAATTTAATTTTTTGTTTTGCCTGCCAAGTGGAATTGTTGTTTTTGAGTCAGCTGTACATCCAACTGCCATGATTAAAAACAAAAAGAGCAAGAAATGCCATCTTCTGTGTGACAGAGGAATCTTCACTTTAATGGGGTGAGGAACAAACCTCTCCAATAGGTAGACAATCAATGCCTTACACCTGTAAGGCGTAGGTAGTGAAATCTGAGTATCAGGTTTTCTGAACTTGACTTTGAACCCATGGCAATTGAGCTGCAGCTTAGAAATTCTGTGTCAGATCTCCAGTACTAAATACAAGTATCCATAGTCTTTGGGCTCTTCCCCATGACAGAAGCATGCTCCATGTTCCCTCCAGTATCTCCCAGTCTGCTTCTGATTCTGATCTCCTGTCACTGGCAAAAGCTGAAGGTGCTGAAGTGTTCACCAAAAAGGGCAGTGTCTGCTTTTCTCTTGAGTCTTCATTTTAAGAAGAACAATAGGAGAAAGAAATTTCATCTTGATTGGCCATTCTTAAAATAGACCCTGAGTTATTATAGTAAATTCTGAACAAAATGTTTAATTCTATTGCTGTTCATGTGAGAATTTTCTGTTTCTGGGTATTTTGCTGACATAAAAAAATGAATCAAACTACATTTTAAGCGTAGACCACTATTTATAAGCACACTGCTTAATGTGTCAGTGTTTATCTTGTTTTTAATCAAATTTCCATTATCACTGATTCTTTCTTCTTCTGTCTCCTATCTCAGTCTTTTAGATCTTTTTTGTTTCATTAGGTTTTTACTTACCCTTGCAGAGTTTATATTATTCACCCTAATCTCAAAAGTGTTAAACAATTTTACTCACCAGTTTAGACTACAGTGGACTATTCTGATTATCTTCTGGTTTCCATAACAGCACATTTTCAATTTCTTACTAATTTACTTCTATTCTGCAAGAAAAATTCAAGTACAATTTCAAATTCCATATGATAAAGAGTGGTCTGAGAGCTTCGTTAAATCCTGCAAGAAATACTTTACAAGTCCAGTAACTAATTTCTTCATTTCTTCTTCTATAAACATTTAATGAAGAGAGCAGGAAAATTGCATTTGATCCAAGAATCTTTATGGGTTTAAGGACTGCAAATGGCACTCTGGTATCTTCTTAAGAGCCCATCAGACTCATGCAGTTATACACCATAATGTTGACAATAATTTTTATATGCTTCCCTTGATTACAATTAATGATGTGGATTTATCAGGAGTCACAACTTTCCAATTTCCTAATGCATTTTTTTCCCATAAATTCTAGTGGTCTTGGTTTATACTGTAAGTTAGAATATTATGATAAAGAATGATTCATTGTGAAGTTGCTTTATTTCTCTAATCTGTGTTTTCTAGATCAAGCTAATGCCTCCAGCTCCAAATGATGACCTGGCTTCTCTGAGTGAGCTAACAGACAGCAGCCTGCTTTATGAGATTCAGAAGCGTTTCAACAATAATCAGATATATGTGAGTTGCTATTCACCTATCAACAGTAAGCTTTCAGAAAAGACCAAATGAGAATATGAAAAATAGGATTACTATCATAACTACTAGACAGTAACCTGCCTCGAACTCATGACTAGTTTTAAATAGATGAGGGCATGTGTGTGTGTAAGCCCTGCAGTTCCTCGAGTTTGTGTAGGAAAAAGGAGAAAGAAAAAATAAAATATCACTTCAGACAGGTTTGAATGCAATTTATGTGTGTTTATTTCATGGAGGAAGTAAGCTGGTAAACATTGATGAACATACTTGTCACAAATGAGTGTTTTAAGGTCACTTAGATCACAGTGTGTTTGGGGCAGGGGTGTACCACCATGATTTGTAATCTTCCTTCTCAAACCACCAAAAGATACTTCCATTTTCACTGCTATGTTAATTTAACAGAGCATAATTACTGGAAATGTAAAATAAATTTAGATTTAAAAAGCTTAGAATTCTACATGGGAGTTTTAATTATTTATTTCTTCCAGCATCAGAGAAATAATCATATAGTAGGGTTAATCATCTAGATACCAAAAGAAATTTTTGTATCCCTGTCCATATCTTGCCCATAACTTATTACTAACTTACTAAACAGCTGAGTGGAGTGTAAATGTGAAATATGCATATTATTTTAAAATATGTAAGTTGATTACACTATTTTGACTAAAGGAATATGGGGAACTGTTATGTTGCTGTGAATCCATTTGAAATTATGGGAATTGCAATTTTAGGTGTTATGACATTCAATGGTAAAAAAAAAATCTGGGGTTTGGAATCATGGATCAAATGCTAAAAAATACTCATTATATGAGTATTTGTTTTTCTTTATCTCACTTTCAAATAAGATACCAGATAACTTAAACTGAATTAATGAAGATTCACAGAGGAAGTCTTTTATTTTAAGATACTGAAGATTTCATCTGAAAGAATCTTCTACTCTGGAATTCTCTTAGCTTAATAGAATTTTTAGGCAGTGATCACTAGTATTCTGCTCAACAGCAGCCACTGTGCTTTGGTAGAGTGTCAGCATCAGTGCTGGAGATGCTTTCATCTTGACTTGGTTCTTAGACTTAGAAGGAAAATTCCTTGGGCTCCAATTTCAAGCCAAAGTTCTCATTAGCACTAAACACTTCCGGCTTCATGTTCTTTTTGAAGCTTTATAAAGTTTCATTCTGCTGGAAAACCCAACAGTGAAGTCAAGGTGGGTGAGAGAAGGGAAATAAATTGATGCATTTTAGAAGAAAATCAGTACATTTACTATGAAAGACTATATTTCCCACCTCCCCAGATCAAAATGCTTAATCTTGAAAAAGACAACACAACTAGAACTGTTCACATGATGCTTTACTGTCTGACCTCTTCAGAGACAGAAGTCTGGCAATTTTTGTATTCTAATAGCAGCAGCTATTTATGTGGAGTGAAAAGTATAGCAGCAAGAGTGGCCAACAATCTTGCACTTAAATGCACATTGTAGAATGGTTTGAGTTGGAAAGGACCTTTAAGATCATCTGATTCCAACCTTCCAGTAATGGCCAGAGGCATCTTCCAGTAGAAGATGTTGAACTCAGGGCCCCATCCAGCCTGTCCTTACACATTTCCAGGCATGAGGAATCCTCTGGGCAACCTCTTCTAGTGCCTCACCACTGTCACAGTAAACATTTTTCTCCTAGTAGCTATTCTAAATATTTTTCCTTTCAGCTTAAAACCATTCCTCCTCATCCTGTCACTACAATCCCTGATAAAGAGTCCCTCCCTATCTTTCTTGTAGCCTCCTTTAGGTATTGGAAGGTTGCTCTAAGTTCTCCCTGGAGTCTTCTCCAGCCTAAACTGTCTCAACTTCCTCAGCCTATCTTCACAGCAGAGGTGCTCCAGGACTTTGATCATCTTTATGGCCCTCATTTTGTCCTAACAGGTCCATGTCCTTCCTGTGCTAGGACCCCAGAGCTGGATGCAGTGCTCCAGGTGGGCTCTCACCAGAGCAGAGCAGAGGGGCAGAATCCCCTCCCTCACCCTGCTCCCCATGCTGCTTGTGGTGCAGCCCAGGCCACAATTGGCTTTATGGGCTGCAAGAGCACAGTGCTGGTTCATGTCCAGCCTCTCATCCATCAATAGACCTAAATATGAAATAGTAAAATCTTGCAAACCTGCAATCATTAAATGATTTACTCATTCTGATATGGTCAGGATAGTTTTTCTAGATGCATGCTCATATGTTCCTATACACATACACTTGCATAAACACTTGTATATGTATCAATTGTTCAATCTTACCCCACAAGCAACATATTTTACTGTATTGGCTCTGGATAACCAGTATAGCATTTCTAAATTATGTCACCTATTCCATAAAAAATCTCTTGAGGAGCTTTTTTATGTGGTAGGTGTGCTGGGAGTTAGACTTAATGTTCCTTGTGGTCCCTTCCAACTCAGCAGCTTCTGTGATTCTGTGACTTTTTTTTTAGTTTAGCAAGTGGTAAGTTACAAATTAACTTTCAAATAATCTACCAATAATATATGTAGTGCAATTTTTCTCTGAATAATTTTCAGTTTTGAAGAATTCAGTTTTATTACAAAAATACTAATTAATTCTGTTCAAAATGTAAATTTAGATCTCAAATTCAAACCGTGGAGTTAAAAGCTCAGAACTCATGAATTATGTTTAGCATGTTGTTAGCTAGATTTAAGAGGCTTTGCTGAGAATTCTTTTTGGAAGAAAGCCTCCTTAAATTTTTAATTTATTACTTAAAAAAGTAATTATGTCTTCTTTTTTTCAGACCTACATTGGTAATATACTGTTGCTTGTTAACCCATTTAAAGAACTTCCTATTTATTCTACCATGGTAAGCATTCTCTTTTTAAAAGTTTGCGAATATTTTTTCACAATTCATTTGACAGTCAAACCCCTAAAATTAATTAATGTATATGCTCATTTTATGTGGAGAGCATCTCAGTTTTAGTACTTTAGCAAAACCTTAAAAATTTTTTCCAAGGTACAACTATTTTTATCATGTCTTATTGGTAAGACAGCCATTTTGATAGCACTTTGAATGATCAGGAGTTCTTTTGGTTGTTTAAAAATAGTTCCTGGTGACGTTGGTGTTTTCTGCTGCAGTCAAGCTTATAGAAATAGATGCATATTTCATACAGTGGTTGTTTGAGTTCACACCCCCTTGCCCAAAGCATGATTAAGGAGATAATATTCTTGGATGGTGCACAGAGGCTCAAAATGTCTGTCTGTGCTCCACACCAGGCTCCTCATCTGGGACACTGCAGAGAGCAATGCACTCAGCACCAGCTGAGCTCTGCCCTGGGTTGGGCACAGGGAAGGGGCTTGTGCCAGGCACAGGCAGCATTTCGGCAAGGGGGATCGAGCCATATGAAAGCATTCAAGTGTTTTGATCTCTCCTTCAACTTCACCCAGACATTTTAGAGATACAGTGTTAGTATAACTTAATTTATCCTCCCCTCTTATCTTCTCATTAATGCACGGAGATCACAGAGCTCAGCCTCCCTGACAGGGAATGTCCAAATATGTCTGTTTAACTTACAAGAATTATAAAAGGTTAAAAATTTGGTAAGCCAATTGTAATTGTGCTGTATCACGTGGCTTGGTGTGTAACAGTAGTAAATCTAAGAGAAAGAAACGCTGTGATGTTCGTGGTAGAAGCAGCAGATTCAAAGTACAGAGTCTGAATTTATTTCAGAAATGGAAATCATCCATCATCCCCAAAGTTTTAGATGATGGTATTTTTTCCTGTCACTGTGTATTTTATATTAGATACATGATTTTGTGAGAGAACTGAGAAGAGGAAGAGTTTATATATTAAAATGCTTCCCGAATGTTTGTTGCATCTTTACTTCTCTGTGATAGATCTATTTAATTAAGTTCATCAAGAGACACTTTTTGTCCTGTAATTGTTTGGGTCACCTTGGATAATAATTGCTTTCACTCCATCTTGGTAATCTACACACTATTGTGTATTATGCAGGTATTTCCCAGATGATCAAGAAACCATGGTTGTAAAACCACTTTGTTTTTGAAATGCTCCAGTATACTGCAGCAGCTTAGCTGATATTGTATTAAAGTCTCTAAGTGTTAGATGGTCTATGTATTAAAGTAATAAAAAGTGAAGATGTCAATTCCTCACTAAATGCTGACATGCTATATGGTGTGGCTCATTAGTTAGCCTTTTTGTTTGAGGTATGTCGTTTGTTACCTGTCAAAAAGAAAAGGAATGCAAACATGTATTGAGCATGATACTATTTTTAAAACAAGGATGAAGCAACAAAAATATTATCATATAAATCTTTTAATAACAGTGACATTTTATGTTTCCTTTTTAAAAAAATATTGTATATAACTTCTTGACAAACAATTTTGTTTTGTGCACTGATAGCCCACACTTTGTTCCAATAGAATACTGCTAAAATAAATATTTTATAAGAAATTATTCACTCTGAGATGACAAAGAATCACACATTAATGGACACTGATGTACTTTGCCTCTTATGAAATTCCATGCAATTGCTAGATGATAATGTTATTGCATTTTTACATGGAAATACACTGTACAACTACACTACACATTATAATAGCATTATACAAGGAGCATGCAAGTACAACTTTGAAGATATTTTAGTGACTGTAGAAGTGCACTAAAATGCACTTCTACATTACATTCCTCCAGAATTTACTTCTTCCTGATTAGGACAAATACATTCTTGAAGTTCATATTAGGAAAATATGTAAACTTGCAAGATTTTGAATTAAGCATACTTTTATGAAGGTTTTTCTTTGTACTTTGTGAAATTCTGAAATGATTCCTGGACAATTGATGTAGATTTAGTCTTCTTTTTTTCCGGTAGCCCTTAAGGCCTGACTGAGAATATATCATGGAGGATTCATTCAACTTCACTGTTGTAGATACCCCAGGACTGAATAGTTTGATATCTAAATAAATAAGTCAGTCTTGGGACAGAAAGAGGTGATACATCAAGATACTCTCAGGGAAAAAAAAAAAAAAAAAAAAAAAAAAAAAAAATTTGATTTACTCAGGCTTTAAGGGTAGTGTGTGTTGCCAACTATGTGTGTCAGGAGTTATTCTATATTGCAGAGAGAGTATTTGTAGGAGACTGCTCTGTCATGTAATGAATGGATTAGTTTATAAATTATTCCTTTGATTTCTATTTTAACTTTTCATGGGATGTTCATATTTCATTTTGTAAATTTTCAAGTCAAGACACTGAAAAACTAAAAATGTAAGGTATTAAAAAGTAGCTTACTAGGTTTTGTTTTACTTAATGCACAAACCAGTACTGTTAAGTCCTCTAGTTATGTTTCATTTTGTATCTTAATTAGACCTTCTGTGTTTAAAGCTCTATTTTATGTAATAAGATCTTCATAGCTGTTGTAAAGGTATCACTTCTATACATAGAAATATTCTGTTCATAATGCTTAGAAAGCTTTACAAAAGACCCAAGATTAAGGAGGTGAAACATAACTGTTACTAAATGTGTTTATAATTTTAACTTTCTACAATTTTTCAGGTCACCCAGCTTTATTTAAGTAACTCTGGAAAACTGTGCTCCTCACTTCCCCCACATATATTTTCCTGTGCTGAAAGAGCTTACCACATGCTATTCCAGGAGCAGCGTCCCCAGTGCTTTATCCTCAGGTGAAAATTTATCTTTCTATTAATTAATTTGTACCTCCTGCCTTTCAGCAGTTTCCCTTGGGCCTCAGCAGTTGAGATTTCCATTTTATTTTTTCTCTAACTGATTTTTTTCTGTGTACTGATCTCTGTATCATATGTTAAAGCAAAATAGAAATGAAAAAGGTTTAATTGCATCTCAAGTTCATAAATTCTCTTGGGCAATTGCCACTCCATGTAGCTGCATCTAATTAGGAACAAGAGTCAATGGTAAAGAATTCAAAACCGCTGTGTATGTTTGCTAATATTACATGAATCAGGATTAGAAGTAGAATCTATTGACAAGAAAAATGATAAATCCTTGACTAAATTATAAGCCTCTGTGGTGATGTGCCTGTATTGGAGCTTGCACTCTGCCTCACGTTTTTGTGGCCATAAGTTTGTTCTTTAGCTCTCCAAGCTCAAAATGGATTTTAAAATGGATTTTAACCTTTGACCCTGACTCACAGTATTGATTCAATGTTAAATAACTTCAAGATTGTGAGTAATTGTATTAGTAATGTGTGAAAAAAGTTTCATCCAAATATGCTGGTTTTATAATTGTGAAATTTGGCATTCACCTGGAACGTTTTAATCCCCAAATCTATTAATCCTTCTTTTCTCAAACTCTTTGAAAACAGTGAATCTGGTGAATTTGATGTAGTCAGTCAAAGAAATGTGTTGCTCAGTCTCATCACTTTTCTATCTTTTCACCCTCTACTTATTTTCATATCTTGTGAATCTTTAATCTTAATATCCTCCATGGGATTAGAGACTCAATGAGATTGTAAAAGACCTTTGAGATCATTAAGTCCAACCTTTGACTGAACACGAACTTGTCAACTAGACCATGGCACTGAGTGCCATGTCCAGTCATTTCTTGAACACCTCCAGGGATGGTGACTCTCCCACCTCCCTGAGTAGCCCATTCCAGTGTCTAATCACCCTTCCTGCAAAGACCTGATGTCCAACTGTCCTGGTTTTGGGTAAAAGGGTTCTTCTAGAAAGTAAATTGGGAAACGATTTCTTTGGCGAAAAGTGGAAAAAAATTGTTTATTTTTGTTAAATTGTTCAACAGGCAAAGCATTCACTAGCACAAAATATGAATAATATTAAGCAATAAAATCTCTTGCCAATATGAAGAGATGACAAACTCAGTCTCCTATCAGCCCCTCCAGCGCTGGAAAAGCCACGGCCCAGGCCTGGCCCGGCCTGGTGGGCCACAGGTGCGAGCTGCTGGTGCTCTTCTGGGTGTTCAGTCTAGAGCTGGTTTGAACAGTTCCAAGAAAAAGAAAAAACAACAGTCCAGGGAACTTCTCTGGCTCAGCTAGCTAAAACTAACTAAAAGCAAGGAGAAGTCTCTCTCACCATCTGTCTGTGCTGCAGAAAACACAGTCTAGGAGAAGGATGCGGGGGAGCAAACGCAGTCCCTGATTACAAACTCTGCGCTTCTTCTCTCCCCCACTTCGCTCTTGGAACTAGTCTTAAAGGTGTAAAACTTATTTCTGGGCTAAACAGATGAATGGGGATATGAGCATCATAAAGTCACTCTAGGGCACCAACTTAAACCTCCCCTGGTGCAGCTTGAGGCTATTTCCTCACTGTTTTTTTTCAGTTTGTAGCAACCCAGCTTTATTCATGTATGTTAAACACCAAGAGCTGTCTTTGTACAAACTTCTACTGGAAGTTACAGATTAAAATAATATTATTAGTCATGTTCTTAAATAGCCAGTAGGTGGACTTTTCATTATTAGCTTCCTTCTGACTGCATTTTACTCCTGCTTTTCAGGATATGAAAATACATTAAGCACTGACAAGATAAGTAAAGAGCTGTCTAGGGAGCCTAAATGTAGTCCTGTTAAAAGCTAAGGATCCTTAGTAAATCAAACTAAAGATTTATGGCATGCTGATTGCTAATTTGTGAGTCAAAGAGTCATAATGAATACATAAAATGAAATGGTCTATCTTGTTAACAGCCAGGGAGGGGTGTCAATATCCAATGATACTGTTGTGACATAAATCACATTTTTAAGCCAAATAATCTGGAATGGAGAGAAGTCCTGTGTTTTACAGTGGAATTCATTGAAAGCTTTGGATTTCCTCAGTTTAGCATCAACAAAAGCATTCTGTTCAATTTAATATTTTTTGAAACTATAATTCTATGTATTTTAAATGCAGTGGGCTGCTGCAGTACAGTTACATATTTTTATTGAAACATTGTTTAGAAATACACTGTCCAATTCAGCTTAATTTTAGAAATATAATTTCCAACTAACATGAAATATTGATCAATTACAGATAACATTACTGTAAATGCAAAACTCATTATTTTGTATTTAACAGTTTTGCTTGTGCTATATCTGTGCTATATTTATTTCAAATCTAGAAACCTCAATCACTGGGAGCAAGACTCAGTGTCTCACTTACCGACTCTGAAAATGGAGAAGAAATAGATTATTCTGACCCCCAAAAGTGTGCGAACTTAGTCACTCTTCCCTGGATATATGTTACTATATTAATGGGAATTTGGAGTAGTAATGCTCCCTACAGTACAATAAGAGATTTATTTCAAAAATTCATGCAGAACAGCATACCTGTCTTCCCTTAAATCTGATAGAAATCTTATACGAACACATCCTGTCAGCAGTTTTCCATCACTTCTGATTAAAGTTCAAGTGCTGCAGGAGTAAGGTTTTTTTGTTAAGTATGATATGAGTGAGGTATCTTTGGTCAGAATTGAAAATGAAGCACAAAAAATAAAACCCCGTCATTTACAACATCTGTAATGACAGCTATATTGCTCCTTACATGTTTTTTATTTTGAATAGATGATTTATAGAATTATAGAATTCATCTAAATAGATGATTTACAGAATTTCTTTATAATGGGACTGTTGTTTACCAAACAGTAACGATCCAATTATGATCCACTGTTTTGAAATCATAAAAGTATAGACAAACCTGCCTAAGACGCAGAAACTGGGGGTAAGTGAGTACTTCTCAGTACTTGCAGAAAGTATTTCTTAAAAATTGCCCGGGGTTGGCTGTTTTCTGACTCTTTTACCTGGGCTTCCTTGATTAACTGCTTCCATGTGGTGGTTCTGTCTATTTCCAAGTCCCCCTTCATGCAATATATATGATAATAGATGATAATCCAAATGCTGTGGATTTGACAATTGTAGATTCTTTATTTTCCCTGAGTGTATTATGGCTCATGTTCTTTGCTTCACATGACTTTGGTATTTTCACACTTTCAATTGGTCTTTTTCCTAACAAATTTAGATTTTAATTTTTTTTTAAATTTCAAAACAGAACCCATTTTTTTTAATTATTCATAGTATTTGAAGATAGAAAGATTTGAGCTCTAATTAAAGTTGTACTAACAAAATATTTATAAAGCAATAGTAGGAAACAGGCCCTCCATCAGCTAGTTATAAAGAAAAGCTGGAAAGACAAAGGAGGAAGAGTGAGAAAACTTCATGGACTCCCTAACTAAACTTCATGTTTCTTCCTAACATCTCACCTAAAATTTCCCCTCTTTCAGTTTGCACCATTATTCCTTGTCCTTTCACTACAGTTCCTGACTAAGAGTCCCACTTTGGCTTCCCTGTCGGGGGTTTTGCTTCCTTCCTCCATCCCACCACTTTTCTATTGTTTCTTTCCACCTTCATCATTCTATTGCCTTTTACCTTATCTACTTTGGTCACTTTCCCTGTCAGAAATTCTCATTCTTTTGAATATTTATTCCATATCACAAACAAGAAATTACAGTGATCTAGATAGAACCACTAAAGTCAGAGTGTATTGCAGAAACTGGGCAGGTTGTAAAATCAATCAGCTTTTTATTTTCCTTCCTGTTCCTTTTGTATTTTCTTTCCATTCTTCCTACTGTATTCTTCACTTTCCATTTCTTCTGATTTCCCATCATTACCACAAAAGTAATTTCCCTGTCTGAAAGTAAACCAGGCAGCATTAGTGAGCTCCTTTGCTGGACAAAAGATAAAGGAAAACATAAAATCTGTGCTATAAGTACCTTCAAAAAGACTTGAAAGCATTAGATTTGATTGGTTTGACCTGTGGTACAAGACAATGTATCTAGACAGCTCTGACAGCCTTCATGTACATAGACAGTCAGTCAGTCTATCTCCTATGTTCTCTTCTTTATTTGTCATCCAGAAATCTTCTGTTATTTGAAATAAAGGTTTGATGGAGGTACCTTCAATCCATTCAAACAAAGCTAGCAGAAAATATAAATAATATTTCAACTGTGAAACTAGCACTAATTCCTCCCTCTCTTCCTTGCCTGTCATCTTGCAGTGGAGAAAGTGGTTCTGGGAAGACTGAAGCCTGCAAACAGATAGTGAAACACCTCACTTGCAGAGCCAGCTGCAGCAGAAATACCTTTGATACAAAGATAAAACATGTAAGTAGCATTCCGACCACTGTGTGGAATGAAGTAACACCTTGGCCTTTTGGATAGACAGAGATATTTGAAATGTATGGAAAAAGGTGTCAGCTCTGTAGAGATTCATAAATGGCTTGTTTTCACCTTTGAAGTCAAAGAAAGTTTTTTTCCATGAATGGGAATGGGATTAAGCTCACATTGATCTGATAAGAAGACTCTCCAAAGTGGAGACAGTTTTGTTTCTATGTTTTGGTCACTTTGAAAATCAGTATTGCAGCATATATCACAATTTCTGTGATAAGGAACTGTTTTCTAAACATAAAATTAATTGCCTTCAGTAAATAAATAAATAAATTTGCCTGTATGGTACTTGCTGGACAGTATAAGTGTTGAGACATCTGAAGTAATCGTATGCAAGACAAACTGCAAACTTGCAGGAAAACTACAAGGGTTGAATGAAGTCATATGGCTCAATATCTGCATGCTAAATATATTTAAGAAACAAGTAAGAGTTCTGAATTTTTGTTCAGTCATATTTAATTTCCAAAATATGGTATATGTTTCCATGTACCCATATTTAATTCCCTAGAAAGGTTCACACTGACATTTTAAATTATGCTGAACCCTGGATTGCCAATTCAAGTTCTTTATAGAAATTACCTTTCCTGATGAAACTTCTCACCTGTGATATTAACTCAGACAGCTATCAATGGGTCTTAATGGAGTTGGAAGAGCATTATCAAATTTTGGTTATAGAAAGATCCTTGAAAAGTAGCTTAGATAGGATATTTGAGTTTAGATGGTAAATGTATCAGATCTCACCCATAGGAAATAGAGTAGAAATTCCAATTTAGTTGCTTTTTAAGGTGCCTTAATGAACAGAGCTGTCTGGATTCATTCCTGCTGCAGTTGTGCATAGCACCATTAAATTAATAAAGTCGCACAGGTTAAAGCAAGTGCTGAATTAGTCTAAAAGCAAATGCATCCTAAACATCACTACTGGAGTGGAACTGGAACCAAAACTTGGCTGACTAGTTTTCTGCTGCCACCTACTGCACAGACATCTGGTTTAATTAATAATTGTGAATGGTTTAATTTTTAGAGCTTCTGTGCCACTCCACAGACCTCTTCCCTCCCCAGCTGGTTCATCCAGCTTCATGAAAAGAGTGACGTCTGAACAAGTGCATATGCACCACATTGCTATCAGCTTCAAGGATGCATAGAGGAAGGTTCTGAAGGGAATCTGTCAGAGTGTAAGGAGTGTAAGCAACAAATTATACACAAAGAAGCTAAATACAATGGCTGTGACCATGAAAGCCTAACATGGAAATGCATTAGTGAGACATGCCATAAAAATGTCTGAAACTGTATTTTTCGCTCAGTTTTTCACTAGTATAATCCTGAAATAATTCTATTTGGAATCAATAATTTATGCCATTTCTGACATTATATAAAACTTGTAAATTCCTTTGTTGTGGTATTAGTATTGACTGACTGTAGCCTCACAAGCTGCCAAAGACTTTAATATTTTTACCAAGTATGCCAGCTCCAGGAATATGACTCCAATCACTCCTATCCAAACTACTGGTAGGAGCACAGCTCATATGTGAACCTTTCACTTAAAACTTCCACTATTCTGACATTGCTTTTTTGGAATATATTTGTTTTGAGCTGTCTTACTTTAATTTCTATTTTGGAAAAAAACCTGCCAAGTATGGTTTTAAATTCCAAGATGAAAAATGGTCTTCTTTTTTTTCCCCCATTTAATTATCACAAGCAAACCTCACAGATTTTTCTTGAAATATCATCCTTTTTATTTCCTCTCTTTTTACTTCTTTAATATTGTTTTGCAGGTAAACTGTATTTTGGAGGCCTTTGGACATGCTAAGACACCCTTGAATTATTTTTCCAGCTGTTTTATAAAGTATTTTGAACTACAGTTTTGTGAGAGAAAAAAAACATTAATTGCAGGTAAGTATTATTTAATCTGTAAATTTCAATGTCACGCTCAGAGTGTTAGATCAGAGATCCCAGTGTGCCATGCACAGAATTGGACAGCAAGGGCTTCAAAGTACATGAAAGAGGCCAGGAGGGTTAGGGAGTGTCAGAGGAAGAGCTTTCACAGCCTGTGAATTGATCACTTGTCAGTAGTGTGCAGTGCCCTGTTCTAAGCAACCACAAGGTGGCAGGGAAAGACAAGAAACAAATTGACAACAGCAATTCCTCATATTTCCCAGGAGGTCACGTTTCATTTTATTTCACAGATCAACAAACTGAGAGAGCTGTGTAGTGCAACACTGTGAAGTAAGAGTGAAAAAGGGATTAAGTTGTTAACTTGTGCATTTGTACCTAGTATTGTATTGGGTATTTTAAGTATCCCTTAAATTAGTGAGTAATATAATCTATTTAGTAAAAAAAAACCCGAACAACAACAACAAGAAAAATCAAGAAAAAACTAAAAAAAAAAAAAACAAGAACAAATATATCCTGTAGTACTGAAATTAGAAGTAATTTATTAGAGATTAGAGCTTTTTTTAAACAACTAGGGACCATATTGAGTTTATTCTTCTTAGCAGCAAGACAGTGTGAAATTTGTTCCTGCTTTAGGAGTGAGTTTTCTAATCCCTAGTAAGCATTCTTTCATTTCTGGTCCACATGGGTCATCATAAAGCTACTCACTGTCAAAGCAAGGTATGTCTGCAGAAACAACTACACAGTTTCCTACTTACACTGTTCCCGGATAGAGAAGTTGTATGGCAAGACACAATTTTGTTCCAGGTAAATTAGATTCTGTTAGATAAGCATTTCCAAATCTACTCTTTTTTTATAATTTTAAATGTGTTCATGCTTTCTGAAGAGTTTGCTAAAAAAATATTTGGAAATAGTTCCAATCACATTTTCTTGAGACACTTCACTATACTTTAGAAAATAGATAGTTTCTTCAAGGGAAATGTCACACATGGGAAATTACTAACACTTTTTTCTGGTTTGTTTTATAATGAGTGTAGGATAATTGCAAAGGAAGTTCAAAACTAAAAATGTGTGATTTTGTTTTTCATTTATAAGCTCTTATGGGAGGAATGCAAAATTAAATATACGTTAGCATGGACTGAAGAGCATCTCAGTTCAGTTTGTAAAAATAAACCTCAATCCCTAAAGCTAAAATTTTATAGACCCTTTGTATTGTACATATTTTATTTTAGTATATTGTGTCTGCAGGGACATGAGTTTATGAACAGCTTTACTCAGAACTGACAGTTTAATTCATAGCCACTGCCTGTGACAGGATCAGTTAAACAGGTTCTTGTGTCAGTCTTGTGGTACACTAATTCTGTAGTTTTTTGATTCTCAAGCCATAGGCATCAAATGAGAAAATGTAGGGGTAGTCAGGTCAATTCAAAAATATAAACAAATTACTTATCTACCCTACTATTCCCCAATTATTTAGGAATTGAATCAATTTTTCTTACCAACTCTAAGGTTGGCTAAAATTACATAATTTACGGTCAAGAGAGACATGCCTTGCTGCAGCAGTAGAAATGTGTTTTATGTTTCTGAAATTTGCAATTGATCCTGCTGTTTGATTTGCATCGTAAGTGTTGCCATTTCTCAGCCACTGCTAAGCATCACATCTGAATGAAATTGTCCCAGGTTTAGACCACCATAAATGAGAAAAGAATAATGCATGTTGTCTTTAGCAGGTTTAAATTCCACCCAGGCATACTTTGTATATATTTGCAAGATCATTTGCAGCAGTATTTACTGTCTTGCACTATTTAAACATAAATGAATAATTTAAATATGCAGAGCACCTGATTTTGCTGAGCCATGAATTTATAACTCATTGATACTAATGGGGCTAAATATGTCTGATTTGTAAACAAAAACCCAAGTGACACTAGACTGCTTCCATCAAAGGGTTTAGGTGGTTTAAACTCCTCCACAGGTACACATTACAGGTGGAGATCCAGAACAATTTGCTGAGGCAGGGATATGCAAAGTACATGTGCACGCTTTTATTACAGAGGGCGAGCCCAAGGTGGCACTCCTTGCGTTTTGAGTGGACACCAGTGAAATTTGTGACAGCTTCTTTTCATGCTGAAGTTCTTTTAGACCCTGGAAATGCTCTGACTTTTATCACAAGGTTTATTCTTCTAGCAGAAAGTACAACATACCTAAATAACAGAAATGTTCCCCATAATTTTCATCATTAGATTTGATTTGTTCTTTAGCATAAACTGTATTTATGCCACAATGGTTTGAAAACAAGGATGGAGAGTTTTAGTGTGGTTGTACACAAAGCAGTACAGATATCTGAAGAGGTTTTATGTAACAAAAAGTTTTATGTTAGAACAAACACTTAGAATAAACTGCAGGCCAGTGATTTCATTAAGTTTCTAAAATAAATTAGTTTTTGAGTTCTTACTCAAAGACTGATCTTCTGGCAAAAAACCAGTATCATTCTGAGTGAATTATTAACTACCACTACATAATAGTAGAAGACTGATTTTTTTTTTCCCCCCCCAAAATGGTCCTTCAGGTAAGTTGATGTAATTCCTTAGGTGAAAATGAATGCCTCTATAAATTTCCTCAAATTACTCAAAAAGAAACTTAAGAGGAAAAAAAGTCTGAAAAACTTATTCTCCAGGTTTTCTGCTTTGCTTTTCAGGCATTGATTTTCTCAGTCTTCACTTTTTGAAAAGCAAGGACTGATTTTTTTTTTTTTTTTTTTTTTTTTGAGTTACATTGAAATGGACTGACAAATGTTTTTTTGTCTTTACAAATAGCTGTGTTTAGGACAGCATGTTTTTGAGAAGGAGCAATGTAGTTTCTAAGAATGCATAGCTGAAAGACAGATTTCACTGGCCACACTAACACATAATCTGCTTGCTGACTGTGTAGCTGCTGAGTAGATCAAGTGAGCTGTTAAAGGAAGTATACATTTGTTTGTGCCTGTAAGCACAATTACCATGGCACAAAAACGACAGACTTTGCTTTGGAACTTTATAAATTTTCTCCCATTTATTTCACACACAGATTAATAAACATATTTCACTTTGCAGAAAAGCATACTACCACGATAATTTTCTTTATGACTCTTAGCACTATTAAGATAATGCTCCCTTTGATTCTTGCTGATTGGAAGCTTGGCTTTTCTTAACAGCTCTTCCCACTGCTGGAGATGCTAGTTGAGATGGAATGTATTTAGCCTTATTAAAGTGCAGGTAACTTGAAGTACTTGGAAAGGGCTGAATTAATTTGTGTCATCTGAATAAGTGATGTTGCTCATCATTAAAGTTAAATGATAGATGACCTTTGGTAACATTTTTCCTGCTTGTATTAATCAATGAATGTTAAAAACACCTGAAGTGGTAGTTATAAAAGCCTTAGTGAAAAATATTGCGCACAAAAATGTGATTAAAGATTTGCAGTGAGCTCTTTTCAAATTAATTGATGGTTGTATTAGTTTTACTGTGAAATAAGTTACAAGCACAATAAAAGACAGAAATCATCCTTCAGGTTCATCTATTTTGTTTTATCCTGTAGAAATGACAGCCAGGTAATGATTGATTCTGATGAAAGTGTGTGTCTGGGCCAGTCCTGCCATGATTGCATTACTTCAATTTATAATGTGTTGCAAAGTTACTGGAGCCAGAAACACACATGATTTCCCAAGTGTGCTTTTCTACTTCCCGTACAGGTTTGGGTTTTTTAGTTTTTTCTGTAGTGTAGCAGCAGAGAATTAGATGGACGATACACAATTTCTCATAATATTGATTCCATAATAGCAGTTCACTACTACATTTTGTAGGATGATTAAATGGGCCAGATCATGTTTCCTTGCTTCAGCAAGTCAGATGTACAACTCTTCTCTGTCAGTCCTACTGTCTCTTAGCCAGAGTCCCAGGCATGGTTCTGGTTGCCAGCACATGTCAGGACATGTCAGTGCTGTTACACAAAGAAAGCGTAGAGGATGTCCCTGGCTAATATACCACTGACCTTCTGTACTCCTTAACTGGGATGTGTCCAGGATAGTTTGGCCTGTGAAGAGTAGTTCTTTGAGACCCTGCATAATTGTACTTAGTTCATTGACAGAATTTAGCTGCTGAGGCCTTTCTCAAAACAATATGTTCAAGATTCACCCATTTCATTTCTCTCCCATCTACACTGTCTTTCAGCAGTATTCTCAAAGGCTGTGTTCCCTCATATACACAATTTCAAGTAACCTCAGGTTTGCTGTGTTTATTTTAACAGTATAAACAGAAACTTAAAGAACTTCAAAAGATAAGTGGAATTTAAAATAAAATGACCAGACAAATACAGATGACACAGCAATAACCTAGCAGTGGACATTAGCAATTGTATGGTGACAGGAACTGACATTCTGCCTGCTGGCCTAATGCCTCATTAGGCTGATGCAACTACCTCTGATACACACTCTCATTCACCAAATTGTTTCACTTTGCATTAGGAAACACCTTTGAGTCTAAAACTGGTTCTGAAAATATTGCTTTAATTGCAGCCAGCTTAAAAAAAAGTAAAAAAATGAGAAAAATTCTAAAAAGACACGAGTGGCATGCATTTAGAGAGCGTACTTGTTGTGCTGCAGGATGCAGGTACCAATATTTACAAGGACTATATGTTCAAGAACTACTTCCAGTTCATGAAGAAAGGAATCATGAATGAATTGGTTGAAAGCCAGGCTGTGGGAAACTATAGTTTAATATTCTCATCTGCTTACTGGGTTCAAAAATGTAGGTCGTCTGTTGATGAGACGTACATCTTATGCTCTAAATTCAAAAGCCATTTCCACGGCAAAGATGCTTGCAAAGACTCTCTGAAAGCTCTGCCGTACTGCAGATATTGAAAAGCGTAGAGGTGCAGCAAAATGGATTGTGTCCATGTGGTGGAGGTGCTCAGTTGTGTGTGAAGAGAAGAGCTTCTGGTCTTTGCACCACAGCTAGTATTTAAGTAATGAGATAAATTATGCCAGCAGCTGGGTAAATGGGAACTGGAATTAGGTTTCCAATTACCAGAAAGTCCCTGACCTCTAGCTGCAGTTGGACATTCCCTTGTTCTCTTAGTCTCTTGCATCTAGAATCACATGGTGGTGTACTCCCAGGGGAGAGCTCAAGAGTAGCCTGCCCAAAACAGTGTCTCTTCATGGGTATCTCTAAAATGCCTGTTATCTTCTGAACAGATAAATCCATCTGAGGGCTCAATATTTCCTTTGCTCCTGTGCTTTGCCTCTTTCAGAATCTTAGTGGGCCTGAGGTTATGTATGATCCTGTAAGCTGTTTTTCTGTAGTCAAATCTCACTCAGATTCATCCTCCTTCACCTTCTTCCCCACACTGCTGATTAACATGGCTTCTCATTTATTCAGGTCATCACAGCTCTTCTGAGATGCCCATGTATCCCCAGGCTCAGGTCAGTGAGCTTGTTGAGAACCTGTTCTGCAGAGGATTTGTCTCTGTAGCCATGTAAAAGCTAGGTGGTTAATCTAAATCTATGTTCTTGATTACCAGCAGAGAAAGAAAAAATGCTTCCAAGTGTGTTTTTTCAATAGGTCTTGAATCTCTCTTCCATCTTTCTGTTAGGAAGGACAGCATAGATGCCAGTGCTCAGATGGCTACGTTTTGGTGAGATGACTAATAGCTTGTTTCTTAGAAAGTCTTGCCAAATACAGCAACTGGTACAAATCAACATCAGTATCTTCAAAACTAAGTAATTTTGGTGGTAATATCAAACAGTAAGTAAATGTGGCAATATGTTTGTTCCATCAATTCTAATGGAGTTAGGGGTTTGTATGTGATTTGCATAGAAAACCATGGGAGTATAAATGGTAATATATTCTATATGCTCCTCTCAGATAATTTTTTAAGAAACATTGTTTATTCTTAACTGTTACAATGGTAAATGGTTTAAGATATTTAAGTTTAGAACAATCAGTATAATGATGAATTTATGTGTTTGTTTCTTAATCAGCTAGAATTTATACATACATGTTGGAGAAGTCTCGTGTTGTTATCCAGCCTCTCAACCAGAGTAATTTTCATGTTTTTTACTTGATGATGGATGGATTGTCTGCTGAAGAAAAATACACCCTGTACCTCAGTAATTTATCTGCACACAGGTAGGAAAACAACGTTATATTTACTATTAATAGTTTTTTATATTAATGTCTCTCTGCTATTGAGGTCTTTCTTCCAATAGCTAAAATTTTTCTAACTTTTGAATGACTTCTGAAATAATTTATTATGGAGCACTTGCTCATGAGGATTTAGTTCTGAAATACATATATAGTCTCTTAACAAGATCAGTTTTCTAT
This sequence comes from Vidua macroura, assembly GCF_024509145.1. NCBI lineage: Eukaryota > Metazoa > Chordata > Aves > Passeriformes > Viduidae > Vidua > Vidua macroura. Next base: position 23,871,411 of record NC_071572.1, read on the forward strand.
CCATTAATATTGTTGCCTTAAATGAGAAAGAGAAATTTATTAGCAATTTTTCTGTCTTCTGTGGGCTAAAGTAGGTCTATTGTTTTTGGTTTTTCCCTGGTGAAAATTTTGTTTCTTAAGGTAAAAACTGTTTTATTTATTTATAATTTTCTTAGGGAATATGTTGATTTTGATGAAATGTCACTTAATGTAACTGATATCTCCATTTTCATGTTGATACTTTATATAAAATTCATAAGAACAGAAACAAAAGTTTTGACTGCTTTGAACCCAAGGATAGGATTCAACACCCAGCACCTAAAATTATGTCTTTCTGTATGACTCCACATGAGCTGGTTGTCTTGGCTCCCATTTGCAGTCAAAGGAGATTGAGTCCCTGCTCAGCTGTACAAAGACTTACAAATGTGGTTCAGCTCATCTAAAGCACACAGCTATATGTGTCTTCATAAACTGTGCTGATTACGTCGTCTTTAATAGTAAGAGCTTAAATATAAAGAGCTGAATATAGACACCCAAATGTAGCATGTCTAAGACTTAATATACTCCAAATGTTTACTATAGGAGGAGGTTTTGGGTTTTTTTTCAGGAAATTTTGTGATTTTCTCAGAATTTATTAATTCTGACTGTTTTAGAATGAAAAAATATTCATTCCTCCCTTAGCTAATTTGCATTTTACTCTTCACTCTTTTCTAAGTGTCACTGAAATGAGAGAAGGCTATTTAGTATTAATGATCTTCTCCTAAACTAACTACCTTTGAAATGAGTATAATGACTAACTGTAAAAAGACCTATAGTAATTAAAATTATGTAAGAAGAATGTTTTCAGGTTTTCATATCTAAATCTTTTTCCCATGGATTTTTTTTTCTCAACTTTTTCATTTTCCAGTCTGGCTAGTTACTTGACTAAAATAGCAGTTCTAGATTTAGGACCTGTAAATAGAAAGACATCACATTAATTTTTGTAGATAAAAGCTTCGTTGATTATGACTTTTTTCTTAGATGGAAGTCTTCTGACTACCATTGTTTGGTAATGTTTTAAGCTGTTACCATTTCTGTATTATATAGAATAGCACATAGCACCAGCTCTGAAGAAACCTCAGGTTAAATTCTTGTGCTAAAAGTGATTCACTTCAAAGCAGGGAGAAGAAGAGTTAAATTCCATATTTTAAATTGTTTGAGGACTTTGAAGACCAAAAGTATTCTAAGTTCCTGCTGATTACTTTATTTCTCTTCTAGCATAAGTTGTTTGGAAGCACTCATTTTGTTCAGAAAATGAAATAGTTTGAAGTCCCTTTGCAAGAAGGTCAGACAGAAAAGAACTTAATGTAAACCTCAATAATTAGATTTATATGAACAAAGCTTTATCTGATAAGATATCTGATAATCATCCAAAAAGAACAAAACAGTATTTCTAAGTAGATGTCTGAACATTGCAGTACCAAAGCTTTAGAAGTAATTTATAGCGGAATATTTGCATAAACCTGCTTTTATCAATAAAGCTTTGCTTTGCCTATGTAGAGTAGATTGTATCTTGCATTATTGAGAGTGTTTGGGCCAAATTTTTCTTACCTTAAACCCCTGAGTGCAGTACTTCATTGAGCTAGATCTTTCTCAGCTGATAAAGTTAAATTAGGAATTAATTTCTACTGCATCAAACTTACTCATGAATCAGGAAAGCAGGATCTGGCCTCTTTTATAAGCTCATTATTTCTGGCATAGTCAAATTTTGATGAGATCACATAATCTGGTAACATCCATAAGTGATTTTTAAATGTTTTCTTTGAACAAGTGTAATCTTGTTTCAAATAGTAAAATTAACTAGATAACAGGCCTTTTAAAACCTTTGGCAGGTTGTTTCTGCCCAGTTGTTTTTTTGATAATTTTTCTGTTCCTCTTCACATTGCTTAATATTGCATTTTTATGTAGAAGATTCAACAATCTTAGTAAATAATGGCTATTAAGATCACAAAGTAACCCTATTTTAACATTGTTTTCTTAAGGCATTGCAATGTAAGAAATAAGATGTAGCATAGATTTTTTAATTCTTATATTAGATAAAAGTACCTCAAATATTTAAAGTAATTTTGTCAACATGATGCTGCAAAAGATGAGATGTAGATTGTGTTTTATATAATATATAATCCTGGACTGAGAGTTAATGTAAATTTCTTAAAGGGGAAATCCCTCCCTTTTGGAATCACTAAGAATCTCTGTAAGGCTGGGGTGTCACCCCATCGTCATGGGGAAGTTGTTTGGTTGTAAATCTCTGCTGTTTGGTGTTATCCTGAGAGGGAGCTTGCGCTCAGGAAGTTAAATATCTGTTCTTGCAAGCATTGTAATTGCTGAGGCATCATGTGAGGACAAATAGCTGCACACTTTCTATTCAGCTTACATACAACTAGGATCGCAAAGTAGCAAAAATTTAATCTACATAGGGAAGGATTTGAATGAATACATCTCCCATCGTATCTGCATGTGGATCATGATGGATAAAGACAGAAGTAATTGCTGTAAGGTAAGATCATTTTTCAAGATTGAGCAAGGGAAGCATGTCAGAAATGAAGAGAGAGTCTCAAAGGGGAAGTAGAGGCTTTTTGATTGACAACTACTCCTGTGTGTTCATTATATTCGGAAATTGATTTTTATCAGCAGATGGTCGATTGAAAACTTCCAAAATTTCTATTAATTTACTGTGTTTCAAGAACTCTAGGACTTTTTATCTTGATGATGATAATTATGTGTAATACAGAGACATTAGCAATTTTAAATTATATTCTCAATTTGCTCTTGATTTGCTCTGGATTACATTTTTTATTCTGGGTGCAGATTACACCAGTCCATGACTGTAAGCTTTACTTTTGTGGTCTCTGAAGTTTAGCTTCACAAAAATAGCATGTACTAGCTTTTCTAGCATGTTTAGCTTTCCCTCATAGTTACTGTAGGTGCTAACTTAGCGATGAATCTTGCAACCAAGGTGAAACAGAGAACAATAAGAGAAGTGACAGTGGTGATAGATCAATTTGTAAATGATCTTCAACACTTGTGAAGAAAGGATTGGAAAGAAAAGAAAAGATCATAGCAATAGGAAAGAAAGTATTTTGGAAAAATCTTCCAGAAAATAAGTAGAAAGTTCTGCTTTTGTTGCTTTGGGCCAATTGCTTCATATTAGTATTTCTATTTCAAAGCTGTGGCATATAGAACAATGTAAGAATGTCATTGTGTAATGTATATGTAAGATACTCAAACATACTGTTATTAAAAATCATGTCTTTATATTTGTATATTTATATTTAAAAATATAGCTTAAGGCCACTTAACTCAAGAAAATTATTTCAGAAAAGATGGTAGGTTTGAGACCTGTTCAACTTGATGTTGTCATTTTCAATTTAAATAAGGTTTCTACTTCTCCTAATTCATTGTGCTGTAAAAACAAGTGAATAACTTCAAGCAGAGGAAAATGTTATATACACATTCATGCAAGCGGAACTGTGGTCAGGGCATGCACTTTTTGTATTTGCATTATCAAACTGCTGTTCCCAGATGTGTAAAACTTTCCTTTCTCCCATAGAACAATGCTGTGCACTGAACTGTGTGTTCTCTCTGCCTGTGATGTTTCTCACAGTCCTTAAAAAGCAGTGAAGCTCTTCTGCAACAACAGATGTAGATCAGTTCATGGAACTGATGTACCTTCTTTTACAGTTTTTCAGTGCAGGTGCCCACTTCACTCTCAATAAGAAAACTTGAATTTAATATATAAAGGAGTAATTTTAGTAAAGTGATTGATTTTTTTGTTAAAGTCTAAACTAATCTGAATCTTGATCACTAAGGAAATAATTTCCCATTCTAAATTATAAGGCTGGTCTTCAAAAAAAAAGGCTTAAAAATTAGTGTGCTAGAGTGAATGAAGTAGAAAGATCCCAGTAAAGAGAGCCTTACATATGATTTTTTCTGTGTTTCCAGTCATCATCTTTTCTAACAAGCACTAATACAATGTGTTCAAAATAATGATTATTCTAGTAACATCCATATTGATCCCCACTCCTCCTTTCCCTTACATATAAGAGCCAAAGATGTGAATTTTCAAGAATGTGAGTATCCAGTTACCACAGATTTCCTCTTTTCAATACACTCAGGTGACAGTCTCTCTATTTTCTAGCTTCTGTAGATATGGATCACGAAGACATTGCACATTTCCATACCTTTTCTCTTCCTTTTCTTTCCTTGTATCTTTGGATGCCTTTTTCTTTTCTTTTCCATCCATTTGATTAGGTTCTCATTTAAAGCGCAACAGAAAGAAATGATAATCTTGAAACTACCAGTTTTTCAAACTTGTGCTATTTGTCCACAAACCTTGCTGGGGTAGTCCAACAGTCAATTCATAGAGAAAAGCTGTAGGGGTTTGGGTGTTTTTTTTTTTTTGTTTTGTTATTATTTGGGGTTGTTTCTTTTATTTTGGTGCTTGTTTTTCTGTTTGGGGGTTTTTGATTTGTTTTGTTGGTGTGTTTTGTGTTTTGTTATTTATAAATTTTCCCCACATAATCAGATAAATATGCATTTTAGGAATGTTCCAGTCCTCTGATGTTTCCATTCTCTTTCCTTGTAGTCAAGCCTAATAAATATTTTTTTTTTCTTATGCATATTGACTTTTTTTAAACTTTCAGTACGACCACAAGCTCAGTTCACAGAGGTGATTACACAGGACCATTCTGATCCCTTTGCTTCACAGTTTGCTTGATGCTGATATCTGTGTATGATGACTAGAGGAAAATCCAGGCATTAGGCTTAAGTTACAAAATTAGGTGGATTGATTTAAGTGTTTTGAATGGAACAGCTAGATCTGTAAGAGTTACATCAGATTTTCCCATCCTGCTGAAATGATAATTTCTATGGGAAGTGCCAAGTTATATCACTTTATCAAACTGCTGTTAGACATTGTGCAATGAAACTCAGCATAAGATACTACCAAAAATCTGAGTCTAGCCCAAATAAAGCCTAATGTTGAGTCTCCCTGGTTGAGGATCAACTTAGTTTTAAAATCTTGCTGACAGAAACTAAAGCTCTAGACTATCAGGAAATTGGAATTAATTGTATTTAATTTTAGAAGAAGGGTAAAGATGATACTCAGAGGTTCCTCTGTTGTATTCCACTTTTGCATATGGGCAGTGTCAGCACAGGAGGAGAGGGAAGCTGTGGCAGGATATATTAGGATCACCATCACTGCACCTGAATGGTCATGAAGATGAAATCCTTCTTCCAAAGAGACCTTCTTCTAAAGATCTTTTAAATTTAAAACAAGCATTCCAATTCTGGTTGAAAAAGTAAAGTTGTAATTTTTTTGTTAATGTTTTGTACAGATTTTCCTGTCCTAACTTGATTACGTGCAGCACATTCCTTTTCTCTGAAAATCTTGCATTTTAAGTACATTAACATTTATGAAATAATGCAGTGATACTAGTAGCTCAAGCTGTGTACTGTAGCATGCCAAGAGAGCAAAGGGTACACACTTGACAATCAAAGAGCACACTTGACAATCTTTCTAAATAATGTGGTAGCATGAAGATACAGTTTCAAACACATGGAAGATTTCAAAAACAAGAGAGTTAGGTCTAAGTTATTTTTGCTGGAATTTGTTTCAGTACAATAAGTGAATATGGATAGGTGAAACCCTTAATAAAATAGAAAATAGTTTGGGTTGTTTGTTGTTTTTTTGTTTTCTTAACTGCATGATAGCAAATCATATAAAAAGTATAAACTTCCATCAGTTTACATCTTCCTGATAAGATTTACTTATATTTCATCTGTCTAGTGAAAAGCTTTAACTGTGAGCATTTGTTTCTTGACTATCTTCATGCAATGCTACCATGAAAACCTGATTTACAATGAGTAGTACTATTTTAAGGGCAAGATTTGTACATTCTGAATGTAATGAGGCAATTCCATTTACTTAGGTTCCAGCAAGGTCTGACAGTTAAACTAAACCAGGCTAGTTATCAGGGAGGTAATGGGGAGAAATATAAAACAGATCTATTTTTCTGAGATTCTGGAGCAGATTTAAACTTGTTTCAGTGAGTTAAATATCTAAGTAATGTGGAATATTTTCAATGTCAAAAGAATTGTCTAAATTTTATCTGTTGTCTTTTGTGCTTTGCTTGTTTACTTTGCTGTTTACCATGTATTCTTTTCCTATCTACACTGTATTTACTGATGTCTGAATTTTTAAATTTTTTTTCTTTTTTGAGACTGAATCACATTTACTGCATGTAGGTCATATGCATATTCCAACAAAATGTGCTTTCACATTGTTCTTTTTAATATTTTTCCCTATCTTCTTATAGGACAGAGGTTTCAGCCTCCAGTTCCCATTTATTTCAACTGATAATAGTCTTTATCCCAATGGTCCTACTTTCTTCAATTTTCCTTTGTTTTCCTTATTCATGCAGGTTTTCTGAGCAAATAGTGCTCATGAGTTTATTTAACTTGGTTTATTATTTATGTAAGCAGGAATTGAAACAAAAGGAATGTTTATGGTTTTTTTGAGGTTTTTTTTCCTTAGCCTCTTTTCTTCTCTTATTCTTTTTTTGAAGGTCAGACTCCATTAATCTCTTGGACCATGATCTTCAAGTGTCAGTTTTGATCTTTGCAATTCAGAGAAGGAAGTGTGTAGAGACAACACCAAATGACTGATGTGTGTGATTTGTTATGCTGGATAGTAATAATCATGACTAACTCAGTTTTATTGAGGATGGACACCAGAAACTATACTATATGTTGTATTAAGATACAGCTTCAAGTTTCAAAGTGATATTGATTGACTAGAACTAATATTATCTAATTCTAATGTAGCATTTCACAATACGTATTTTCAGATATATCTGAGATTAAAAAATAGAACAGAGTGTAAGTTTGGAGATTTTTTTTTCATTTAATATTAATTTCTAAAAAAGAGTATTCGAAAATATTGATTTTTTTTTTTTTTTTTACTCTGTGGTCTAATTAATCTCATTTTACTTATTTGTGTACTTCAGTTCTGTTCAGCTAACTTTTAGGCTTAGTCTCATATTTTAGGCTTAGACTGCTATATTTTTATGAAAACTAGATGTAACCCAAAGGAGCCTATTAGCATACAGTAGCTAAGAGTTTTTTTGGTGTTTTTTAGCTGGGGAATTATGATGGAATCATAAAGATGGTCTAGACTAAATCTTCCTACTTAAGATCATCACTGTGCATGTTAATATTCAGGAACAACTGACAATATTGTCAGTGTTGAAGTTAATATACAGTTTGTTTCTGAAAATTGACAACCTTTCCTCTATCTCAAACCCCCTTTTTGTGAGAAATTTGTCGATAGTTGTGTCCTACAAGATACATTACTAGGAGGTTGGCATTGCAATTACAGAATATATAATCAGGATCAAATCTTAGGTTTTTGAAACAAAACTGAAATGTTATTTATCTGCTTTATTTTGCAAATTAAGTGGTTGTTTTTCTATTTGCAGATTCCTACATCTCATACATAAGGTATACCTCTATATTAATTTTATTTCACAATATTTGTTTTGAGTATCTAGCTGTGCAGTTGTTTTGAGTGGTTCATCCTGAATTCAGGGTTAGTTACATACACACCTACACACTTGCATTCTAATTACATGTCAAGATATCCAAAGCATTCTTCTTCTTGAAAGCAGAAACAACTTAGCTTTGGATTTTAATGATTAATTTATTTATTCCAGTTTTGACATTAGCAGCTTTTAATGTTACTGCTTTATTCCCAAAGGATACTTTAAAAAATCATACCTCCAGTGATGTTTAACAAACATTAACTTACTTAAAATTCAAGAAGAATTTTTATTTAGCAAGGTAAAGGTAGTAAAATTGCTCTGAGACAGCTCAGGGTCTTTGTCTGAGGTCCCAAGTGTAATTGTTATTTGTCTGGCTTTTGGAATAAATGCTGTAGAAATTCTGCTTTGTTCAAGAGTGCAAATCCGAAAATCATATTCCTTTAGGTATTTTCTTTCATTTGATGTTAACAATCCCCTCTTCATTGTATTACTCTTCACATATATTGATTGACTAGTGGCAGAGGATGTTCATTCCTCCACTGGCAGACTCTGAGAGGCAAAGAAATCATTCATTTTGATTACCTCTCTTTCCAACAATTTTTTTTCTCTCCATCATAACTCTAACAAGCTGAACCTATAAAACTATGTGTAAATGAACACATGATGTTTTCTCAGGAATGAATTTTACATTTATAGTGGTATAGTGGAGTCAAGGCACTCTTCTTTGTATTTCTGTGTTTTCCTTAATGAACTTAGATATCTGATAATATTTGGTAAGTTACATTCCCTTGGTGTCAGTTTGGAATAGAAAAAATTGCATCAGACCATATAAAAGTGATCTGGATTTTGCCTTTTTATTGCTTTAATCAGTTTACTTTTGCACGTTTAGTTTTATTCCACAAACTTGCATTTACATCATTTGACTGGCATTGATACCATTTGATATTTACTTGATTTAGAGAGCTTTGTCTTTCTTGTCTTCTTTGGTATGATATAGAAACAGGTGCAAAAAATAGAAGAATATTCTGTCTTTCATGTCTGTGGCATGGCATGAAAGATGAAGAATAGGAGGCAAGAAAAAACTGAAATGTATTTAATTCAAAAGAAAGAAACAAACTTGGTAATTAAGAGCAGTGGGATCTTTAGAGTCTACTGAACACATCTGTCTTAATTTTAGCAGAAAATTATACATACAATAAAACATTGTTTAGAATAAATTGCTTTAAATGGGGAAAAGCAAGTGTAAAAATAAACATAACGTGCACCCAGATGATTCTCCAATTTGTTGTGAATTCTGTTGATGAGTATCTTACACCTTAAAGTTCCTGGGCCAAGTTCAACCTTTTGTTAGAAAAAAAGAGAAATCTCCAGAGAGCTGTGAAAATTATATATATTCAGGTTAAATTTGATCCTCTGTTGAAGAAATTAAGTCCTCACTGTTTAAGCAGCCCACCAGTTTCATGTCAGTCAGAAAATGGATGTAGCTCCAAGAGGTGAAATTGCCAAAGAAACCCTGGCTTGAAAGTAGATGTTATTACTCACATAAATGGTCAAAAAGTTAATTTGGCTTTTCCTTTAAGTACACAATATGTCTCTGCACTTTACTAGGTTGCTAATCATCTTCTATGTGGAGGGAGATTCAGTGGATTCAGCTCCTGAAACCACTTAGCTATTACATTACATAAATCTAGTGTGATAACACAGTTCTACAATTTATGTTTCAAAAGTCACTCTTAGAATCGTTTTGATACAATTACTGTAGATGAATTTCCAGTCAGGATTGGGTGTTTCAGAAATTGTTATTGACATACAGAACCCCAGTCATTGAACCCAGCTCATCTCAGTGTTAGATCTAGTGGAGCTGATAGCTCTTCACCGTTGTTTGAACTTGCTGCCTTCACTCAGCTCCCTGTGCTGCCATGTATTTTTCATTGCACTGGTAGCCAGCTCTTTCTAGGAAAGTTAGGCAAGGTCAACTCAAAGTGTAGCATAGTTTTTTTCTTCTAGTTCTTTCATTAATCATAACTCAAAATTACCACTACTCTGACGTTAAACCTGATTGTGTGAGATTAGTGCCATTTACAGTTTCCATTTACTGATTTCCACAGTATTTTCTGAAGTCAGTTACTGAAACTGAATTTTGTCTAAAATCTACAAGTAACTAATTAAAATTTTCTGAATATGCTACTTGAGTGCTAATGACCAGAGGATATCAGTATCCTAGTTTTGTACAACTCCTAAGAATGGCAACTCTATCAGTCTGGCTTCTGAATTTATTTTATGCAATAGAATGTGGGACAGAATGGTGTGTGAATTTCTTTTAATGAGTCACCCATCATCCAGATGATCTTTGGAACTTTTTAATTCTGTGAATAGGTCTTGTCTGTATCCAGTTAGCTTATGACATATCTCTTGGGATCATGGCACAGAGTGTACATATATATATATATATATAAAATGCACACATATATTAGCCTGTTGAACCATGAAAAGGTGTATTTTTTACCAGACCTGAGCAAATGGAGCTCTAGATCAGAAAAGGAGACACACTGGGGAGAGCTGAATAGGTCCGGAGTGTTTCAGGTTTCTGGATTTTGGATTCAATGATCTTAAATACCTTTTCCAGCCTAATGATTTTATAATTCTCTGATCTGTGGCCTGTCTGTGATAATAAGCCCTATGTTTGTCTGATTGCAAGTTTAAACATTCCTTGAACAGTATCACTATGGGTGAGAAAAATTATTAGAACAGATGCAATTTGTACAAAGAGAGATGCAAATCAAGAAAGCATTCTGAAATAAAGAACTTACTATGAATTTTCTGCTGCCTGAAATGATAGGAAAAGGCACTGAAACAACGTAGAAACACCATTTGACCAACAAACCGTATTTGTAATCATAATTGTAGAGAAGTGTAATATATGGCTTCTGACAACTCTTGGCACCTTCTAATTTCTACTTTAACCTTTGTGGGATTTTAACCAAATCAAATCATAAAATTGATAGAAATCAATTTACCAGGCTGGCATTACAGCTTAGTATTAAACCTACACAGTAATTGCAGTATTTACTTTGATGCTGGTACACTGACACCAGTTTTGTGTTTTGTTTTCAAACAAGAAGAGAATTATGAAGACTAAGAAAAGTGCTAACTAACCACCGGTAAAAATATGTCTGTGGTCTTTCACTGTAAATAATTGAAATAGGAAAATAAGTTATTTCATAGAATAATTTTGTTGAAAAACATTCGGAGACTATCTTATGTCATTAGAATTTTGAAGCATTGATTAAAAACCATAGAAAATCTGTATGACCCTTCTTTGTTATAAATATTGCCACTCTGATCTAGTGGGTGGCACCCCGGCCCGTAGCAGGGGAGTTGAAAGTAGATGGTTTTTAAGGTCCCTGCCAGCCCAAGCCTTTCAGTAATGATGATGATTCTATGTATTTTTCTATTTAAACCATTGTTCTCTTGACTTTATTTTTTTATCACTTTTCTGTCTCAAATAAAGATGTGTTAACACTGGCACTGCCTAGACATTGTCCTAGTATTTCTGAGTATTTCTTTGTGATTACTTCTGTATAACTCATAACTCATGTCTTTGGGTTTAGAGACATCAGATTCACTATCAGAGATATATCTGTACTTCCTTGTAGCTGCAGTCCTTCCCCCATTTTCATCATGCTCTCTGGCATTCCTTTCCCACTATATTTGCAGATCCATTATGTATATTTTCCACATTTCAGACCTAATCTCCTGTTTAAACAGGGCTCCTAAATCAGGTAGCAATTAAGAGGAATGGAGCAGAATGTATTGAAATATGTCTTATGATGAACTGAACTTCAGTGAGTATGTTACAGAATTAGGTTGGCCTCTAAGACAAAACTGGAACAAATGGGAGCATCTCAAATTCTTTGATTATGTAGTTGATTCTGGAGCCTGTTTTTTAAACATGCAATTGCAATCCTCTCCAATATATTCCCATTCCTGCTTCCCATATATCTTAGGAGGGAAAGGACTACTTTAAAGCATAATTTATTCTGTGATCATCTTTCTTCTCTGTTTATTTTTATTACCTTTTAAAATTGTATGTGTTTTCATTTTTGTTAGAAAGCAATGTATTTAAATGAAACCTAGCTTTGCAATCCCTATGTGTAAATACAGGATTTCAGCACTAAGACCCAGTAGGAAGTCTCTTTGTCCTATTTTGACACACAAACAATGAAAGTACTCTAAATGTTCAAATGTGCTTATGGAAGGCCAGTTTATTCAGTATTTTATACAGTATAAGGTCAGTGTATCTTCAGTACCTAAGTAACTTGCTTAGATGTAACCCTTCAGTCGAGATCTTGTGTGCAATCTCTGAGGTTTACTTCAGGTTTGCTGAGCTTCAGTGTCCTTGGTGCCTTATGAGGGGCAAAGGAAAGCACTGCAGGGGATTTAATGTCAGAAGTATTTCATTTGTGACCTTTCATCCAGCATGATTTTATTGTGAGGCCTGAAAAGACATGAGAGAAACAGGCACATACACTCATCTTGTTCACATTTTGGACTGTCCTGGAATGCATTTGGGACAAAAATGGCCCTGAGGCAGGGGGGCAAAGCTGGTCTTGCTGAGCATAGGAGAGCAGATGGCAGTTCTCCATTACTGAACCCTGTGTCCAGCATCACGTAGCCTGGTGTCTGTGTGAAAAGCAGCTCTTCTTACATTAAGGGAGTGGCAATTGTTAATTGTGGATTGTTGATTTCTAAATAGATCACATATATAAATACACATGAATTTGCTCTGTTTATAGTTGCAAGGACAATATTCTGGCTTTGTAGAAAAAAGTAAGTTACAATAAAGTTTGGTACTGTGCCAAATCATATATGTGTAGTGTATGATACTTTCTTAGCCCATGAAAGGTGAATTATCATTATTGATTAATTAATTAATTTTATTAATACTTCTAAAAAGAAATTTCATTCTTGAGTACATAATATATATTTACCAGTATTTCAAAAGTTGCCTAGTGTCTTGGGGGAGCCTTACCTTTTATTTTTAACCAAGTTAAAAGTGCTTTAAATGGATCTTACTGTTCAGAATTATTTGTTTAATATACACATCTGAATATACATGGTCACACCTGCATATACAGGAAGAAGAATGCCTCTTGTACATCATCTTATCTGAAATTGATTTGTGCACTACAATCAGTGGTAATATGAAATAATTTTGAAGCATATTATCAGTATTTTAACTGGATATTGGTGAAAGTTATAAGCAGGTTTTCTAAGCACTTTTTATAGTTTAGACCAGATACTGTGGCTCTTAACACAGTAAGCTTTATTTAATGAATCAGCATTTTAAAACTAGCAAGTGCTGGAGGAGAAATGACTTTGAGGCTCATAAACTTCATGACATCTGCCTGGCAACCAATGCCAAAGTCTGAACACAGAAATACAAAATTGCTTTTAGTTGTAGGAGCAAAGTTCAAACAATTTTTGAAGCATTTCAGGAAGTAGATTGGACCAGTTTGCACTTGCATGCAGACTGGCTTACCGTTTTTACATCTTCAGCAATGCTTATTATTTGCTACTTTTTCATCACCATCAACATTATGCTCCTTATTTCATGTATATTAAGCTTCAAAATTATAGTTTTAGAGTGGTAGTTGACAGATTTTGTGATTCTGTAAAATATATGAATCATGAGTCACACAAACAGGTCAAGGTATACTGTCTGTATTAATTCTTGTGTTACCATCAGACGTGTGAAAATTTCTATTTTGAGTCACTCCTATTGAGCACTCATTTTTTTCTTTAACGTAATAATTCTAAATTTATGTTTTTGTGTGATTTTAGGAACAGGATGCTTGAGTCTCTGATTTCAACCTATTCCACAGGATTATCGATATAATTAGGAAAAAAAACATTAAAAAATATAATTAGGAAAAAAAAACCATTGAAGCCTACCAACATTTAGCATTTTGAGGCTAAAGACCGATATGTATTTCTTTGCTTTCCTTTTCAGTATATCCACTGTCTGTAAAACTCATGTACTTCATAGTACACACAGTCTTACAGAATTACTTGAAATTTAATTTTATAAAATATCAAGGCAAAACTACTTACTAGATAACACATGAGCTTTCTGCGCTAAAACCAGTTTACAAAACACATACATAACTTGTAATTTTGTTAGTTTAGAAGACTAAAAATAAAAGTGTGTTCTGGCTGTCATCAAATCTGTCTACAGTGTTTAGTTATGCTGATACCTCTTGACATTAATAAAGCTATTCAGATTTTTAAGTGCTGTTTTTGCTACTTTATTGCGCGAGTTATGAAAAATATGTGCACTTAAATGATAAGCAGTAACTCCAGCTCAGTGCTACAGGGTAACAAGGTTCAAAGGGTGTAAAATTTGTTCAGATTCTAATATGTTTAAAAACTGGTGGCAAAGGCGGAAAAATAAGGAATAATACATGCCCTTTTTCCCTGAGAGAAGAAATCCAGAAGCTATTCATTATCATGTTCTGGAAATGTCATTTACTTCATTGATGTCAACTGTTTTGCTTTGTCTTTATCTCATTCCTGTTTACATATCAAACAGTGCTAAGTGCAAAGCAGCTTTTCCTCACTAAGCAGAATACATTGTCCTCCCATATTCACATGAGATATTTAAAGAAATAAAAAGGTTTGTTGAAATTTCTTACTCTGTGAGTTTGTAAGTATGGTAGAGATTGGTGGAATTTATTTTTGAAAGGTAATGGCTTGCTTTTATATACTCAATACCCTTCATCCCAGCAGTTCTGAAAGCATTTTTTAAAACATATGTAGAACTATGAAGTCATTAATTTTCAGTCAGGCCAAACAATCCTAAACTTTAATTATACCTAAATTGCATCATGGGATTTAGTAAGTAGTCATAGGAATAGCTAAACTCTTACAAAAATTTAATATATTTCAGTGAAATAATTCACAAATATTTAATATGAGGGCAGTAAACTGACCTAGTTGTAAGAAAACTGGTTTTTAAGTGCTTATATTTTGTATGCAACTAACCCATATCTGAGATTTTATGATTTCTACATGAAGCTAAAGTAAAATTAATGGATCTGGTAATGTTGAATTTTTCTGATGACCATTGTGCTTAATAAGGACTATTACCCTGAACTGGATGCGAAGGGAGGAATGGGGACTGCAAAGGAAAAAGCCATATGCTTTTCACATGATTGTACAAGTACATGGTTCATTGGGCAACACTAATAAGGGGAAGGAAGGGATTTAGCTTGTTAATCCATGCTTCTTAATACAATGTCACATTAAATGACACCCACAACATGCATATCAATTGTGTTAGAGCTGGAACCTGATTATGAAACACTGCTCCATCCTCCTGTGACATTGGCTCTCTTGAGAATTTTCAAGCAACAAAGCATCAACTAATGAAGATTTTGTAATGATGTTCTGGTTTAGGCTTTATATAATGACAAGTAAAGCTGAAAGATAAGTCTGTGTGGCTCACTGTGAAGTGTATCAGAGACTCCCCAGATGGTGTTGAGCAAAAAGTGCCATGGTTGTGTTGGGGCACGTTCATCTAAGCTAAATATCTTAGATGTGTTTTCTGCACTATGCCTAGGTCATACAGTTACAGTTCAGGAATGTTTGTGTATCTTTGGAATTGCCATTGCACAGACTAGAAATAAGTGTAAGATAACATAATTAAGGCCTAAAAATTATGTAAGCAATGCTTGGGTCTGCTTAAAGTCTAGGTCACCAGTACCATTTATTTCCTCCAGACTCACGCACCTCAGTCTGCCTTTTCTTCTTTCTCAGTGAACCAGAGCTCAGCAGAGGGTGTTCACCTATAACTTCCAGTTATTGATATTTATTTTGATACTAAGATTCAATGGAAATCAGTGGGATGAAGCATGGGTTTGAAGTTAGTTACACAGACGTGTTTTGCTGAATTGGGACAATACACAGTGGTGAAATAATTCATTATTCTACTTCACAGTACTTGTAAACCTGACAAGAAAAGAAACCAACTTCTTGTTTTTCCAGTGGCATAAAATCACTATATATGATGTCATGATGGGCATGGTCTGTGTCTGTTTTTGGAACAAGCATTTTATAGCAGTTGGCACTGAGAGCACAATTGTGCATTCTTTTAAATGACACATTTTAATTAAGGTTAAGCTGTAAGAAAAGGCTTTACAGCATTGGAATAAAATGAATGTTTCCAGTAGGTATTCCTGAATCCATTCCATCTGTCTGATGTGCTCTTCTCTGAGCTATGGGCACAGTATTTCCTAGCAATTGCCTATAAAGCTGACTTATAAAGAGGCTCATGCATAGCAAGTGACAAGTCAGTTCTATACCCTGCTTATTGTCACGATTAGAAAGAATTTGGACACCTCTGTGTGAGGGGAGATATATGCGGGAAATCATATCCAGGATGAAGATGATTTGAAAGTGCCTGGTTTCAATCATCTCTTCTAAATTTCTTTAACCAAACAGCACATAATGGTTTTGGAGAACTATTGCGTGAGAAGTTTCCATAGGCTTAGAGCCAAACAAACAAACAAACAAAATGCCCCAAACAAACAAAACAAAACAAAACAAAACAAAACAAACAGCAGAAAAAAAAAAAAAAAAACAACAAAAAACAAGAAACAAAAAACAAAGCATGGGGTTTTTGTCCTAAAAGTTGGAACAAAAACCTTCTGGCTTGGATAAATAAATACTAAGTATCAGGATCTCAGTTTTAAGATTTTTTCTTTTTTTTAATATTTTATATATTTTTAAAATATTTTTAATATTTTTAATTTGTGAAAGAGTATTATGACTTTTATTTGTATGTTATTTTTATAAAAGAAATAAGAGCTTTATAGACAAAATGCAGAATTTCTGATTCACAACATGATCTGCAGAGGCTTGCCTAATTAATTATTGATAGAGAGTCCTGTATTTAGTGATCAGTTTATCTTGAGTATTTATTCTTTGCTCCTTCAATGTAAATTATTTACCCAATAATTTTAAACTCCTTTTAGCAAACAAAATATACTGTATTTTGTGTTCAATTGTGCCAGAGTAGGAGCTGATACTATTCTATTTCTTTCTGGGTAAGTTATAGAGGTATCCTACTAATAGCAGGGAAATTACAAGTGGGCAAGTGGATCAGCAGAAGAAAGCACAGCATAGAAGTTTTAATTCTTTACAGGAGCCAGTTGGCCAAGTGTCTCAACAAAGAACAGATTATGACATTCAGCTCTTCTCATACATTTTTTTTTCAATTTTTTTTTTTCTTTTACCAACTAAAGGGATATAAACAGAGAAAAATAATATTTTCCTTTGCTCTTGGTTTAAAAAAGGCCTCCAGAGATCTGGTATACAATGGTCCAAGCCTTTGTATCAAGACAGGATCTACTGTGCAAACAGAGAGGTCCTTTGAAAATCTATTGCCTCAGCAGCACAAAAGAAAGAAAATATAACTGATTTGTGAGCTAATGCCAGGGCAGTTTCATCTGGGTTCGCATTCATGTTCCCAGTTCTTAGCAGGACCATGATTCTATCATTCCCAGATCTTGAAACTTGTGATTTTCTACCTCAGGTTGGTATTTGGAATGATTTTTTTCACTTCATAAGTGAACTTAACTTAGAAATAAAGTCTAACTTAAGTAAGTTTGAGTTCATTTACTGTACACCTTTACCCAGAAGCCCAGTAGAATAAAGATCTTATCCTCCCTGAGTGATTATGTGCAAGAAAGGATTCTTATTCAGGCATCCTGGTAGCCTTATTAATAAATAATTTCATGTGGAAGGTACAAACCATTTAATGTCTAGGTACAAAATCAAGCTAAGCTGTATTTACTTGGAGGTGTGGTGGTCATAGCATGTGTCCTGACAATTATTTTGATCCAGCTTGCATTGGATATTTTCATCAATTCCAAGAGTTTGGTCCTGTGCCCCCAGTCTTTTTTTAAAAAATCCAGGTATTTTGAAGGTATTAAAAAAAAAAAAACCTTAAAAGAGGTTTTATTTGGTTTCTAGCTCATAAAAGGTAATTAAAGTGTCTGGAAATTTTCTGATTATAAATTGGACATATAATTTTTTCTTAAAATGTGAGGTTAATTTCTATAAGATTTAAGTTTTCTAAAATTTTAAAAAAGAAAGATGATTTAGAATTTATTGTCAAAATATTTGGTTTCAAGATCAGAAGAAATTTTCTTCCCCATAAAATAATAATGCAGTACTTTTTTAACTACTAGGTAGACTAGTGGAAAGGATTGCTTACCTGAGCAGAAAAGC